>NW_020454983.1:1241660-1385695 GCF_003342845.1 Nothoprocta perdicaria
GCGCCCTCCCGGCCCGGCCCTGGGCGCGAGGCCGCGGGCCCCTTCCCGCTGCTGGAGCCCGGTGAGTCGGCTGCTCTGTTGTTGTTTAATTCATCTTCCCGTGGAGTAGTGAACTCCAAACCTCGTGTAAGCACCGCTGTTGCGTTGTGATGGAAAAGCCTCAAGTGAACAGGTCTTCAGCACATACTACCCAAAATGCTTCTCATATTCTCTTTTTTTTTGCTTTATTTAGGATAAAGAATAATTTAACTTAAATATCCCTTTAACATAGACTCTCCAGGGAAATTTGGATTTGGGTTTCATTCAGAATATGGATAATGAAAACTGGCCGTTTACAGAGATGCGCTTCATTGTACTCTAGTTTGGAAGAGGAAAGCTCAAGCTCGCCCAGACTGTGTTTCTGTGTGTTGGGTGCCTGTTGGAGGTGGGGGCTGGGGGTTTGTTGGGCAGCGTGGGGTGTTTGTGAGCGAGGGGCAGGGCTGGGGGCTGAGCTGTGGTGTCTGTGGGCGCCCCTGTTCCCTGCTACAGCGAGGACACCAGCGGTTCTGCTCCTGCTTTGTGGTACTCAGAGGTGTCATCACACGGGCAGCTCCGTTACCTTGTTAGCTGCAGAACTGCTTTTTCAAAAATAYGCTTTTTCTTCTTTTTTTCCTTCTTGTTTTAAATACACCCCCCCACTAGACCATATGTAAACTGTGATGGGAACTCAGGCTGTTGTTTATGTAGACAATTCCTGTAGCTGACTGGGTAATGTATAGCTGACACTTTTATATGCACCCATCTACGCAACAGGGGAGGAAGGGAACAACTGTTCCCGTGGCTGAAGGGAGGGAGCTGGAGTCCCAGTGACTGCGGAGGGGTGTCCAACAGGCAGCCTCCCGGGAGGGCTGTTCTTTTCCCTGTACAGCCTGCTCCATTTCAGTCCACGCTTAACATATGTGACACCAGTAGTTGCTGCTGATTGCACATGTGAAATACAAACCTATATGAGGGCTAATAAGAACYGTTCTTAACCTTATTTTGTGTCTAACTGGAGATATTTTGTATAAATGTTAGTAAACAGAGCACAGAATCCAGCAGACAACCTTCTATCAAAGCCAACCAGAGCATGCTGGCTTTGTTTGTTTTATTTGACTTAGTCATGGTTAGGGACAACATGTTGTACTTCCTTGAGAAGTACCATGGGCTAGAACATGGCACTGGAAATTCACCTGAATGTGAATTGTTGCTTGTGAGAAASTGCCTCTGTCTGTGTGAAAGTGACAGTGTCGCTGGTTTCAGGTTTCCTGCTGTTTTGTACAGGAACTAATTCGTTCCTTTAAGTAGATTTCCAGTTGCCTGCTTGTGTTTCTTTGTGTGTGTCAACTGGTGGAGTATTAAGTACTTTATTTGATGAAGTCCATCATATGTGAGAAATGCTGTGTCATGATTGTATGACATCTTCCTTGTAATGTGAAATTAAGTGGCTTCTGGTAAGTTGTTTAGAATTAGATATCCTGCTAAACTGAGGTCCAGGTGCTTCTTGCTGAATCACATTTAAAAGCAAACTGACAAGTTGCCCCTCTGAATATCTAAAGCTGAGAGATGGAGAAAAGCCAGAAATGCCCAAGAGATGCTGCTTGCCCCAAGGAAAYTGGGAACCAAACATCTCGCTGCTGTTTATGGCACCTCTGTGTTGTCTTCCCTCTTTCCTGTCCCCTAGAAAATGGTCTTGCTGGAGATGGGGGAGCAGGAGAGCAGCTGGAGAGCAGGACGAGGAGTTGGAGCTAGTGAGTAGCGAGGAGACACACGGAGGAGGCGTGTGGAGTTAGGAAATGCTGTCCTGTAGGAGTGTGAGAGACACCAGGGAGGCTTGGAGGGATGAAGTGGAGGAAGGAAGGAGGAGGCAAGTGGTGGAAATGTTTGAGGAAGATGGGAGAAAGGGCTGTCAGTTTGTTCCCTGAGAAATGGGAGGGATGGGGGTGAAGGGAAACTATTAAAGTATAATTTACTGATCCAAGCACTGAAGCGACAGTTTGGGCGTGAACTAGAGTTTATGCTGTCTTCCTGTTCTTGAAATTGGAGAGTGGGGGAAGTAGAGCAGCTTGTCTGTGCATTTTGTTTTTCTGTTGGTTTGTTGGTGTTTTCTCCCCACGCCTATTACTACTTCCCAGGGTAGCTCATCCAACCTTGTTGCTGCATTTTTTAGATTGTGGATCCTGCCTGCTTTTTGATCCATTTAAGTCACTTGCCCTAGGAAAGGTACAGTTTTCTTGMAACATTGAGCAGTAATTAAACTTGCTAAAATAACCAGTGCTAACTAACCTGTAGTACTGTGCCTTCTCGTGACCTCAAATACCTCTTGGAATGCTGAGCCTGAAGAAAGCAGGAAGTTTCCAACAAGTGTTCAGGTGGGATGTTCCCAATGAAATGCCTAACCGTAATTATATGGAAGCAGTCTCGCAATCCCAAAGAAGGAAACTTGTGTTTTAGTAGTTCACAGATCCCAAGGGTGGTGCTTCTTAATTATGTTCTTGCTGTGATCAAAGAGCGGTGAGGAAAAAGTCCAGACCTTCTACCTACCTGTGATAAATTTGTAGGGCCGCAGTTTTCACCAGCGTAAAACAAAGGACATTTCTTGTGCTGTSAGTGCTAACAACTGTGGTTGTGGTTTATATGATCATTCTGAAATGAAAGTTCACTATCAGAAGTGGTTAATAAGAAAAACTAATCATTTTCTGTAACTTGGATAACTTAGACTGACTTTCTGTAATTTGGACCCGGGTTATTTGTTAAGGTCCGAGATGGCCTTTCTCAAACCTTCAGTACTGTTTTTTGAGGTTGTTATATCACTGCCTGACTTGGTCGCGTTGTCTCGTTACCTTAACGAGCGTTGCTGTGAGTTTTCTCGAGTGCTTGTCTGGGTAGTGAAGGCTGCAGCCTCGGCGTGGGCACTGACTGTGGGCTCTCCGGTTTTGCTGGTTGCCTGCAACCTGAGCCCAGTGGTCTGTCTTCCTTCGTTGCTTACTTGGACCACTGCCTGTTTTCTTTTTTTTTCTTCCTCCCAATTTTTCTTTCATTTCTTCCAGCTTTCTTCTTGGCTTTCCTTCTTTTTGTTAACTCCGTCTCTTCCGTTTAGCTTTTCTTGGTATTTCCATTATTATGATAGCATAAGAATTCCCAATTCAAAAAAGCAGGTCATCGCTAAGATGAATGAGTCTTAATGAGTTCTTCGTCCTTTCTACCTTTTTCAGACACCTCTTACACTGCAGATTTTGAGGATGGAATTTCATCTTTTGGTGTTATACATTGCCCAGGATGTTTTGGATGTTTCAGTTTGAGGTAGTTACTTCCTTTATCTTTCCTTTTTAAATAAGCTTTCTTGAAATGCTGCAAGTTAAAATTTTCCTTATGTAGGCTGTTCGTAGTGTTGATTTAAAGAGCAGAACTTGTTAATGCATCTAATTTTGTATGGAAAAAGCAGTAGCAGAAAAGCATCAAGGTTTCTGTGTCTATCCAAATTATATTGACTAGTCACTACTGACAAATTATTTATGACCTTTGACATCAAAGTCATAAGTTTTCTTGTTTATTTTTTGGCAAGTGCTGTTGATCTGGGACTGAATCTTCCTTATGTAGGAACTAGAAATACAGGAACTTTGCACCTACTGAGCTTTGACTCGAGGCTAGCCAGTGCTTTTGTAATAAAAATGTAGGAGAGAGATGGCCTTTCTGAGAAGGTGACTGATGTTACTGGATTGTTTTTGAATGTTTGAGACAAACCCTTCCAYGGGGCCTTGTTTTGGACTACTTGATGTTGTTTAGGTTAATTTTGACCAACCAGACTGGAGCAGCTGAGGGCAGCCTGGTGCTTTTGGGGGACGTGCAGCGCTCTGGTGGCAGAGTATTTGCCACAGCTCGTTCTGGTGGTGTGGCCACTATAGCAACATCTGGGCCTGCTGTGTAGGCAGCAACTGAGTTTAACTTTGGGAAGCAATTTGAGGGCTGTTGTGCAAGTGGAATCTGTTGTCCACAGGGCAGCCTTGTACTTGGGTCCACTAGGGGTGAACGTATTTTCCGTGACCTTGCGTGATTAGTGACCAGGAGAGAATCACTTAGTACAACTGGAAAGCCTTTGCTACACCAGCCTATGTAACAGGGCCATTTCACTTACACTTGAAAAAATTCCTCCTCTCCCCTGCAGTTCTCAATGTCTCATTTCTCAGTTATTGGGATGGTTTGCTCAGCAGCTTGCTTGTTCACAGCATTAATTGGTTTGTCCTGGATAGCTGCTATTTCCCTTGTAGAAAACCATACATTTTTAATACACGTTGGCTGATGAGGGAGCTGGATTTGCAGTGGGATGTTATGACCTGACTGGACCGCTTTCCCTGCGGGCCGCCGAGCTCCAAGCTGGAGCAAGCAGGAGAGTGCGACCGGTGCTGTGGGCTCTGCTGCAGGGCCGCGGCGGGCRGGATGAGCCCTGCAAGCTCCTGCTCTGGCACTTGGTTTAGTGCCTATGAGGAAACGTACGGGGTGAAGTGTAAGTAGCTAAATGCCTTCTGCCTCTCCTCCAACCCCAGAGGCAGSCGCCTTTAAGGCAGTGTTTTGCGCCTCTTAAAAATCCAGTTGGGAGTCTTCACTGCTGAGGTTATGAGATGCTGAGGCTCTTTTTTGGCTTCCATCCTCTCCCCCTCATCTCACCTTTCTATTGCATCTGAGCATGATTGGTGCTTCATCAGCATGTTTATTACTCATAGACGTGTAGCACGTGAGTAATCCTTGTTCCTGCGTGTCAGGGTGGGCACGTGTAAGTGCCTGCAGGACGTGGGCGCCGCATCCTGGGYCCTTGGGATCAGCCCGTGTCTTCGGAGAAGGGCTGCCCGTGTGGCTGGACCTGCTCGGCGGGGCTGGCGGGGAGCCCTTCTCAGCAGCGCTCAAGGGAGCTTGTGGAGGAAGGAACAGTCGTGCTGTGGGGTGYTCCAGTTGCCCGGAGCGTTCATCTGCAGTGTGCTTGGATGGATCCCTTTGGCCGAGGTGAGTCTTTTTCCGTTAGTGTTGGGTTGGGCTATGGAAAGCCTTGCTCCTCAAATGTGTCTGTGGGGGTGTGTGTGTATACATATATACACACRGTATTTTTTCTTGAGGGAGGTTGGCACACTTGTATGTAATCCTCTTTAAAAGCATCAAAACTTAGTGATGGGTGAAATAAAACTGATGTCAGTACCCATATCAAAATGAACCAGCACAGTGGTTAAGCTGCTGCATGGCTGTGAGCGTGATTTTAACGCAAACCTGTATCTGTCTCCTCTTGGTGACTCTGGTTCTTGCTGGCATTTGCTTTCCTTGAGGATTACTTCCTCCTGTTCCGTGTTCTCTGTGTATCTTCCATCTTTTCCTGGAAATGTTCTCGTAGGAGGAGATGGTTTTGAGGGTCCGGGATGGGGTCTTGCCTTTCTGGAGCAGATGGGTTGGGTCTGTTGTCRGGAGTTCTTTTGCTAGAAGTTGACAACAGATTTACAGATGTGCTTTTAGTGACCCTTCTTTAAGGAAAAGCTTAYTTTTACATAGTTTTAAAGTTMTCTTGAATGCTTTATAGGTCGATTTATGAACTTCGGCCGTGATTTTTAAGAAAATGAACTTTGCATGTAGATTTGTTCTGTTTTTCAGGTAAGCATGCAGGTGTATGTTGGGTGGTTAGCTAGCTACTAAAGCTAGGTAATAGCTTTTTTTCTAAAGGAAGTATATGTTACCTCAACAAAAATGCCCAACTGTCAAGTTTTTTGTCTAACTAAATGAATTATTAAAGATGTTTGTCTTACAATTGTCAGTATTGAGTCTGTATTTTTTCCCTTTTCTAGGTGGTTTTATGAAGAGCATTGATTTTACTTGAGAACTTCTTCAGTCTTTACTGAAGATGGGGTGTGTTTCATCTTTAACAGAACTATTCTTTGTTTCCTTCATTTCTTTCAAGGCCATTTATCTTAGGTGAGGTTAAAAATAACATCAAAGGCTTTTTAGTTAGTCTTGTAAAAGGAAAAAAAAAAAAAAAAAAGGAGGAGCAAAAGCTCAAACAGCCCTTAAGCAAGAGCAGACCTTCCCTGTTAGTTTATTAATTGGCTTTTTGTTGTAGTCACCTTTTCCACCCTATGCTCCTGAGTTGCCCTGTGCTGTATGAACAATGTAGGTGTCATCTGATTTCTAGAAGCTTGAAAAAAAAAATGCTGGTGAGGAAACAAAATGCTTCAATTAAAGAGCCCTTTTGAGGAAGGTATGCCCTTGGATTTGTGTTGTGGCTTTGCACAAGCATCCTTCCCTTTTTTTTGCAGGAGAAATGTGAGTTTCTGAGGCTTGCTGTTACCATTTGGGTATGTGAGGAGTAGATATCTCCTTTGGGGCATGTTGACTTGCCTTTTAGTGAAGAGCAGGAGGTTTCTAAAGTCAAATATCTGATTAGCCTGTCTTGTTAGACTAAAATATATATATATATATGCAAAAAATACATCCGTTGATAATGTATTTTGCTTTGGTGTAGACTGAAAGATGAACTTTGAGATACTTACCGTGAATTACTTGTCTAGACTACTGGCCTTGGAAAGCCCAGCATTTTAAGATACATTGCTGTAGCTCATGATTCCCATGTATTTATCTGCTGTTCCCCCGGTTCATGAACTTCTCCTGTTGTCTTTGGCATCCTGACAGCAGTCTGGGCTGTTCAGGGGCTGCGAGTGGCCGGGCGGTGTTTTGACTGTGCGGAAGGACGTGCCTTGATAACGCGGAGACGCCGTTTTGGACACGGAGGTCGGAGATCCCTGTTGCCCAAGTGCCCAGAGAAGGTCGCCTTGCTCTGCCTCTCCAGGAGCCTGGGACTGCTGAGGAGGCCAAGTAGTAGCATTGATATGGAAAAAGTGCCCAATATGTTAATTTTAGATCCAGCTACAGAAAATGATTGAACTGGTGTGAAGTGGTAGGTTGTTAGTGTGGTTTTTAGTACAAAATTCCTGTTCTATTTAGGTGCCTGGTGTCTTCCTTACCTGTGATGCCAAAAAGTCAAGGCAGGATAGGGAAGCTCTTGAGCTTGYAGTGTGACAGGGACTTGGCCCCAGCAACAAGCAGTTTGCTCCATATTCTGTGCCATCTACCAGGGACTTGTTTCTAAGGGCTTTGGGAATGCTGGGCCAAATGCTGCTCGGCATCTCTTTGGAAAGTTCTTTTATCTYGCAAGTCTGCGCTGCAAGAATACAATATTAGCTTCAGTAATTTTGCTGTGAATCTCCTTGACTTTCTCTTGGTACATGAGCTGCTTCGCAAATCCACAGGAGGTATTCTGAGAATCCACGTTATCCGAGGCTGTGTGTGCTTTGAACCTCCCAACAGTGCTGCTTCTGTGGGGAAAGACACTGGGAAAGAAAGCTTTAGAAAGCGTAAATTGTCTTATTGCTACAATCCATCCAAAAGCAGTCACAGAAAAATTTCAAATAGAAAAGAAAATTGGGGAGTTTTGCTGAAGCATCGTTGCATGCGTTACCATTATTGTATAAGACAAGAACCTGCAGTGATGGCTAAAACCATATTACAGCCCTGGGGCAAAAAGAGTGAACGAGGACAAAATGAAAAGAAAAAGCATTTGGAGTCTGTGTCAGCAGCAGCCACATCATTTTTCTTCATGGCAATAATGGRGGAAACTAAGGGAACTGTTCTAAAAGCAACCAGAAATTGTCCTTGTCTTCTCTTCTATAGGCTAGGCAGAAGAAACACGTTTTGATAGGGAGAAAAAGATTTAAGGTCATAAATGACAAGAGTTTTCTTTAAGTTTTCAATTAAAGATGAGTAGCTGTCTCACATTTTAATTATTTACTTGCCTAAAATTTTCAGGTTGAAACAACAATTAAAAACCTTAATTCTGTCTTATTTTCTTTACGAGCAATATTTCTTCATGATTTATATCATGTAAATGATTTATATCATGTAAATGCTATGATTTCTATATCATTGATATAATGATATAATGACTTATATATCATTGATATAATGATATATATATATAATATACATATATATTTATATTTCATTAAATGCCATGATTTATATCATGTAAATGCTAAGGCTAGGTGTTTGAATTTTGGGCCATGCTACATACATTACAGATGTGGTCAGAATATCARTATACCACACAGCCTCGTATGTGCAGTAATAATGCAGCAATATGCAGATAAATAATGCTGTTTTGCTGTCAGAAGTAGGGAACAGAAGTCTGATTCAACTTGTYGCTGTGTGAGGTTTATTGAGGCTAGCGCTCATGAGCTCCAGGGATGTTTTCTGGCAGTGGAGAGGTTCCCAATGAGGGAGCTCTGTGCAGGGTGTGGAAGCTTCTCCTGCACCRTATCCTCACCAAGCTCGCCAGCTTAAATGCAGGAGCACTTCCAAGGACTTGAGCACTTGTGCTGTGGAGAAGAGGGAAAGCAAGCAAGCTTTGGAGAACAACATAAACAAGGTAATAAAGTAAATCAAGCACCCGCTCCTCCTTTTGATGAAAATGAGATAGTTTTGTAAGGGGATTACAAAAGAARAAGTTGGTCTTGGGAACTGATGTGAGTTTGTCTGTATCTAAAGCAGGGGCAGCCTTGCTGGGCTATGCCTGGCTAAACCCTTCCCATAGAGACCCGGCTCTGTTAGAACCTGCTGCGTAGCCGGCCAGCAGAGCCTTGGAGTCTCTGTGCCCAGGGGAGCAGCATCAGACCTCTTGGGCTGCATCTGCAACAGCCGTTTTAAGCASTCAAAGCAAGTTGGATTTGATGCAAAGTCATCTAAGTTAGCTTAGATAATTTGTGCTAGTAGCTTAATGCTTGCATGAAAGGTTCCCTGTCATGTATAATTAAGAAGWGTTTTTAAAAAGCCATTTCTTACCAGGAGTTACGTAGTAGATGTTGCCTCTAGTAACATACATCTGCTGTCCAAATTCATTTGATTAAAAAAAGGAAGGTCAGGAGGCTTGTCTGGAGCCCATGCCCTGGGCTTGGGCATGGGCAGATATGCAGTGTTCTGTATTGGAAAACATCTATTAATAGCCTTAATTGTGTTATTTTTTTCAGTATATTAATTGGTGACTGTCAAGTCAAGGGTGTGTGTGGTTTTTTTTTTTAAACTTCTGACAGTTTTACCAGGTTTGATTTCCATTGCATAACTCCATTTCCCAACTGCCCTCTAAATTTTTGTGTAAAAACTCAAAAAGTGTTTTATTAAGCAAGGGAGAAAAAGTAGATTTCCACCTTCATATGGGGCAACAACACTTAGTGCATTTTTCTTTTCAGCCTGGGCTCCTCTCACATACAGAAATTGCTCGTGTAAGATGGTACTATGTGAATCCACTTTGTTTGCAAAGATGTAATGTTCTTTTTGCTGTGCTTAAATGTCTACTTTGGGTTCAAAATGGAAGCATCATAATTTCAAGTGAGCTATCTCCTTCTGTTTTCAGACAGCAAAAAGGGTGCTGACAGGTTTGCAGTTAGTGGGAGATGCCCGACCAGATGTCGTGTGCCTTGCTGTTAGATACCTCTGTCCCCGGGCAGATGCTGTGAGAAAATGAAACGTTATATAAGTGAATGTGAGTTAGTTGTAACTGACTTGTGTTAGGCATGAGCTTGCCAAGGTTTTATTTGGATATTCTGAGTGTAAAAGTGTCTATTCACTTTCATGAGTAGTGTATCCTTAGGTGGAAGGTGTTTTTATCTGTTTTCTCAAAATTAACAAAAAGTGCCAGCTTATATTAATGCGTATATTGCCATAACAGTAACAAACTGAAGGTTTATGGAAGGTTTTTTTGTCATTCAGAATAAAACTACTGTGTGAATATCAAGTGCTATGACAGAGAAGATGATGCTGTACAAAAACAAATGGCTTGCCAAGCTGCACTGTGKTTTTTGTGTAGTTTATGTTTGAAAGTGTATTTTTCCAAAGTGAATTCGCACTCCAGTGCTCTAGTAGTCAGTGCAGCCTGCAGGAATATGAATGCACTTGTCATTATTTTCARAAACAATGCATTAAAATGTCTAATGTAACCGTAAGCTAATTTTGAAGAGCTGTCACTGGATAAGAGGAACTGAGTTGTTCCAGTAAATTTCCAGGGAAAACAGTAGCCACTACCTTGTACAGYAGAGAACTGCAGGAAAGCCAGAAACCTCTCCCAGTAGCTTTCAGCTGATGGACTTTGTAATTACATCAGTCTGACTGTGTCTGTACCTTGTTCTAGAGGTTGGATTTAAAATTAATTGTATGATGGAGAATCCAGGCTTACWGCAATATCTTAATTAGAATTTAGAGTCGACTTTACATAAATGTCTGAAAACTCGGCTCTGAAAGAACATTGATTATAGAGCATGAAGTGAAAGGATTTTCATCTTCCTTTTCTCATAATTTGGGAATAAATTAAGGATATGTAAATATATTCCCATGCCACCTTGGTTTATTTCTCTTTTTATCTTGCTTTTGCCAATTTTGCTTATCCTGTCATCTTGCTTATTCCTCCTTGCTTTTATAATTAGTAAGAAAAAGCAAGTAGAAGCAACTTTTCTATGATCACAAAAACATTTGAAACCTCCAAAAGGTAGTGCTTTTTCTTGTGTGTTTGTGGTTTTTTTTTTTTTTTTTTTAGATCCACTCCTGTAGAACACAATTTTGATGTTGGTTATAGATTATGCTTTTAAATGGTCTGTTCTGCTGTTACCCTGACTGAAATCTGTGTCCTTCAAAGGATAGAATTTGGTAGTATTTAAGCATTCAGGCATCCTTTTACCCTATCCTCTGACCTCTATAAAGAATGATAAAGATATTATATTTGCTTTAATGATTTGAGTTATAGGAGGAAAAAGAGGGATAATCTATGGTTACTTTTTATCTTGGTTACAATTTACAGCATGAGATGAATTTAACGTCAGAATGGAGGGTATACGTGTGGGTTTCTTGGTTGGTTTTTTGTTTTTGCTTGTTTACTCTGGAAATCCAGTCTTTTGAGCTTGTGATTTTAGTTCTTAAGGTGAAGTTAGTTTCAGTAAGGTAACACCTTATGCCTCTTCAACACCAAGAGAGAAAGCTTTAAGTAAAAGCAGTTCAGTTTAACAAGGTCAATAAGCAGATGTTCCTCTTAAGCAAGAGCTTCCTCTCTAATGTATGGTGATGATATTGCTGCTTGCATGAGTGAGTTAGGGTCATACCTACCTTGTTAAGCAAGGTCTTAGAGGAAGAAGGGATTTTGAGCTTTACTAGAGCAGTATTAAGAATTGGCCAAGAACTAAGATACCTAATAAGAGTTTTACTAATGAGACATCTAATGATTAAACCCAGTTTTTCTGTATTCCAAATGGGCTATGGTTTGTAGGTGTCTTGGCGTTTCAAGAGTGGAAATCTTGTCTTAAGAGCTGTCTTAGGGAGTGATGGTGCTGGTCATGCCTTGAATGATGCAGAAAATAGTATTTGGTCTCTTTGTAAGCAGGTATGGGCCTCAAATTATTTTAATAGTGTGTGTACAAACTGAGAAACGTTCCTTATTTTGCCACGGTCTTCTCTTCCTCTGCAGCAGGGCCTGTGCCGGTTGCTCTCTGTGAGGGCAGCAGTGCTCCTCGCTGCTGCAGCCCCTGCTGCATCTTCCATGGCAGCAGGATGCTTACGGCCCTGTCGTACTGCTTCAGACTCCCTTCCTCACCCACTGCTCAGTTCACTGCTCAGTATTTGCCCTGATCTTCAAGAGAAAATGCTTGTGTGTATTATTGAGTCTGTGGAGTCGAATCTTAAGTTAGGTTTCTGTGTGAAAGTAAAATAAAGATACATGTGTTCAAGCTGCTTAGCTCACCTGAGGAACTGCAGTTGGATTTTGCAGTAAGCCTTATGCCCAGCYGCCGGTGTTGCAGGTAACGAGTGAYGGGGTGCAGCTCGGTACCCCACACCACCGCAGCCTGCCTGTCTGCCAGGGTCACAGCGCGGCCTTGCTGCAGCACAGCCCAGCGGACRAGGACCGGCCGACTGGTTGGGCCGCTCTCCCCTCGCCCCGCTTGGCTTGGGAACAAGGGGCCTTTGTTGTGGGCGCCGCGGCGGCAGCAGCGGCTCCCCCGCCTGCTCCCGGTTCTCCTGTCTCTCCAGCGAGGCCTGGCGGCTCCTGGGGACACCAGCCGCGCTTGCCCGGTGCCCACAGGGACACTCCAACCATGGGGCTGGCGCTGGCAGAGCCCTGCCCATCCTGCCAGGGCTGTGGGGCTGAACTGCGATGAGGCTTCCTGGGTCTCTCTGTAGCCCAGAAGGGGCTTGGTATTTTCAGCCCGAGTTCTCACAAGCTACCTAGCTTTTCCCAGCAAAAATTCTTGTCTAAACTTACTCTTTTAGCAACTCTTGGGAAAGGACTTGTCTTGGTTTATAGTTGAAGCTGATTTTACGTATGCCTTTGCCAGATCTGTGCAGATAAATGACCTTAYGTTTAGAATAAACCATTTAAAAAGTGAAAATGTTCATCTATCCATTGACATAAGTTGCAAAGATTTTTATATTTTGGGTGGTTTTGCAGGTCTGTCTTCATGACAATATGCTCATATGAGGAAGTGTGTCACTTTAATTATATTTTCTGAAACTATATCCAAAATGATTTGCATGCAGGAATTATTTTGTTACAAATTTGTGCCACACGTTTAGGATGACTAATTTGGATTTTATGTTTTCATGCTCCTTGAATACAAATACTTTCTGCAGCTTCAGTCAAATATTGTTCTAGTAGCAGTGGGTTGCACTGTATGCCCAACTCTTATGTCTTCCCCCCATGCTAGCATTGGCGTACGTTTTTAAATCACAGGGTTTAACTGAATACCACTTTTTGATGTGTATGACTAGATACAGTGCTTGGAAAAGTAGTAGGGCTGTCTTGAAAAACACGTCTTGTTGCCCTTTTGATAGTGTGTTGTTCTGAGCTTGCATTAGCTCATGAGGACCTGCTTTCCTCACCCATCCCGAAAGCAATGCTCAAAGAACTTTGTTGAGTACAACAATCACATTATTCGTATAATCTAGTAAAACCAGTGAAAATCAAGTGTTACTCAGAAAGCACCTGAGACCAGATGCTAATTACTGTGGTTATTAGGCAGGCTTGTGGGGCTTTAATCAGAGACTTATTTGCAAATCATAGACTTGCTGAGGAGAACAGAGAAGTGATAATAGGAAAGTCTTGCTGGGTTATGAGGCCTTGGGGAGTGGCTTACATGAGATCCTGTCTGAGGATCAACCTGCAGCCTTTGGAGCTGGGGTGGGAGAGGAGCTGGAAGRGGGTGGGAGCTGCAAAGCTGCAACCAGAGAGCTGAGCCAGAGCTTGAGCCGGTGCTGGGGAGCTGGGAGGGCTCTCTGCAGCCGCCGACTGTCTCTCTGCATCTCTGCTTGGCTTTCCCCAAAGATGTGGAAAGGAAGCGGAATAAGAATACGTCCGTTTAGGGGTAATGTTTATCTTTTCGTTCTTGCGCTTCCTTTATGCTGCCCTTCTCTTTGCTAGGCATTTGATTATAGCTGTGATTTGCATCTCAAAAAAAAAAAAATCCATGAGTTTTGACCTTTCTTTGCAAGAGCTTGGCTGTATGAGTATACAGAGTTGCCGCTTTCAAGCAAAAACTAATCGAAATAAATTGCTAAAATTTATTTAAAGAAGGAAAAATATTTTTACTGGCAAATCGCATAATCTGATTTCCTATCCAAGCATTAGTTCATATGAGTTCTGGTAAGAACTGTGGGGTGTGAGGTAGTGGAACACTTCAAGGTTAAAATCAGGCTGTTTCTGTGGTTTGATTATGATGGTGTCGTAACCCACTTCCCTTCCAGTGCTCGGGAGTCCAGAGTTCTTCAGTTCAAACCCCAACCGCTGCGGCTTCCTGTCCTTGTCTTGAGACTGATTACAAGTCACACCAAGGGGAAGATGATCTGGATTTTTTTTTTCTTAAAATATATCTATTTTTAATATAGGATAGGGTATGTGGCATGGCTGATGACCAGCAGTTAGGTACTTGCGTAGACCAGCAGCTTTTGAAACTGCTTTGGCTTTTATAATATTTTGTATTTGTAGTTGAGTTTGTTTTAAAACACATTAAAAGGGAAAGCAAAGTGGTACATGAATGATACCAGAACATTTGCAGGGCTTTTTGAAAGGATCAATGCCTTGTCATGCTATGTATCAGCTTCTCTCCAACTCAAAAGTAGGTGGCTAAGATGGAAAATGCTAGTGCAGTGCAGCACACAGCAGCTGTGCCGGGGTTCCTTGGAGAAGGTGCTCTAGCTCATCCAAGAGAGGTCCTGGCTCTTGTGAGGAACAACAGTCAGAGGAGGAGAGGGGCCCTGCTGCTCAGCTGGGTGTTGGGCTCCAGGCTTGGGGAGTCACCGCTCTGCAGCTCAAGTGCTGTCACCGCTGCGCGTGGGCACGAGAGGACAAACCAACGTTGGTTCCACAGGCAGCACTGGTTCTTGGTCTCACCTGTCACTTGCAGTCCCTCGCAGCACTTGACTTCCTAACAAAGCTGGACTACCTCCTTTCTTGAGCCGTGTTTCCAGTCAGACAAGAGAAGACAATCTTCCAAGCCCAGCTTTTTACAAACAGAGCCACGTGGTGCTGCGTGCAGCTGCCTGTCTCGATTGGAGCACATGGGTTTTGTCATTCCCATTTGCTTTGCAGCGTGTGTTTGCAAGTCACAGGGTGCAGCACTGTCCGCTTGAGCATCATTCACAGCTAAGTACCGAGGCAGCAGGACGTTTTAGAGCAAAGCTGTGGTTTATTCTTGGACCTCCTGCTCCTCAAGCCTGCCGCCTGTTACCACTTCAGTGTTGCCTCACTGCAGCAGAGAAAGGCATGCGAGTGCCAAACGCCTTTGCAGACCATTTTATACAGGACTTCTTACTCTTCAGTTCACAAAAACTTTCATAGTTTTAATAAGCCTCTCTACTCACATGAGTTTCTGTTTTGCAAATTGCATTTTACTGACTAGATTTTAAGGTGGCATACATATTATCAAAAAGCATGGAAAAGGATAAAATTTCACCAATTTACCTTGCCTTATGTGGCTTAGGGTTGGCTCTGTGGGTGTTATGGCATTAGGCCTGCTTGGCGCTGTGGCTGTGCTGGGTTAGCTGTGTTGGGGCTGTCGTGGTGAGAGCAGCAGCCAGAGAGCTCTGGTGCCCCAGCAGGGTTAATAGAGCCTGATCAAGACCTGCACGTTGATCTTTACACCAGCCCTGTGATACTTGGGCCTGTCTTGGCGTATCCCTCCTAGTCTCAGGGCACAAAAGCTTCCTTTAAGTGCCCTAGGAGTCTGTGAGGAGGCTTGGCACTGGGAGCAGAGCACTGAGGAGCGTGTTCCCATTGATCCTACTGCTCAATAAGTGAGCATTTCATGTCAGGATACAGGATTTGTCCAATCCTGTTCCTCTTAGTAAGCATGCTGCATTGCAAACAGTTTATTCCCCATTCTTTTTTATATCTGCTTCTTCCATGCCTACATCTGTCACATGGAGACCATGGGGTATTTGTGGGTATTTCAGCCCTTTGAAACTTCACCGCTGGAGAAGAGACCTCGAGTGATGTTAGTGTCCTGAAATGTCTCTGAGAGCCTTCCCACTGCTTCCCACTAGTTTTGGGGAAAATGTCCAGTAATGAAACGCTTTGTAAGTGAGTTTCAGTTTTTCAGGCTGGATTGTGCCAGCTAAGACTTCTGGCCATGTGGAAGCATCAGCTACCCTTGCTCTCCACTTGCATTGTTTGTGGAAAGAACAGTAGATGCACAGTGTGCAGTGAAAGGGCGGTCTGTGCTCGAGCACATCTTCACTGGAAATTTCAGAAATGGTCATAATACTTTCAGTCATTGCTTGGCACACACTCGTGTGAGTCCTGCAGATACAGGCTACTGCACTTAGCTCTGACTGTTGTTGGTGTTGCAGCTAGAGAGGTCTGGAATAGGGAAATAATAGTAGTGGGACAGTTATAGTTTGAGAAAGATGAGCCTGAACCTGATCTTTCTTCATCATATCATCAGTAAATTTTTATTTCTTCCAGAAATTAATTCAACCACTTTTACTATCCTGCAGTAAGGCTTTTTACAGAACATTGTTCAGTTGATGCGCTTTATAACACAAAACACCCTGTCAGGCATCAGATCAAATAAGCAATCTACCTGTCTCACTAATTAGGTTTTCACTTGTCATTACCACTTAAAATTCCCATTATTTTGTGGACGCATATTCTCCAGAGACAGTACAGCATTTGAACAAGATGATTAGCTTTTTGGTGAGAGACAGTGCTATTGATGAGACCATGTATGTTGTGCAAGATTATCATATGTTGGTTTGGAGCCAAGGGTCATGGCGGGGACTTTTTTGGTCCCAGAACAATTGATCTGCTTGCTTTCAGACAATAGTGTTTCTGTCTCCTGTCTACAAAGACTAATCATAACAGCTTCCTCTCCCCTCCGTGATAAAATCTGTTTTTCTTGCTAAGACAGACAAAATTAAAAAGAAAAAAAAAAAATAAAGAGTTTGCCTTCAGTAAAGCAATAAGATCTCAGAGAGCAGATTTGGGTGAAAAGGGGTGATGGGGTGTTAGGACTAGGTCTGTGTTTCTGCAGCGAGATACAAGCAGGAGATAGGAGGGATGGGAGAGCTGGAATAATAAAGAGCCGCCAGGTTCATTAGGGCTCTGATTTCCACTGGTGAGGGAAACTACGGAGTGGTATTGCCTCACTCTATTGTCCTAATGGACAAAGAATAACTGCTGATGCCAGCGTGGATTTCCCTGTCCTGTTTCTACTAGCCCTGCTGCTTGTTTTTCTTCCTTATCTGATGGATGGGGAAGGGTTAGCAAGATCCACCACGCTTTCAGAAGCACAAAGGAAATCCCAGCGCGCCGCGACGTGTCGCACTGAAACACGGTGGCCTCGTTTGATCCGCAGGCCTTGGGCTGGATGTTCATCCGCGGTGTTTCCTTAGTATCTTGTTTTCTGTCCTCTTCAGCATATGGGCTGATAGTTTCCCTTCTGCAGAGAGATGAAGAACAAGGGAGATGATTTTAAAAACCATAACTGAAATGCTTTTGTCTTGAAACGAGAGCGTCCTTGCTCTATGGATGTCCCCACAGAGTTTAGGAGAAATGATGCTAGTCTACATTGTGTCTGACCAAGAAGTGGTTAATGGACTTCTTCAGCATTTGAACTTCTATGCAAACTCAGAGGCTGGATCTAAAAATAGCAGTGAGGAGGATGCTCTGACTTGTCTAACAAAGCATGTTTGTGTAATACAGCCTTCCAGAGCAAGGATGTTGCTCACTTAACCCAAGGGCCACAGTAGCTCAGATTTTGTTTCATTTTTTCCACACTTTTTTTCCAATTGGCTTCTTGTTCCATGCTTTAATTGCTCCCAGATGGCATTGCCAAAAAGCATTTGAGACTGTGTTTTGGTGAGGAAGCTATTCTCTCTCTGTGTGTGTGTGTGTGTTGTTTTATTTTATTATTTATTTAACTTTGAATCAAACCTCTTCTGGTTCTTCCTGAGTGCGTTTTCTGGGCCCACTTCTCAGCCCTGGAAGCTGTTTCCCCCAGTTAAGATGAGCGAGTAGCCAAGCCTGGTGCGGGCAGCCCCTGTGTTTGCTGCCCGGGGAGGCGAGTGCGCGGCTCGGTTGRGGGGGAGCGCAGCCCCCAGCTGCGTCACGTCCCCCGCGAGGCAGCGGAGCCGGGTGCCAGCAGTGCCCCTGCAGGGTGCACTTGGCTTCCTTGGGGCCTCGAAACGTGGCCTGGGGCTCTGCTGGTCATTGCCAGCCTCCCGGCTCTCCTCCATCAGGATAGACCACTGAATACGTCTAGAAAGCATTGTACAAAATTGCTGTATCCCGTTAACATGATACCAAGAAGACTAGTGTTAAGGCTATTAGATTTTGCCCTTGATGAAAAAATGCACATCTGTGGATTTAAAGCATGTCAAGTGTTGTGGTTGGTTTTCTTTAGTTTCTTTTGTTTTGGTTTTATTACCCATTTTGAGCATAAGCACCACTAGCTGTTCATCAAATACAGCCTTTCCGTTGAAAAGATGGCATCTGTTTTCCCATTAGGATTAAATGTAGCATAGGCAGGGAATGCCATGACTTAGAGACCAGTATGCTGTCAACCTCTTGAAGTGGAAGACTTCCACTTGAATTTTATGGAGGAATTTCATACAATTTATATAAGTTCTCACATTGCTTTTCTAAAGTTGCCCCAATTTTATTTTCTTTTTTTAAGAAAAGCAGCAGTTAGATTTCTATACATATTAAAATCCCCGGAGAATTGTTGCATTGGGGGTTTTGAAGTGTGAATCACTTTTTGTTGGATCAAAACTAATATTCAGATTAATCTCTGACAAATCTTCCGGTGTCCTCAAAATGTCACTTTTTGGAAGGCATTATCCAAGCAAAGAGAATATGCAACGTTTCTCCTGAGGAACCTGGGGATTATACCRCAATTAGAGAAGCAGGAGCAGCTGACGAGCTCAGGTTGGTTATTTGCTTTTACATGCTCTTCAGTTGATGCATTTAGACATCCTGCTGGTTTCCAAGCATCTACTCTTGGTGTAATAACACTGCAGCAACATAACAAAAGGTACATGTGACAAAAGGGTGAATTGAATGCAATTCAGTTGCTTAGAATTGCAACATTTTGAAGATTCTTAAGTGTGTAATAAGAGCAGAGTATGAAAATATTTTTATCATGACAGGAAATGACAGAGCGCTCTGTGAGAGTCGGTGAAAGGTGATGAAGATGTCCTGGGGAGAGGAGCTGAAGGAGCAGAGACTGCAGGGAATGGAGACGGGGGCTGTTTCAGCTCTGCACTGCCRAGCTTTGAAGCCTTTTCCTCAGCTCCTTTCCATGCTGCTAACTGGGCTAGCTGAAGTTGGCCTCCCATCTAACCAGATTCAAACCCTTCATTACAGGCACTGTAACTCATTAACATACTGTAAGCTGTAGGAAACGTTCTTGCTCCTCATATAGGAATATGCAGAGTGTTGATGGAATTGAATCAGTGCTTAAAGCAAACCAAAACACTGATCCTGTGCCCTGTCTGCCTTAGAAGTGCTCTCAATATCTTCAGAATCCATTCAAGGAAGATGTGAAGGAACCTAAAGGTTTTAACTGGGAGTTATCAAGCCCTTCAAGTCTGGMTACAGAGGCACAGTTTTTACTACATTTTTTTGGTGTTGATGGGGAGCAACAGCAACAGCCAAATGTGGTTGTTGATATGGCTGAATGAAGAGGTAGCCAAATGTTACGTGATTATATTTGCAATTCCAGGCTCCTGTCAGGCCCATTGGGTGGGTGTTTGTGTGGACGTCCTGCAGGGAGGAGGGAAGACGGCGAGCAGGGCTCCCCCTCCTCACTTCCAAGCAGGGTCTGTCCTGCAGTCTTCTCTGCTGTTACCCCTCGTAGAAGGGAGCACGTGCAGAGCTGAACACTGCGTGCTGCGCCAAGGGCTGTGTTGGGAGCTGCTGTTACCATCAGTTCCTTGTGCCCGGGAGGCACGAGCCATGTTCCCATGGGCTGTGGGGCCGGCTTGGTGCCTCATGACCCTGCCATGCGCYGGGCTGTGGGGCTGCCCCACAGGCCTGGCCGGGCCAACGCTAGCCCCTGCCACCGTCACCACCAAGGAGCCCCTCTGGGGAGCGTCCTGAGCCGCTGTGGGTGGYGCGGCGGGAGCCAGAACACGGAGCTGGCACCGAGCTTTCCCTGGGGAAGGCTGGCAACAAATGATTCCTGCAGAGCAGGTAATTGGTGTGTGTGATAATCGCCCARCATGCAGAGCACTTAAGGACACACTTAATTGCGTTGTTAAATGAGGGTGGAGGTACAGCTGCTTTTTCATTTCTGCATGTTTGTCTTGAGGAGAAGCGCAGCCCGTGGCCTGCGTGTGCTCTGAGTGGGTGCTGCTGCTTTCCGCACCACCACGTCTGAACTCATATTGGCACCTGGTGTATCCATGGGTGCAGAGACATTTAGTTAGGGCCTCTGTGACAGCTTAGTGGTTACTCAAAAGGTCCTGCGTGGACAAGGGCAGAATTTACTCTTGTTTGTCCTTCTTCGGCCATCGGTGTCTTGGTCACTTTGACAATCCATTCAGTGGCCTGTTTGTAGCACTAGCTGCAGGTTAGTGGCCTTTTTGCGGTTCTGGCCATCTCCTTGTAAYTTATAATATCCTAAAGAAGACTTAGGCCTGAGATATCTGTAGGGAACTGGCATAGATATTGGTTTTACTGAACAAAGTCTTGGACCTTTTCCTTTAGAATATTATTTTTATATATATGGAATTACTGCTGGCAGCAATAGCGCTTTCTGCTCTCTATACAGAAGGAAAAAAAATTAAAAGCTACCTCCCTTATGCTCCTCTTAATGAAAGAGACAAACTGAAGTGTTGGAAAAGCTTGCCAGGGAGTTACAGGAAGCCTTTGAGYATGTGATTTACTTGAGGTATATTGCTTCTGTTACCCTTTCATGTAAATCAYTGTAAACTGAAGGGAGGAACTAAAATATGAGCCATCTCCTGTATAAAAGTGTATGTATTTTTTTTTCCCCTTACAACAGTGCAACAGAGTCTAATTTAAAGCCTTGCTCTGACATAGCTAAAAGGAAACCATTCATCCTCGGGCACTGCTTTGTTGTTGTTGTTCTTGGGGGAGAGGGAGCTGTTTAAACTGAGTGCTGGAGCTTGCTGTGAAAAGCAGTATAAAGGGMACTCAGCATTTAGGGCTTAGCTGGGGCCTTGCATCTCATTTCAAGGCTGAAAGGAAGTTGCTTTCGTGTTAGGCCAGGTTTCATAGTGAGTTAGGTGATTTTTCTCTTTCCTCAAGGCACATCCTTTGCTGGAGGAGGAGGGTGTTGCTGATGGAATCAAATCTCCGGCTGCTTGAGTCTCAGAGGAGGAGTATTGACTCCCACATCGTCTGAGTTTGGAGGGTGATCTAGGTATGGCTCTTGAAGGCCTTAAGAGCAGTACAAGTGAGTTGCTCCCTAAGTTGTAGCAAGATGAGTAATTCAGTTCAGAAGAAGGAGCTTTTAAGTTCTAATTAGCTGATATTTTTAGCATTTATAATGGAGAGCAGTATATGAGGAGATAGTAACTATGACTTCAGTTAGTAGCTCTCCTTAGTTCGTCGGTGATCAGAAATTTTGATTTTCAGCAAGCAGCCTTTGTCCTGTTTCTTAGACTGCACTTATGAATGGCCATAGATACCTTCTTTCTGGATGCACCTTTCTGATTCCTTGTCCTTAAAAAGCTGGACTTGCAACACGCATTTCATATGCGGGAAGCTGGAGCTGCTGGCAAGAAACCCTGAAGAGGGAACGTGATGCCCCTTGGTCGCTGAGGTTGTAGGTGTCCCCTGAGCRTGTTCAGACACCTGGCTGGGAGCTACGGTGACTGACCCAGAGGGGTGGCTGACACACGAGAGCTGCTTCCAGGGAGCAAACGCTCCCATTCCCGCTGCCAGGGAGGTTCCTGGGCCTTGGACTGTCGCTGGCTGCTGCCTTAGATACCTGTAGCTTCTGCTTTGTTTGTTGTTCCTTGTCGGCTGTGTGTTATGGCACACGCTACAGACGTTATTTAAGTGGTTACTTTGATTTAATTCCAAAACTGAAATGAAATTTTCAGAATAGCATTTAAGAGTGGTGTTAATCGTATTACTTTTGAAGGAATAACATGCTTCAAAGCTGTGTGTGTGTGTGTGCAAGCTACATGAAGTGAAAATTTCTGAATTTTGAGAGAGGAATATCATGGGCTAGGAATAGGYTTGTAGGAATATAGTGTTTGTATCACCTTCAGCCCATGCTGTTCTGGCTTCTAACACTGCRGAGACTCCTTTCTGTCTACAGCACATGGGAAGAAAGCTTTTAGAAATGGCTAGGTTGGAGTTATAGTTAATAGGGTGATGGGGATGGAGTACTGAAAGGATGTGGGCTTGACCAGGGTTTTTAAGACCCAACTTCTCCTACCGCCCTTTTATACAAAGAGCCTGGGGTCCTGTGTTGGCAACTGTCTTCTGTTGTGCTCTAATCTTCTTGGACCTGTAATGAAAATCTGCGCCTCCTTTTTAATGCATAAAAAATATATCTTCTTACATATAATTTGCAAAGTCATCTTGATTATGAAGATTACATTGAGAGACACAGGAGAGTTTGGAAATTAGATTATAGGAAGCTTGTTAAAATCAAATGCTTCTGCTTTTTTTTTCTTTTTTCTCCTTTGACTTATCTGGTATAATTCAGCAAACATGTTGTGGTTCCTAATGATTTATATAGCATGGGACCTCTCTTGAGCCTCCTAGAATGTGTTTTTGTAGAAATGATTATATTTTTCTAGCTGGCAAATATGCATCTGGGACTTGGGCAAATGGAATGTATTTTGGGTGGTTAAGAACAAATCTTAGGGCATATTGGGAAAATTAAGTTGACCCAGTCTGCTGTAGAGGCAACTTGGGAGAACTGGTGTTGAGACACATTCTTGCCGTGCTTGGACTGAACGTATTGAAATCTGGAAGCAGGAATCATTTTACTTTGAGATGGAGCACAGCAGGCCTGTGTGCTCGAGAGCGGCTTGGGCAGCCCTGCTGCCTGTCCTGAGGACAGCAGCGGGAACAGTGCAGGCGGGAGCGTCTCCACTTCCCRAGTTTTGAGCTCCCCCAYGCAAATGAGAGAGCTGCCAGCGCCRGCCGAGCTGGGAGCGCCGACACCTGGGTACGCAGACACTTGTCACACGCCACCTCATCCGCCTGGGCCGCCCGCAGAGAAATCACCTGCTGCCAAGAAGCAGAATCTGCCAGCGAGCACAGAGCTGGCAAAGGAGGTAGCAGGGGAGGCAGAGTTAATGCAGTGGGGAAACGCTTAGGAGGGGTATGAAAAGGGTGCGGATGGAGGATCCGGGCACTCCCCCTAATGGGGGCCACAGCCCCACATGGTCCTCAAGTTAGAGCCTTATTCTTCACTGTTTGAAACAGGCTCAGTCCACCCAGCTCTCTGCTTAAGATAAGTGTCTGTATAAAGGAACTGCAGTCCACCTAGATACAGACACCTTCGCAGCGGAGCAGTTGKGCATGTTTGTATGGAGGAGGAGAGGTTCCTAAGCAGGGAGAGGAGTCCCAAAATGAAGCTTAGCTGCACATAATGAAACTTGAGCCCAGTGTTTTGGGTGTGGGTGTTCTGTTTGTTTTTGTTTCTCCTTCTCAAAGGCCACTGAACAATTTAGTGTTGAGTCCTAGGAGAAATTTCACTTGGTTTTGTGCTCTGGTCTCCTCCAGAAGCCACCAAGCGCATTGCCTCTCATTTCAGAGGGAGGCTTTGCTTTGASGTTAACTGGTTGGCCATTTCAGTCTCCTTTTGCAGTGCAGTATCTTGTGGGGGTTGAGGAAATGCTGTCTGAGAAGAATTTTAAGCCCTGCTAGCTACATGGGTTCACTAAGGTGCTACTTTTGTCTGAATTCAGTCAGGCAGGTTTTGATATAGTAGGTAAAGATTAATATTGTGAAACCAATGTAGGATCCTCTGATGATTTTCTGACGCTTAAGTGATATTGCCGCTGATGATGCTGGCAYGTGTTACCAGAATGGACTCTTTTCCTTGGAATTCAAGTCAAATGTGACTTTTATGGCATTTCTGTTCAATTCCATGTGTCAGCCAAGCACCACTTGAGTGTTGCAAATGAGAGAATATTGACATAGACTAGTCTAAGGAGGAAGGAAATAAAATGCTATTGTATCAAACTTGTTGTTGACCCAAGTGCTGTGGGGAGGTAGGCTTTGCCTCTGATCAGAAAGCAGAGTCAGTAAGACGGCTGCAGAACGTGGCCTTGCCAATTTTGCTTCAGTCTKTGCATCTTTTCTTCTATGTCTCTTTTGAGTTTGTGGAACTGTGTGTCACCTTTTTCACCTCTGCACAGAGGTAAAACAAGGGGTTTGCCTCTTGTCCAGGTTTCCATTTCATGCGTTTTGTTATTGGCYGGGGAATTTGCTTGTTACTTAGGGGGTCTCTGCTGTCATCAGGTGGATCACCAGCTTAGCATGAATGCTCATAGAGCTGCACTTGCCTTCTGATACACTACCAAGTGCTTTGACAGGAGTTGCTGTGCTACTTGAAAACACGCTCTGCAGTAGTTCATTATATGCAGATTTATAGTACCAATTATTTTTAAGTAGCATTATACATCTAAGTCTAATCCTAAAGGAGTAGTTTTAAAAAACTCAATGATGGATGTCATATACCTTAATGTATCTTGAGCATCTGTTAAAAAATCCATGATGATTATTAAATTTGACTCAGAATTAGAAGGAAGTGTTAGGAGTCTGTGCATACTTGTATTTTGCTTTTTCTGTTTGTATGAGCATGCGTGGGAAGCTGACTTGAGAGCTTTCCAATTTGATCAAGGTACTTTGAGGTGGGAATTAGACGTATAGAAAATATGTGATTGGTAGCACAAGAAAACTGGAAAAAAAATTAGAAGTAAAGTCTGTTTCATACTGCTTTGGTCTTCCCTAGTTAAAAATGTATCTTATTGATTGGGGTATCTGGAGTCATCCTGTCCTATTACAAGTACTACAAGTAGAAGTTGTAGCTGTAATACAGGTACAAGTTCCCTGTCCAAATAGCAAGTTACTTCTATATGAATTCAGATCTATGAGATTTGGTCTTTTTTAACCCTATTTTTCTTAGTATAACTGTAGCAATCAGATCWGTTGTTGGATCTTCTGCTTTGGCCCAGCATTGTGAATTCTCTGTTGTTGACACAAGGTTTTAGTTTGTTTGAGTCCCACCGAGTCTTGATAGCAATCTCGGTACAAGTTGTCTGTCATAAAATGTCATACTTAAATATGCTGCTCTGTTTGGATCTGCTGTAGTTATTATTCTAATCCTTCCTGTCCAGACGACAAGAATTGTTGCCAGTCAAATATGACTTGAGAATATACGGAGAGGTTGATTTGAGTTAGTGCTGAATGTCATTATGAATTGGCTTTCATTTAATGACCACTAATAAAGGAAAAACACAGATGAAAGAGTTACTTCTGACATGGAAGCCAAAATGGGCAGCTGATGTTCTTTTTTCAAAACTTGTGTTCAAGTGGCTGTTGGTTATGTGTTTCATTTGAAGAAAAAAAGAAATACTTTCTAATCAATTAGAATTATTTCCAACCAATGTATTTTGAATCTTTTTTTTTTCCCCCCTTATGAGTATTTGTTGGGTGAAAGAAGGAGCTTCATGAACCCCTTTGATTTTGGGACTTATTTTCAGTAASGTCTGCCAGTAAAATTAGAGTGTTTGCTGGGAAGGAATGCTCCCTACATCACCTGCTTTTTTATTTTAACCGATTCCATGGTATGTCTGTGCAGATGGCTAAATGGAAGAGATGAAGGTTATGGTGCCCCACCAGTTTAACTGGCTGGCAATCTGTCCCTAAGTGTGTCTCCAGATGGTGTGTGTGGTTTTGGGACGATGGTGGTTGTTTACTTTTTTTTTTCTTTACTTGTAATGCTTATGTTAGTAAATTCCCCATCTTGCATCATGCCTCATCTTTCCTTCATCATTAGACAACAATAACTGCAGGTATTGTGGCTTTTTTTCCAAGTGGGAAGCGGAAGAGATGAGAAAGAATAAGAACATTCTCATTCTACAGACTGTCTTTAGGTTACTCCATTTAAAATATACATCTGTTCATCAAATATCTTGCTCCTTCTTAGCTTTTGGTTTTTTAATTTCAAAGAGACTGGGAGAAGTAAACAGTGAAACAGAAAGACTGTAGAAGTTATAACTCTTAGAAATACTGAAAGTGCCTTCAAGTTGGCTCCTGTCAAGACAGGTTGCGTGTCCTGCTTTGTGCTGCAAGTTCACCAGATTTCAAATCGCCTTTCCACATAATCATTCCCTGCCCTTTCTGTGGGACGTTCATTTGKTTATGAGAGATGGTAGAGCTGCTTAAATTGTAAGGTTTGGAAATAGGACCTGTTTTTCTAGTTCTTCTGGTGACTAGAATCTCTTGTACTTCGATATTAACTATAATAAGAAGCCTCTGTTAGTCCATCTTTATGTGAAAAAAATCTGTTGGTATGGTCAACACCGGCAGAGCATTTTGTAGGTTTTCACTTCTAGGACTAGATACTGAAAGCTGCAAACAGGTACAAGCAGAAATCCCTTACCAGTGAAGCTCACTTCCCAAATAAGCTGGACAGTAGGAGCATAAATGAATAACACAAAGGAGCAGAAGCTGGCAGTTTTAAAAGACAAGATTATATGCTAACTGTTGTTAGTCATCATTTTAAATGAATCTTCATAATGTACAGAAGAAACCTTATATTTTTCRGGACATCTGAAATAACCTGTGTCCTAGTTGTTGCCTTGTATTTATTCTACCTTTTTATATTTAATAGCTTCTTGTTGATGAACCAGCGCCATGTTCGTTAGCAAATTATTCTTAGTGATTTTTTTTGTACATTAGGCATGCTTGCTCTCTGTAATGAAGTATGTTTGGCCTCTACTATATCAGGAGGAGGAATGCTCCTAATAGCCTGTCGTAGGGCAAGGGAGATAAATGATGTCTTTATTTTTTCTGATTTCAGGATCTACTTACAGTGTGCTGTCCATAATGCCTTCTGATTCTGAAAGCAGCAGTTCTCTGAGTAGCACTGGTGAGTAAAATATTCCTCTTAAAAAATTGCATGTCTTTTGAATGCTGAAAAAATATTTTTAAGATAATCTTCACGTGTGTATTACAGCCTATATTTGTGTGTATGTGTTGATCTGTAAATAGTAGCGAGAGTCAAAAACTTTGTGAAAAATTAGCCAAGGTCATACAGACTTGTATCTTTTTGGATGCAAGGAGTCATTTTGCTTTCTCAGTTGTTAAATCCACTCGGGGAATGCAAAAGCAGTGTGAATAAAAAAGAAAACCCATGACCTTGGAATATTTGCTGTCACTGTCATTTTTTTCTGCTCTTTTTTTTAAGAGATGCATCTGAAATTCTGTAAAAAAAAAAAAAAAATGCTTAGTTTTAGGTAGGGCATATAGGCTCTTAATTATTTAAAGATCCAGTGTTGTGCCAGGCATCTGTAGATGAACGTGGTGGCAGGAGGGAAGTCACTTGCTTGTCTAAGGATGTCTTATATTTATGGAGCTGAACTTCTAACTGCAGCATGCAGGAATAGGATCTCAGGCTTGACTTAATTGCTGCTGGGAAAAACGTAGTTTTGACAAGTTAGTTAGATTTTTATCAAGATTACACTCATAGGTCACTACAGGAAAGAAGGTTGCTAGGAGCAAGTTGATGGAAACAAGAGGAAGAAAGCTTTGACATATTGGGACAGCCAGATTCCAGAAGGGAACCTTTCCAAGATCATTCAGGGTGGAGTGCAGCAAGACTAGAATGGAATCATTAGGTGAAGTGGGCCTGACATGGGAAGCAAGTTGTCCGTTCTTAGTCCTTTATCCCCAATTTTAAGACAWCTCAATTTTTGGCAGTTTTGGTGCAATTGTAAGTAGATGTGCTGGTTTCTTTGTAGTCCTTTTACAGTTTTAAAAGGAAAGGTACAAGGATCTCCTGCTAGTGTTTGATATCACAGCAGCGTTTTGTTTAGCAGCTTCTCCTTTAATACTGCATACCTGCAAACTACAAATGCAGGCTCTCTGTTTTCTTAGTTCTCTGTGGATTGTTCTTCAGTGATGTTGTGGTCTACGTGCCGTTGCTGTAGCTGCACTGCACTTGCAGTGGTCTGTCTAGCAGCTTGCCTTTTCCCGTCGTGACTGGAGTCATTTGCATGGTGTTTAGTATGACTCAGGTGGTCATGTCAGTGATGAAAATGTTTTCACTTTGCTTGAAATGATTTCTTTCAAGGGAGAGCCAGAGGCTGAGATTGCATTAGACCTTTCATTTAGAATTTGATTTATTGAAAAATGTGGCAGAGTGTTTACATATTTATTTGGCATTTGACATGATGCATCTCAGACATCCATTCTGTCCATATATGACTTGGAGCTGATATTTTTCCAAAGCATGTTTTATTTGTTTCTCACTTGAATATTTAAAAGTTTTTGTTAAATATTTGATCTATGTATTTTACCTCAAGGGATAACCTTGAAAGTGTTCCTTGTCTTTAGGTTGTGCAGTCATCAAAGCTGTTCATAACCTAAAAATGAAGTGAACGACTATTAAACAGAATGTATAATGTAGTATTTTTCTTACTTTTGCCTTTTTAAAATGACTAAAGTGAACTAACTATTGAATGTTTAGTGCATTGGCAGCCAGGGTTACTCTGTTCATTTGAAGCTGGCATGTTTCTTCTGTCTTCTGGTTTTAGACTTGCTGTTTGTGAATATTGCGGGGGGAGAATTAACCCTACTTGCATCTTGTAGAACAAGAGATGACTGTGTTTAATGTACCCTGATATCACCAGCAAATACTCTTTTGTTTAATAAGCTGCATGTAGGGAGAGACGTGATTGCAAGTAATTCAAAAGCTGCAGCCAAATGATTTCAGTACTTGTTTGCTGAGTGACAAGCCATCCTAACTGAAACTGTTTGCCTGCGTAAGCCCTGTAGGCTGCATATGGCGTGTTTTAATGAAATCCTGAGCAATGCAAAGTTTCAGGAATTTTCCGTAACCACCTTCCTGTTCAATGGCACATCCTTGTATGAGTGTAATGTGGTGTAATGGAAATAGTAAGTCTTGCCTGTGAAATCAATACACTAGTGGAAAAGGATAGTTTGTAGTCTGGAGAAAAAGAGGAAAAAACAACAACAAAAGCTTTGGTATATACTCGACTCAACACTGGTCTGATATGTACATACATACAAAAGTATATTTTAATTTCCCCACTCATGTACTTGCCGTGTGAGTGAGGAAAGGCAAGCGTTCTGCTCTAGGTTCAAAGCACTCTTCATTTCATTAATTTGTGCTCCACCTAGAGCAGAACACTTACMCTGTCAGATTAGAGATGTGTTTTACCTTTCAGAGGAAATGAGGAAGATATCCATGTACCAATTAAACCCAGGTAGAGAACAGTGAGTCTTTGCATCCTCTAACCAGGAGAGCTACTGCAACTGCTCATTTTTACTCTAGGGACTCCCTATTTCCTAGAAGTTACTAGTGAAGTGCTCTATCTTCCCAACCTTAATCAGAGCAGCTGCTGTTGGAGGTGGCTTCTGCTGCCAACTGTCTTAATTAGATGGTCGTGTTTTGAAATAGCTCCAAGTAAGCCAGGATGTTGGTTAAATTGAGATGAACAGATCAGTTTTACAGCAGTCCAAGTTTTCTGACTTGACTTGTGAAACTGATTGATGTATGTAATAATTGGGCTTATTTCTCAGAAAAAGACCTTGATGTAAGAATTCCAATAGATCCAAGAATGTTTTAGAGGGGGCATCACGTTCCTCCTGGCGGCGATGGGAGCTGAACTGGCTCCTGCCGCTCGAGGAGTGAAAGCAGCTTTGCCAGCTCAGGTGCATCTGCCTTGGTAGGACAGTTCCAGTTCCTGAAATACCTACTGGTGTTCATGTACAATGTTTAATCTAATATGCTGGTACAGGTCCACTCTCTGTGTGTGTTGGTGTATTTCCTGTTGTTTTTTAAAATTATTTTATTCATTTGTTTGAGGTGGGTAGGACAGCTGGCTCAGTTAAACAGTTATCGGTTCTCTCCTAGGTCAGAGTGCTGGAAATGGTGTAAGTATCTTCCAGGAACTGTCTGCAGCAAAGCTGTGCCCTCTTTGTGGGTAATTGTACAGAGCTTGGAACCTGATCTCCCAAAATCATGAGCTCTAGTGAGATATTCATTGGGAGAAAATATTAATTGGGACAAATGAGCTGATGCCAGTGTCTGTCAATCCTGATATGTTTTTGCATGAACAGAGTTTATCAACAGATTGTATTCCCTGTGGGAAAGGCAAGCCTGATGGTACTGAAGGGGAAAGGCAAAATCACTTGGATTATCTTCTGAATATCAGTCTGTTAGATCTGCATCTGTTGTGCTGCCATACTTTTCTCCTGTTTTTCACGATTGGGGAGTAAATCCTTGTTGATACATTTTATACTACCTGATACTGCATTGTGGGCAAGTCAATACGCTTAGAGTTGATTCCCTTGACTCAGTTCTCTCTGTAGCAGATGCTCCATTACAAAAATATTTCTCATGTAATGGAGATAATGTTTTTACTGCAGTGGGTAGCAGTGAGCTAGCTTCTGTTTGCTTGTTTAGTTAGAAAGAAGGCTGTGAGCCCCTGGGAAGCTTTGGTAGCCCAGGAAGCAGAGTGAGGAGCTCTTTGTGGTGTGTGAGTTCCTGGTGTTCRTGGTGCCCTCTCCCAGCGTGTCCTGCTGCGCGCTCTGTGCCCGCGTGCCCACGCTCCCGGGAGCCAGGAGTGGTGACTGTCACCAGAGAAGCAGCAGTTCCTGCAGGCAGGTGAGAGCCACCTCAGCTGTCCGTTCATTTTCAGATACAGAAACAATTTCAAAGGAGTAAAAGCTGCCCTATTTGCAGCAAAGGTGCAAATATGCTCCTCCACAGAKGTCTCTTCCCTAGTAACTTATTTTTCAACACTTAGAGTCCAATTCCAGTGGATTTCTGGTAAATGCGAGTATGAGAYGGGGGAAGAGTAAGTGGCACTAGCCGGGGTGTGGAGGTGGTGGAATGTGCAAGTTGCCTGTGAAGCTGCAGGGGAGCTGAGGCGCAGAAARGGGGAGAGGAACCTCCTAATGCAGGGTTTCCAGCCTGGGATGTGAGAATTGGGAGCTGCCAGGAACATGAAAGCTTTGAGTTGAGCCACCTTTGGGCTCTGTGGTCAATGGGGAAGTCTGAAATAAGCCTCAGTACAGAGGTTTGACACAGAACGATTTTTAGGTCTGAGAGGAACGGAGCTCCAAGTGGAAGTTTGGGGCCTTGGAATAAGTGTTTGGGGAAAAGTCATGTGGAACACATTAGGAAGGAGGTACTGGCAGCACAATCCCCTAATTGTCCAAGGATAGAGCTGGGCTGCATCCATCTTTCTGTATTAGCTGATGCAGACAAGAACCCCACATGTGTCATCTCTGTTAAAAAGCAGCATGGAGGCAGAGGGTGAGGTAAACCCATCCCAATCCGACTGGTGTATTAGATTTTAGGACCAAAAAATCTAAGTTCTGTAATTGCATGGAGGCAATGGAGGCAGAGGATTAGAGATGTCTTTGCTGCTAGTGACCTGTGTTGCTTTCTCCATTATTTCAGATGTTACAAAGGAACCCACGGTACGTGTAGCACACTCGAGTTCACTTCCTCCTCTCGCCCCGCTGCTGACCACATTCTTGAGCCCGCTTAGGTACCTGTTCTGGCCCATGGGCAATAGAAACTTGAGCGTTCTGACAAAGCTTTCCTTAGGCAGCCCCTAGGAGAAGGCATACAGGTGTTGAAAGATTAGTAGTTAAGGACCAGCTGTAAATATACAGCATGCCTCCCCAGACGCCAAAAAATTCATGCATCTTGGCCGTGTTTTTTCTAGTTCAGATGCAGAGAGGATAGCAGAACTGCGGACCTACCAGTTAGTTTGGGGTCAGCTTAAAACAAGAATCTGTAATTTTTTTTCCAAATTGTTCTCTCAGTCTGTCAGCTTCTCAGTTATCATAATAGCTTATGTTTAGTTATTGCTGTAAACTTGAAACGTGCCTTTTTGTCCAATAAGGAAGTAGGGGAATTCTGGCCACTTGCACAAGGAGTCTTGCAGGAGGATGTTGGCTCGTTCCCAAGCAGAGGATGCCCCCCAGCTTAGCAGTGTTTTCATTTACAAACCACAGCAATTGCGCCCATATTTCATGCCCTTTGCACTACTTGGAAACAGAAAAGCACAGAAATAACTGGGATTTGGAGCCAATTTAGGAAGTCTCATTCACTTTCATGTTAGTAATACCTATTCACACTGAATTTTTTCAATCAGCTTTCAGTAATTCTCATAGGCCTAATAGAGGAACACAGCAAGTTCTGATGTAACTTMTAGAATGTGACTGATGTGACTTACATAAGAGTTCATGGCCAGTCCATTTAATGTGTGTATTGTCACCCAAACCTCTTTTCCTTTCTCTCCCTGCCCAGCTGGGTTTGCAGAGCGTGAAATGGGTGGTTTTGACAGTACTGGAGGTGGAAGTTTATTGTTAATTCTCCAGAGAGAGATGGTATAAACTGCGATAAACCTTGCATGCCTTTACTGTATTTCCCTTCTCTTTGCTCCCTGCTGATCAGCAAGGTTTTTGTGTGTAAATAGAAGCTTCCTTCGGCTGCCCGTGCCCGGCAGAGTCTCTGAATGGGGCTCCAATGCAGCCTCTGACATCAGAATAATTATTTATGGCGTGGTGGTGCCTGGCGTGCCAAGCACGGATCAGCACTGCCACTTAGGAATTGGATGGGAACCAGTAGCACAGCTGTATGTGACAGTCGCTGGCCGATCTCCCGCTTGATCCAGCCAGAGGATAAGACCAGAGAGGAAAGCAATGTTGCCTTTGGAGTAATTCTTCAGTCTTGTAGCATGTTAGTTTGCATAGTGTGCTCCATTAGCTTATGCTTTAGAAGATGAATGTCACCAATGACTAARAAGACCTTTGATGATTGCTGTTGTGAGCTGACATAGTGGCTGTTACCTATCCGTGCACAGTGGGCTGCAGGTGAGCGCCCAAGACCCACAGGCCAAACTGACACAAGGGAGTAAATTATTCTTATTCCTCTTGATGTCCAGGAGCTGGTTGTAGGTTGAACTTGCATTTTGTTCACTGGAATTATGGAAGTTTAGTGTAGCTTTAAGCTTGCAGTGCTGTTTTTTTCTCTTTTGGTATTCCTTGGTGAACCTTCTGTATCCGTGTTGGAAATCCTGTGCAGTAGGTGGATATGACTGAGCGTGGTTGACACTGCTGCTTGTGATGTCTAGGAGTAAAAATGTGTATTTTGAACACAAGGCTAGTGTGTGCTTTCCATTCTGAAAATTGTCTCATTTAATACCTCTGCACACATGGTTCTCTYATCTAGTATGTTCTTTCGGTGTGTAATGCTTTTTCCATACAGGTATTCCATCTTTCCTTGATATGTCTGGTTTCCTCCTTTTGACAGAAATGGGTTGGGATTGCAGCCGTCAGGCTTCTCTCCCCTTCGCTCCACATCATACACTGTGCTTGTCGTTTYCTTTTGACTTCTAACATGCTGCTACTGCTCCAGCCCTTCAGTTCTTTGCAAGTGGCAAAAGAAAGACAGACAAAGAAATCTTTCTTTGTCATCTGTGTCTTTTCTCTTTGCTCACTGTGTTGCTGAAGTAGCTTTTCTTAGGAGAATTTGCAGTGCAGTCGATAACAAAACCCCTCAGTGGCACTCTAACTTTATGACTTTTCCTTGCGGCCGTCAGGTAGTTGCAGATCTGTCCCCACTAGACTTGTCCAACTTGGACTTTAACCARCGGTGTTTCCTTGCTTAACACTTTGTTAGCTTATCAGCCTGGCAGGCTATTTACAGAAAGGTATGGGTTTTCACTAACTGCAGTTCAAGCTRCTTAATCTGGGGCCCTTTCTTCTTGCTCCAAAGCAAACATCACTCCTGCGCCCAGTTCCATGAGGCCTCGCCAACAACATCTAGTCTTTCAGTCACTGTTGTCAAGACCCGTGCCAGCCGTTGTGACAACTGTCCTTTTAAGTCCCTGTGATTTCACTTTATTGCCTCAGTTTCTGCAGCTGTGGGTAACAAAGCAACATTTTTCACTACTTGTAGGAAGGATGTAGTTGCAGGTCTGGCTTATGATGTTCTCACAGTCCAAGATCTTTTGTGGCCTGACAGAGCACAGATGAAATGACACAGAATCATTTCAGTCTCCTCCCACTTTAGCCCATGCAAGTGTGGTGCCTTATATTTAGAAAATAAAAAGATGGAAAACTGATACAGAGTTGAGAGATTTTTTTTTCCCCTGCTTGTTCTGGGGATTTTGTGTTGTGTTTCCTCTAATGGATAAGCTTGATGTGTTTCTTGGCACCTTGAGGTTTCTACATATGTTGGACTTAGAACAGGGGTAAATTCCTGACCACTTTCTGGCATTTCATCTGCTATATCTTCATGTCTGACAGGTGAAATTTCTGAAGATTGTCAGCACTGATCTGGATGGGCTATGGTCTGTGATGCCCGTGTCCTATACTCATCTTAACAGTGTCTGTGATTATTGCCTTACGGTTTTGTAAATCATATTCTAAACATCCACATTTTTGTTTTTTTTTAAAGAGGGGGAAAACAAAAGGAATGAAAGCRATGAAAGACTGATTGTATACTCAATAGTCTTTTGTTTGTGAGCAAGAAATGATACAATTCATAAGATGACATCYGAAAAAGTCATGGTAAAACGTCAGATTTTTGAAGAAGTGTATGACAGGTTTTCCTTAGAAGTTGTTGATCCTGCCCTTCTTGTGTGATCAGTGCATTTTTGATAGAGTGAGGAGGTTGTCGGAATTTGAATCAAATTTGCTGTATTTCAGAAGATGAGATGTAGATGCCTTTGCATCCATTTTTCCTTGTGCTTCCTCGGCCTTGTGCTYATTCATTGTTATCGTATGTGCAGATCAGCTTGACATGTTTCTCAGCYGTGCTGGCAAGCCAAGCATTTGAGCATGATCTTCTGGCAAGCCAAGCATTGTGGAAGATCTGATGGCCCCAACTTTCATTCAAATGCTTTTCTTTCATAGAAGGTATGAAGGGAATCCTGCAAAAAACTTGAGACCTTTTGTTCTACCTCTTTCTCGGAACTTAGTGCCTGTGTACTGTGTTGTCTGGAAAATCTGTWTTGCCTCTGCAGCACATGCCTGCCCTCAGGCCCTTTAGGTGCCGTACTGCAGCTTGGCTGGAGGTAGGCGAGGAGCCCATGTGCAACTGGCCTCTCTTAAAAATAACAACAAGAACCACCCTATTTGAAGGCATACCAAAGTGGGCAAGTGAGTTGTACTTGGCTGGACAGGTAGCAAATGCATTGTGACAAATGCAGGCTGTGTGCGGGAGCAGGTAAGTTCCTGAAAGGTACCATAATTGGGGTAATGGAAGTTTAGCCTTCGGGCTTGTGCGTGTTCAGACCAGTTTGAAAGTGCAGCAAGGAAGTACTGCTGTGTAAGACATGCACTCACATGGAAGAAGGATACAGAGCTGGAAGCACAGCTCCCTTTGCTTGTACTGCATCAGGATGCCAGATGAAATGAAAGGCTTTGAGCAGTCAGCTTTAAAAAACCCTTTAGGGAGAATGAAGAGTATGATTTATTTATTTGGATGAACTAAGGGTGTACTGAAATCTTTTYGGAGCATCCCCATGTGCCCCTGAACATTATGAGATGTTTTGTGCAGTTRCTGAAAACCTAAGGTGGTTGTTAAATTGAGCCAGGGTAAAGATTTTGGACTTTTTGAAAGATTAAGAGGGGGGATGTCTGGATTATATTGATCTGTTTAAAAGAGATGCACTTTTTGATGGTCAGGTACTCTGCTGAAAATACCWTTGCATGAAAGTATTTAAAGCAATGATAAAAAGTGATAGTAAAGAAATTAAAAAAACTCTGTTTGAGATCAATGGGCCTGAAAGCCTTTGACCTAAGGCTGCTTAGCCTTGCCTTGCTTAAAGCAGTCTAGTTGTAYGTGACACAGTCACGGAGCGCGTGCACAGACTTTGTCGTCTGGAGGTGGTCGCAGGGCTGGTACCTGGCCATGGGTCAGGCCCCTCTCCTTGGRCCCTCCTGCCTTCTTGCTCTGCTGTGCTGGCGGGCACAAGGCCAGTGCCAGGGAAAAGGGCTTTGGGGCATCTCTGAAAGGRTGGAAAGGGAAAAGTGAGAGAGAGAGGACATGCAGTTTGCCACTGAATTTACTTAAGACTGTGCAGCCAGTTACTAAGTGAACTGGAGGCTATTCAAGTTATTCTAGCTGTATTTTCTGCTTGGTTTTGAAATTGCTCTTCTCATTGATGTGCCTAAACTATTGCAAGTGAATATGAGCTTTTTAAAAGGTATTTTCTTTTAGTCCATTCTTTTCTGCTTGATAAGTTTTTCTTTGAGGGATGAAGGTTTTTGTCTTTTTACCTATTGCAGGCTGTTGCTGCAATTCTTAATTTCTTCTGCTTGCTGTTGAAGCATTTACGTGCATTATTTTGCAATAGTTAGATCAAAGGAACTGTCTGTGTTCAGAAATCCTTATTAGAGAATTACAGTAGCAGCTGAAGGCAGTAAGAACAGGAATCCTATTATACTAGATGCTATGTAAACATTAACCCTGACCCAGAAGTTATTTTGGTGTGGAAACTTAAGCACAGGTAGTTTTACTTAGAAGTTGGAGTTTTTACCTACTGCAAGTGCTTCATTCATTGCTAATTTGGGTTTGAAGATGACAAGACAATCTTTGCAATTCATTAGGACTTGATCTTWTACAATAAATTTTCTTCAAATGTCTTGTCTTTGAAAAGCTAGTGATGAGAGAAGATTATTTTAGATTCCCCATTAAAAAAGCAACAAAAGCAAATCTTATCAAGTTTATTCTCATTTCCACATCTTATGTAACTTCTGTATTTAGAAATATATTTTTAGAATTTCTCTCCTGGATAGAAAATTCTAAGCTCCTGTACAGATCAAACCTTTTAACTTCTACATCTGTGACTGCTCTTTCTGTGACTGCTCTAGGGTTAGAACCTAGATATTCCCCTTGCAGAACTAAAATTACAGCTCAAATAAGTGTCAGTATGCTGAGAAATTTACAGGCTGTCCTCTCCCAGGTGGAATATGGCCCTTTTCTGCCTATACAGCTGTCTGGGAAGACTGTATGTATTTAAAAAAAAAAAAAAAAAAAAAAAGGCAAAAAAAATACTGAGAAATATAAAATCCTGTGAAACTCTTAACATATGACTGTTCATTAGAGGAAATTGGCTGTTTACGGTAGTCCATTTGCAGTGCTGGTGGTCATATTGATTTTAGCCCAAGATGTTCCAAAATGAAATACTTAAATGAATTGTTGGTAAGTCAAATGTTCAGGTTGACATGCTGGAGTGATAAGTCATGACATGTGGAAGTGTAGGATTGCTGTGTCCTATATTGTTTTGTTTTTCTGTGAAATTTCTTGGGTGTCACTCTGGTGCAAGCTGCTGCAGGTGAAATTTACTTCTTTTTGAAAAAGAGAACATGTTTCTCCRTAAGTATAGAACACATATCCATGCCTTTTCTGTCACTTTCATTGTCCTTACTTGGCATCATTTGTCAACTCTTGAATTGATGGTAAGTTGTAAGCAGGCAARGAAGGAAGGGCCCTACTCATTCTAACTAAGGCTGTATCTTACTTGTMAGGCAGATACAGCCTTCCTTCTAGTGCAGAAGCTGACTGAGTTGAATTACTCTGTCAGCTCGCTGGCCAAAGCTTTTGTGTCTTATACAGGATGTTTTTATCATGAGTCTTGATTTCGTTAGTCAAGTTTGATTGCTTTTGTGAGGAGTTCCTTGACAGACGATTATTTCTCTCTTGGTCAGGTACAACTGGTAAAGCATCATCACCACCTCCTGTAACAGACACAAGACAAATGAGTGAGAAGCTGGAGACAATATTATTTCAGCTCCGCCAGGTAACTCGTGAGAGAGATGAACTGCGCAAGCGACTGGCACTTTCATCTCCTGGATCGACTTTCGATGACTGCAGGTAAAAAGAAATGAAGGAAACCTCCTTGTTTTCAGTCTTTCGTTAATATTTTTAAACATCCTGACTCTCACTTGCCCATAAAGTAGCGATTGGGGTAGTTAAGGAGTTCATGCGTTTGGGGGGGAAAAAAGGAGCTCAGAACCACTGAGAGGTAAGGGGGACTGACAAGTTATAGTAGTATTCAAGTCAATTCATGTCTAATGGCCTGTTCTGATTTGAGGAATGATTGGTTATAAGGAGCKTAGTAGTAAGGGAGAATATGAGTGACCTCTTAACTGTTACCTGTTTATAACAGTTTTTTGTATAGGAGATGATTTATTTTTGAGCACAGAACATTTGACTATACTCAAACATGATTTTTGGCTTACTACGCAAGTATTTTTTTATCTGTAAGTAAGGACATGTAAGAGATGTTTTCTTGAACCCTGAAATAAATTTAGTCTGAAATAAGAGCCAAGCACAGGTTTCCTGAGGGACACTGCCATGATGCCTAGCTGCTTTGAAAGTTATGGTTCCTATTTGTTGCTGTTTTTATCTGCTGCTTTATAGGCTCTGTCTGTATGTAATCAGGTGAATAATTGAATTTCTTGTCCCTACAAGATGAAGTCAAGGTTTGAATCAATGAACTAGACTGGAGAGAATATGCGTCTTAGTCATATGCTCCTAGTTAAGCATCTTGCCTTTTTKTCTGAGCGTTGTTATGAGTGTTATTTTATGATGTAGGATTCTGTGTTGTAGGACAGAARAGGAAAAGCATGTCAAATGTCAACATGTTTTACATAGCTTTCAGTTACTTCTTACAGAAAGATACTTCTTGTTTGAAGTCAGAGTTTAGGAATTAAGGATTTTACATCTTAATTCTTTTTATAATCCAGGATATGATTAATAAAATTATGATAGGCTGTTTTCTGGACTGCCCCAGTTTTYTCTTTGATTGTCAAATCAATCTTTTGTTGCAAATACAGTATGTACATTCCAGTAGAAAAGAGCTTTAAAAACTCAGTAAATACTGTATTTGGACAGTGCTTTCCAAGTTGGTTATGTGCAGGATGCCACAATTAAGTATGTGAAGAGTGGGAAAATTTGTATTTACCTGATTTTTTTCGCTTTAGTAAAGAAGAAACTACTACTCCCACCTATGTATGCAGCTGTGCTTTGCTAAAACTTCCTGTTATTTTTTTTTACACTGCTTTTAGCAGCCTTTTTTCATGCACAACTCGTCTTGAACCTCCCAGGAATCAAGCAGAGACGCTGCAAGCTCTTCCTCTGAGCGGTGCAGTCTGGCAAACCCTGGTGATTTTCCAGCCCCGGAAGAGCTGTTGTTTTCTTATCGGTATATGCCCCTTGATAGCAAGGGCTGTGGCCAGGGCAGCGGATGTGCAGACAGCTCTCGACACGCCGTGGCTGGGTGCTCCACAGTAGCTACAGCTCCCAACATGTTGTAGGCCGGGCTGCCGCGAGCGCCGGTTGCCAAAGGGAGAGCTGCTTCCGCATGGCGGCGTCGCCAGGCGCTGCGCAGCGATGATGGCTGCCGAGGCGGGCGGCCATGATGTGCCGCACAGCGGCTCCATGGCTTGCGCAGTGCCCGCAACGCGTGACAGGGCCCTGCATGTGCACGTGGCGGGTGGCTCAGCAAAGAGCCCATCCGATCTCGTCACGTGCTCCAGGTGCCCCCTAAGTATTGAAAACAGCCATTCTTGGTGATTCAGCGTGGTTTCCTTAGAGAAGTGGAGTACGAAAAGACTTTYGCAAGCTGCCTTTCAGAAGAGCTTGCTTTAAGTCTAATCTGTAACTGTTATTTTTTGTGGACTTGATGTAGTGAATGAAAACATTTCCAAGCTGTTGTTAAGGCATTGCCCACAGGAAAGTTGGCTCTGCTGTTGGCGTTGGCTTTTGCTGTTAATCACGTGCATCTACATGTCAATCTCAATATGGTCTTGACTTGTTCTCTGGCTAATTCCACTAGAATAGCGAGGATTTTTTGAGCTGCTTTGTGAGTATCAGAAGTATAGTTGGATCTTGGAGCTTAGCATCTTAAAATTTCTTTTTATTTGCAGCAGTTGTTCTAAGGGAGTAACTGACACCTCTCCTTTACAGAAAAGAAGTTATTTTAGTATTCAGTGAACCCTTCTCTGCCCCTGAGCACTATATTGCAGTGCTCCCATTTGAATTCAAGTCAACCACAACCTGACTCTGAATGGATCACTTGGTTGCAACAGTTAAGTGTTTGACTTCTGTTGGRGGATACAGCTCCTTCTGGCCATCTCCCCTGTTTTTGCTGAGACAGAGCCCTAGAGCAGCAGGGCAGAACATAGAGCCTCAGTTGTCCAGGTGCTTGGGGTTCTTCTTGCCCATGCAGCCAAGCTGSAGTGCAGGATATCATGCACCAGGAGTGCTGGTATCATAGCACTTTGTTCATCACTAGACTAAATGACCTAGAGGGTACCTCTGTGCATATAGGATTCGTCAGAGTCAAGCTGGTGATGCTTCACAAGCATGTGGAATACAYACATGGCGGCCTTCAGAGAGCTCAAACACTCATGGCTTTGAACATGTCCTACGGTTATTCTTTAGTTAAATTGTGCACACACTGGAATCTTCTGTAGGAATGTGAATTTCTCATTACAAACCTAGTATGAGCATGTGTTAATGGTGTGAATGTAACTTAATGTGTTCCCTGAGACTTCAATTGTGCMTCAATTAATGTTGTCATTTTAATGACTATGTTGGACAGATGGTGTCTTCTTTCAATAACTGCACCCTAAAGTCTAATTTAATACTGAGGTTCTTAGTACTTCTGTCAAGGGTGTGAACGTTTGCAAATTGAGTTTTACTTACGCTAACTAGGATCATATTTTAGAAAAAAGATTTAGTAAAACAGGAAAAGCAATACTTTTGTATAACTGTCTGAGCACTTCTTTTGGCATCTCTAACTGGACAGTGAGTTAAATCCTAACAATCACTAAATGCCTGGCATGAATGCTCAGTTRGTTTGGGATGAATTTGGCCATCAGTTGGTTTTAACTGTTAGTCAGGGGCTCTTTTTTCCCAGGACTACTCCTCTGTGAAAGAGGTGAGGTAAGAAAAGAGGAATTGTCATTTCACTCAGCAACCCAAATRCAACTGGGCTGCTAAAAAGCTCCTTCATATTGTACAGAAACTCCTTAAGAGRTCGAGTTGGACCTGATTGGTGTGTTGGGTTTTGTACAGCGCTTGGCACTACAGCTGTGTTACACCATTTCCATTCTCCCTTGTCAATTCAATTCCAGCTGATTTTCTGTTCCAGAATCCATGTAGCTGTTTGTGTGAAGCAAAGACAATTCTGATTACTTTTCAGGCTGAGATTGCAGTGAAGCTGTTTGGAAGGGCCTGAGATGAGAAGGAGGAAGAGAAAGGATGATCTGTGAGGCAGCAGAGCAGATTTGACATGTGAGATAMAGGAATGCAAAAGATGTGGAAAATGACATAGGAAATCATTCTAAAACTGGGAAACTTATTGGTGCAAAATTACGGTGACGGTGTAGAAGAAGAACAGAGAGCTCAGTTCAAAAGTCCTAAGTTCAGTGCTTCAAAAGTAGAAGGCATAATCCTGCTAACGTATTTTGCTTCTAACATGATTTATGATGTGAAAAAAAGAGGAAAGATCCTGTGCAACAGGTAACAGTTAAAACTTAGGAACGCCAAAGGTCTAGTTGTCATCTATGTCAGTCAATTATCGGATGAGATGTATTATCTTAAAGAATTCCTCCCACACCAATAAGTCACAATTTTTTAACTAATAATTTAATAACTTTTGACTGATTGTGGCTTTCASTTTAGCTTACTTAAGAATTAATTATTCAAAATGATATCGTTTAAAAAATTATTATAAATAATATTGAACAAAATCTAGGATTTTATATAGGAATGTAYGGTAGATCCTGACATGTTTTCTCATTCCTTCCGAGTAATTTAAAATAATTACTAAATTAATTAAGTTTTAAGTTATTTAATTACTAAAGTAATTTAAAATAAGATATTTCATTTAGCCATATGACTTTTGGTCAAAAATAGTCAAGTTAAGTTCCATGGACACAGATGCCTCCATTTTGGTCTCACACTGAAATGTTTTCTATTAACCGTGATCCTAATCCTGACTTTGCTAGGGGTCTGTGGACAAAGTCTTCTTGCTGTTTTCTCGACAGTTTTGTTGTCCCAGCTCAGAGCTCTGTGTCCCCACGTTTCTCAGGCTGTGTTTTTTCAGCCTCACTCACACAGCAGCCCTGCACTTTCTCTTGCAAAGTTTGGACATGTTTGTGCCTGCTCATTCTTGTAGCAGGTGGCAGTTGTGGTCGTTGATGGTAGTGCTGCTCACAATGGATGTGTGTGCATCCAGAGCTCAATATTGGCTGTGTCAATGCTGGGTGAGATGTCTCCTCTCAGAGTGAAATTGATAGAGGTTCAGATCAGGACTTCTTACTTGTGGTTGCATCATGATGTCCAATGTTCAGTATTTAACTTCAAGCCTAAAACAATCAAGGGTTGAGTAGTACCAGTATGTTTTCAATCCCTTCAGTAGCTGAAATGTGACTTTGGTGTTCTTCTTCCTTGCCAGACCAAGTCCAAAACCAAATCATGATTATGAAAGACTGAAAATACAGTGTATGAAGGCCATGTCAGACCTGCAGTCTCTGCAGAATCAACATACTAAGACACTAAAAAGGTGTGAGGAAGCAGCGAAAGAGGCAGACTTTTATCAGTAAGTACCAATAAAGCTGTAAAAGGTAAGAGTTTTCTGTCATTTCTGTTAGATCATAAGGTATTAGAATGTGACAACTGGATTCCTTTTTTCAAAATCGCTTGTTGATGTAACTAGCAGCGCATTCTACTCATTTGAAAGGAGAATGGCTCAATTCAAAATGTAGGTAATACTGAGGTTAAAGATAGTTAAATCTATGCTGTAAAGTATGACTAGCATTTTTGATGGCGTTTGTCAAAAACTGCTAGTTTTTACATTGCACTTCGACCCACAACTCTTAAAACCTTTTAAACACAGACATCATTTTTTTGCACAGTAATTCTTAAGTTCTTCGTGCCAAACCTGCAGAAAGTATGAAAGGTTGCCAGCAGGTCAGGCTATCAAGTTGTGTTGCTTCCTCACAAAGAACTTTACTTATTTACTTGGTCTCATTTAAGAGTTCTGCCTCTGTATTCTTCTTCCTCTAAATCAATGGCTGCTTTTCTACTCATTCTTTTTTATTTTTTTTCTCTGTGCAAGATTGCTTCTTGCATGGTTTTTAACTGTTTGGTGAAATCTTGAGGACCGTACTCCTTACTAGTGCTTGCTGTGCAAAGCGTGTTGTAGCAGGATTTTTTGAAAGGTCAGTTGCCTGTGATTATCCAGTGCTAATGGCAGACTTCTGTATTCTTTGTCCCGAAAGATAGGCATTTAGCTCCTCTTATGTAGGAGATATGTACTCTCTGGTCATACTGGTTATTTTGTTATTTTCATGATAGTATAGAAGGATTTAACCTTATCTTAGGAAAAAGAAAACCTTGAGTTTTGAAAGACAAATGGATTGGTTGAAATACTCAAGTGTTCTAAGTATATAGGAGTATTCCACAGAGGCCCACAGCGGAGTCTTTCACGGTGCTGCACATAGGAAATTACAAGCTTTTTTGTTTACATTTGGTTGAGACCAAGATTATCTGCTCAGAAGAAAGTGCAGGGTATTTTAATCTGTTCAGAGGTAGTGTTGTTCTTTTAACTGTAACCATTCATTTACTGTTCTTTTTATTATAGCAACTCATTTACTGAGACTTGACTACTTCAAGTTCCTACTTAAAGCTTTAGGGAAGGGCACAGCTCAGTCTGTGGATTTAGATGCCCTCAATGTGACACCATGTTGAAATCCATGCATAATACTCTTTATTTCGTGATTAATTTGAGGGTTAATAAGAAGCTGGCACAATATACTTTAAAAATGGTTCTCCCCTGCCTCCCTTGGAGTAATTCTTAGCCCTACATGCTTAGAGGACAGGGGATTATTGCCTATCCGAACAATCTTGGATTTCTAATAAAATCTATATGAGAGATTAGTAACCTATGTGTACAGATTAGGTATACTTAATCTTACGAATGTAATTTGTCAAGGACTTAATTTTTAGCAGGCTGTTGTCCTAATTTTAAGCAAGATTTCTGTAAGCCCCTTGGGTCATTCTGCTGAGAAAATGSTGGTATTTCATTTCACCAAAAGGGAAGTGTATAAAGTGTATTTTAGCTAGTTTACCAGTTATTTTTAAAATATAAACTGATTCTATTCATGGTCTCTAGTTTTTCCTTTTTTTCTTTATTATGAACTTTAAACAGTTCATTAGCAGGTGTGAGAGTTGAATTTGAGTGAGGCTATTTCAACAGGAAGAGCTTTCCAGTGTGGTTGTTTTGTTTAATCCAGCAGGTAACACTTGATTAACTCTTGCTCCTTTTCAGCAGTGTGACTATCAGTTGTCTGAGTGCATTTCTTTTAACAGCTATATGTAATTAGTTTGGAATAACTTTTAATAGTACTTTTTTAACTTGTTAGACTGTAATCAACACAYGGTCTGTGTGTGTGGAGTTTTTTGTTTTTCTTTAGCAATAAAAAAAAAAAGAGGCTTTTTTCTGTTTTTAACTTGTAGTTAGGTTAGTTGTTGATCCAGACAAGGAGCACAAGGGGAAGGGGCGGTAATCTAATAGTAGAATTGCTGTTRTCTCGAGGATCTTACTGTGCTCATGTGATACTCATATCTGTGTATATCTGCTTGCTTTTTACATGGCTGTGGAATGGCACTGGAGGGATATTTCAGATTTTGCATAAAACCATTATCTTGGAATGCTGTGTAAGGACACCATGTAATGTCAGGTTTCAGTTGCAATTTCTTAGTTATATTCCTACTGTCATTTTCTGATGCTTAGAATACTTAAATTTGTAGAAATGTGTTCATGGGACATGTTTTCTTGGTAGTAAATTTTGGCGTCACGCAGGTTAGTACCTTGGCACGTGTTAGCCCTGGGCCGTTTGCCTCCCCGAGCATTTCTGTGTGTGTCTGTTTGCCACGCCAGCACATTGCACAGCCGCCTGCTGAGTGACCAGTCCCAGCTGAAGGAGGACATGGATACCCTGAAGAGGAAAAACACGCAGCTGGTGCGAGAACACAACCATCTCCAGCAGTCGTGTGAGGAAATGAAAAGGCTTCATGATGAGGATCAGAAAGAGATAACAGACCTACGTAGCCAGCAGCAACAGGTAAGCTACAGTTTGAGGTGCAAGCACTAGCATAAACGATGAGTTGTTCTTGAGAAATTCAAGGATGTTTTTTCCATATCTGGATTAAATCTTTTTTTTTTTTAATTGCCTTATTTAATTCTTTGTGAGTGACAGCTTTAAGACAAGAAGCACACATTTATCACCTAGAACATGTCCATGCATGTTTTGGTTAAATCAGTGAATACAGTCAAAGGGACAGCATTGCTGCCTTCTGTGTCTTGCTGATTCAAAAACACACACCTTAGGTTTTTAAGGGGAGAAAACCAGATCTTCGCTATGATTTGATCTTTTGCCTGCATCAGGAAGAAGGAAGGATACAGGATGCTCAGTAGTGTGAAGGAATTTTACTGCAGAAAAGGTTAAATAACAACTGTGCACATTAAGGCAATATGCAGCATGATTTTTTTTTAAGTGGGTAGGTATGTAGGTGTGAGTAAAAATCCAAGGTGATGCATGGAGTCCATGGCACCTTTAGATCTTAAGGAATTGGGTGGGACAGGAGTGCCTTTGAACAGGCAAGAGATCCAGGCCTTGTTCTTTAAAAGTGTCACAGAAAAAAAGGGACAGGTTTTTCTTCTAGTGACCCCTTAAAGCTTAGGAGAATGGTTGAACTTGGTTTGGTGGTTCAAGTTCACACCGTGCTTCAGTCAGAACAAAGGCATAGGCTGATCACGTTCATAAACTTGAAGCATGAAAAAGCAAGCTTTTGGGGACTGAAAGGAGTGGACATGTCAAAACTGTATGTKGCAGGCTGTCTCAACACCAAGGATTTTAAATTCATACAGACTAAGGAAATGTAGGCAAGAGCAATAATAAGGAGCAACCAGGGGTCAGGTGTGTGCCTCCTGTGCACAGAGGCGTGCTAGTTTAGTTGGAGCAATTACAGCAACATGGGGAATGGCCCAGCAGAACGTCTTGGGTAACTGTGTGTAGGCTGATTCACAAGGCAAACTTTCAAGTCAAACATGAGCCTTTGAAGCAAAGCCTATGCAAACAAAATTATTTACTAGGGCAGGAGGAACAAAGGTCAAAGCAGCCTCCGTGTGTTCAATGGTGGCTTAGGAATTTTCTTGGTGTGAGTGCAAGAAGATACTGAGGTTTGTATTTCTTCTTGATCCTGGCCTCGGAGATTTGGGTCTGGAGAGTTTTGCTATAAAATAGTTTAGTGACTTGGTTCATAGGTTTGTCTTCATGGGTTGTATTTCCATCATCTATCTGGAAGTTAATTAGGTCTATCTAGCAGTATGGAAGGAGGTTAAAAGATCATCCTAAGTATTTATTTAAAGAAACTTGATGTCTCATGTGAACTTCATGATTGCATTTTTATATAAAACTGTGTGCGTAATTCTTGGTGAGAAACTTGTATAACTCCTTTTCTCAGCCTGTCAAAGTRAATCATGTTGTCTTGAAGGGATGCCAAGAGCCTCGTCTTGTCTGTGTCACTTTTCATCCGAATTAGGCTAGCTCTGTTTTTGTTGATCCCTCCAACATGTTATTCCAGTGTTGGGCAGCAGTAAAAAGCAGCATTTGGGTAACCTTGGAGAGCAAAAGCTCCTGGTCAAGGTAGCTGTTGGGAGCGGGGTTGTGTAGCAGCTGAGAGCACAAGGGCTGCTGCTCCTGTGTGAGCTCCCTGGTTGCCGTGGCTGTCCCCTTTGGTCTGCCCGGCACTRTTTACTAGTGCTCAGATTGGGACTTTGGATGGGAGACTTTCCTTATTGCACCACTTCCTGATTAGGACATTTCTTTATTTTTAGCTCTATCATATCTCGTTAGCAGAGACTTGTTAACCTCCATGCAAATTCTGATGTTTTTTCCTTCTTTACCTTTGTTTAAATTTCTTAGCAAAAGATTTTAACAATATGGGCTTTCACCTTGGTTCTCAAATATTTATCMAACTAGTGTTCAGTGAGAAGGGGTTTTCAGGAGAAGAACACTTTTGAGGAGGTATAAAATGACGTATACTTACATTTGACATACACTTACATACTTAAGAAGTACAGAAGAGCAGCGTGTCCTTGAATAAGGATACATTTAACCACTTAGCTGAAATGGCCCRAAGCGGCATCGTAGTGTGAATGTGTCCTGCTCCGGGTGCAGGTCTTAGAACAGCTGGTGGTCTCCAAGTGGTGGCAGCTCCTTTTGGTCCGCAGTCACCAGGCTCTCCTGTGCTCACAACGAGATTTTTAGGCTGAATAAGAAGCTAAAGACGATGAGGAGCCAGTGAAACCTGAAACTACTGGTAATGTGAACGTGTTTGGCAGGGAAAATAATCTTCAGCTTCTTTTCACTTCGTGGGMTGTGTTGAACTTGTGCCATCACAACTTTGCCGTAGCTGGCACAAGGAAAACCCTCCTGGTAGTTGAAGTTGGTTTGATCTGTGGATGGCAGTTGCAATGCTTTTTSTTTCATTTTTCTGTGTTGCTCACATGTTTTGTTCTGTACGTTTTTCATCTTCCAACTTTCTCTTTTTTTCCCCGTTTGCTAGGGATGCAGCTGTGTCCAGCGTAAGAGCAATCGCTCTTGGTAGCRTAACGTTAAGACCATGTGCATTTCTGCACTGCTCTATATCAAACCTCTTGTTTTTTCCCACTGTTTCAAGTGCAAATTTCACTGAAAGAAAAGAAACTTAGAAAATGAGCACCCTTTGAAAAGGGGGGAGACCTCCCTTGAGGGGCACAGATTTTGGCCTCTGGAGAGGAGAAAACTGCATTTGTGTAAGTTCTCTAGAGATTTCTGTTGCCACTGCTGGTCACTCASCAGTCTTAGTTAAGCAATGTATTCTTACATCAATGGGTATTAGTTTGAAACTTAAGGTATGGCATAGAGTTTATTCATGCTTCACTGTGTTTTTCTTTTCCTGTTAATATTTTGCTTTAGCTTTTGAAACATGATCCTGTGCATGAAATATCTTACAGAATGTTCAAGTATATGCCYGTGTGTGTGTAATAACATGCAGCTTTTGGTCTCTCCGAATTGTTCACAGAGAATATAGACCGTCTGTCCTGAGTGCCACCTTGTGGTGGTTTCCCAAATTACTGATATCTTGGTCTTCAAATAACTAATACCTACAAAGAACTGTGAAGAAAATCTAGGTTTAGTAAACTGCTGGTAGCAAAATCAGCCTTAAAGGGATTTTCATCAACTTGTGCGCTTAAGATGTGATAAACCATTTTTTCCATTAACATTCTACAGATGAGTAGCAGTAAAGGGAATGAATAAAAACTTTGTTTAATAATACAGTTCTTGGCATTATGAGTTTTATTTGTTTGGAAGTGAGAATCTTTTGGATATGTATTTTATCATTGCATTGGCTTAGTACTGTTTGTTCAGCCTCAAAGGAAACCTGCATTTAAAGAGCAACCTAAGTGATTTGTCACCACACAGTAGCAAGTTTCCAGTGATTTTTGTACACCTTTGTGAGAGGTGAAAAGATGTGTATTCCTATTTTGACAACTGAGACTTATCAAAGGCTTTTTTGTTTTTTAAAGGTTATGAAGCAAAACGGGTCATCAGAGATATTAAATAAACTCTATGATACAGCAATGGACAAACTAGAGGGAGTGAAGAAGGACTATGAYGCATTAAGGAAGCGGTACAATGAGAAGATAGCAAGTCACAATACCGATCTTAGCCGACTAGAACAGGCTGAGGAGGAGAATAGACGACTTCAGAAGCAGATTGACATGCTAATGAAGCAGAGGGACACAGCAATACATTTCCAGCAGCAATATTCCTCTTCCCTCAGAAGGTATAATTGGGTTTTGGTACCTTTCAGATATGCTGTGAAGACAGCAACTGTTCTGTTATAGTTTATGTTCTCTGTGGTTGTATCACTAATATTTTCCCAGTTTTTATGTGTCTTTATCATGTATTATCTTAGTGTCATGGGTAAAAACGCTTTCTTTTATGTTAGATATTTTAGAAGAGGCTAGAAGGTGTGAGACAGATTGGTATAGGAGGCAATCTCTTTTCCTTGTGAAAGAGATTTTGGAAATAATTGGAAATCATTTGAGGAATTTAGCCACTACTTAGGTTGTGTGAGAAAGGGATATTCTGTCTTTTGAGCTATGTTTATTGTTAATTGTAGGCACAGGCTGAATATACACCCAAAGTTTTGTTAAGCCTCAGATGTAGTGTTCCAAACCAAGCATAGCGTTCCAAGCAATGAACTCCTCTATGGGCGAGGAGGAGCACAAAACCCACACACATGCATGTATGTATCTATAAATATACATGTGTTTTTGTTTCCTTACATATGTAGCCATGTATATTTTCCTGGAAAAAATATGTGGGAAAGCATGTTTTTTCCCAAAGGGTGTAAAACAAATGCAGCTGCTCTGCARCGTGCAACAAGCTGTTGTGGCCCTTGGATTGCAGCTTCGGAGCTAGTGCTGCAGGTGGGCATCCAAGTTTCTGGGATGGTTGTGCCTCGCTTGGCTGTGAAGCCCCTCATTGCATGGCTGCCACCAGCAGCTGAATCAGAGTTATTTCCTACTCCTACTCAGTCTCTCTGTGCTTCTGCTTGATGCTAGGCCTACGTAGTTACCAGTCAGGGGTAGGAGGAATGCTCATAGGCATGAGGAAAAGTGCCCGTGGGTGCGYTGGGAATGTTCTCATGGCTATACGTTAGGGATAATCATGTAGCTCTTGCAGCCAAAAGCAAATATTTACTTAAGCATTCATAGGTCTCTAGTATTTTTCAATACCGAAATAGATAATAATAAACACATTTAATACACAGGTAATAAATAATAAAGCATATAATAATAAAAAGGATAATAATAAACACATTTATAGTATGCATAAGCCTGAATTTAAAAAGTTCTCGGAGTGTAGTTATGTAACCTAAAAATGGTTCCTGACTGGGTTCCTGAAACTGGGAGGAAGTCTAACATGTGACAAGCCCTAGAGCTGTGCTCAAAGCATGACACTCGCAAGCCTGACACGTGTATTATGGCCTTTTCCTGCAGGCCCCCCTTCTTAATCTTCTTAAGAGGAATTATGATTTTATACTCTAAGCTTTATTTAAATTTGTCATCCATGGCAGGGGATTTGCATAATGTCCTGACACTTAAATTAGTCTTTTCAAGGTTAATAATTTATAACTGCTGTGAGCCCTCAAGTAGAAATAAAGGTTGTTAAGCAAGAGCTGTTGTGCAAGATGTTGGTTATGCTTCAGTATTCAACAAACATTGGTCTTAAGAATTTCAAGAGAAATATCCTTGTTCCCGTCAATCACAGATCTAATCATAGAGCCATAAATTTCTTTCTGAGCTCTTTTTAATGGTTTCCAGTTACAGCAGTTCAATCTGTATTATGTTTTATATGGTGTCTTGACAACTAAGCATGCATTAATATGGGTGATTACCGAGTCCTACCTTTTAAAACTGTTTCAGTTGTGTATATTTCTCAAAATTTAGTTTTCCGAACTTAAGATTTAATGAACCTGTAGCTTAAAGATGAAAAAGTGAAAAAATTAAACACTTTGCTTTCCTAAATGCCATGTTTTTTTCTTCATACACTATACTTTTTACTTGTTTCTTAATGGCTTTTTTGCCTTTTTTTGGCAGACATTGCCTTAAATATCTTTCCCTTTCCCTCTTCCACCATATCCCCTGCTCTGTTTCCTGAATAATTTGCAAATGAGGTTGAGTTCCTGCATGGCAGCAAGGTTGCATTTCTCAAGGTGTCTCCAAGATTTTGGGTATATACTTAGAGCTCTCCTGTAATATTTTCTTATTTTCATAGTCCCAGTTACATAAAGCAAAAATAAGTTTACAGTAGAAGCAATTTACTCAGAAGAATTGTAGTGAGTTTACTGTGTGTTCTCAGCATGCTGGATCAACCAGAAATCACCTGTAAGCTGTATGAAGTGCACCTGTGTGAGGGAGGAATGGAATATGCTAGAGGTTTAGGGGCATTGAATCATGACATACGTTTAGGTGCTCTAGCTAAAGTACATGTTGTTTCAATGTGTTACCTTTTAAAAATAGATATAGACAGTTTAAACTATTCTACAATTGAGTTTTATTGGGTGCCCTGTTGATGGAAATGAATAGGAATGTCTGCATTACCTGTTCTAGTTGCACTGGTTTGGCATTTATAGCCCCATTTTCTCCCCCTTCAGTAACCTGTCCAGTCTTTGTCTTTCGCCTGTGTTGTCATATTTGAGTTGTTCTTGGCTTTTTGTTCTAATTTCTAGATTTGTTTTCCTTTTTGCCTCRCATGTTAAAATGAGGGGAGAAGGAATGCCTTTTAAGATGCTTAAAACTCAACACAATAGATCAGGCTGAGGCCRTACTATTAAATGATGGCTGTATTTCTGTGTTCCTTATTCATTAATTTAATAGAAGTCTACTTTGAATAGCAAAATTTATTCTGAATTGTTGTTTTCTCAAGTAGACCTTCTTTTTTCTGCACGTTGACACTTCAGTCTGTTATCAATCAATTATATAATAATAATCTTYTTTTATTCTGCAGCACTTGGCATACAGTGTCTGAGATGTTCTCTGCAGCTGTATTGTGTACTGATGGATAGCTTTGATTGTCCAGCCAAATCCTTACTGTATGAAGAAGGAAAACGGAGAATAAGTATTTTGTTGACTTTTCCACTTGTTTTTAGGTTTGAGTCAGTCCAGCAGGAGCTAAGCAATGCCACAACCCAAAACAAAGAGCTGCAGAGAGAGATGGAGCGACTGCAGTCAGAGGTGACCAGGTTCAAAACGATGCAGCTGAAAGCAACCAAGGATGCAGAGAAGTACAAGGAAGAGCGGGACTCGGTTTTCAGCGAATATCGCCTCATAATGAGCGAGAGAGATCAAGTCATCAAAGAGGTAGATAAGCTTCAAACAGAGCTGGAGGTTGCAGAGTCCAAGCTGAAGAACACGTCCTCTGAGAAGCGAGTGGCCAGTGAAGAGATGGAAGCTTTGAGACAGGTACTAACTTTGTGTTCTGGTGGGGAAGGCAGCCAGTGCCTAACACTGCCTTGAGAATCAGATGCAAATAGGAAAATCCATGTAAAGCAGTCTCTGCTATCAAATATTACGCCTGTGTGTTTTAATAGGGTACCTGTCAGATTAAGTTTGTTCTTGCCTTTATGCTGCACATCATAAATCCTCCCTGARTTGAGTCAGTCCTTAATGCTTGTTCAGGTAGTGGCCTCTGCAAGAACATAGCTCTAAATATTCATTATTTTTAATTTTTAACCACCATGAGAACCACTATCCAGTATGACCTMAGTTACACGATAAAGTAAATTCTCAAGCATTTATGTAAAACCTGTGTTTATCTGAAGGTTTTACCTTASTTGTTTGCATTCTTTCTGCCTTTTTTGAGGTTAACAAAGATATTTTTAAGTTTTTCRCTACACCTGAGATGTGCTTTATAGAACATGTGTTAAGCCAGAACTTTGTATCCTTCAGCAATTTCTTCTTAACAAGTTTACATCCTGAGAGTCTACATCAAAACAGTATATATAATGCAGCTTGCTGCTCAGATTGATTTCAGCTGAATTCATCCACTTGAGTCTTTTGTTTGCAAATACTTATTTTAGTATGAAATAGATTAAGCAAATGTATTTCTTTGCATGTAAATCTCAGTTTACTTTTTTTGTAGCATTACAACTGAACAAAATAGCCTTCATGAATAATTATTAAGCTGGGGAGCTTTGTTTAAACTACATGACTGTTCAGGCACATAATGTGGTTTGACATATGGTGCTAGTATTTTTTTAAATCACTTCTGGCTTTAAAGATTCAAAGCTTTCAACCCTGCGTGCTTGCCAGCTAAGTGATTTAGTCTCTGCAATGAGTAAGGTTTTAATACATCTGTTTCAAACCTATTCTACTTGCATTTAAACCATTAAGTCACCAAGCTTGTGACTTTTACCATTGATTTTACTGGAATTAAGATGAGCTAATATGGAGGACCAAGTAAAATTAGAGTTTAGTTTTTAATTTAAATGYTAGCAGAGGTAACATTTTGGTTACTAGGCTTATGGTTTTATTAGCAAGTTTCCAAGTAACAGCTGCAGGATGGAAATTTCCTTTTTTTCAAGTGTGCAGTGTAACTTTTCAGCAAGGATTTGGACCACAGTGTTGCAGACYTGGGATTTTAAGGAGCCGCTTAGTGCAAAATAGAAAGTTATTTTGAATGATGCAGAGGCAGACAGTGTTAATAAACATGGCTTTCATGTTGGTACAGTCCATTATCAACTCCAATGGCAAGAGAAACCCTCTATCTAGACAAAGATGATCTGCTGGTACTTCACTAATTGAGAACAGCTCTTCAAACCAAAGCACTGTTGTATTTTGAAACAGTRTTTATTCTAATGGCCATAAAACAGCACCTTGTTTGTGTCATGCCATATTTTGGTGCAGATGTCAAAAGACAGGAATAGCGTTTTACTTGGACTGCCAAAGGCAAAGACTGTGCATACTCAGWTAGTTGTGTTGAAAATGATGAAATGTGCTGCARTCTTGTAACAATACCTGTTTTTTTCTCCATCTTTTCCATCATTCTCAAGCATTCTCCATCATCTTCAAGTGTTTTAAGTTTTTTCATGTAATGGATTGCTGAAAGTTTTCTCTCTGCCTTGATATAGTGACGTTTTGTCTTCTCCTRCATCTTGGATTTAATGCCGTGGTTTAAGTTTTGTGTACATTCATTTGAATGCACTTTATATGCAAACTGTAGTCCWGCCACACAAAACATTCCTTTTCATACTGAAACGTGTTCTCATCGATGAACTAGCAATCTCTTTGCTAATATAACTAAAAGCTTCAGTCTTTTTAAAAAGCACTCAAATATCTTGAGTGCTCTAGTAATCGGGACACACTGTTATATTTAAAATTCACAAAGTGAATCATTAATTCTCGTACTTACTTCCAGCAGAAAATTCTGTTTAATACAGGCACACAACAGTAATACTAGCCCTAATTAGATGTCATAACTCAGGAAGCATGATGTTAGTATACCAAAATGCAGTTGTCTTTCATGCTCTAAATGCTCATTTTTATTCCTTGCAGACTGCAGAGTAAAGTAGGAGTTGGCTTTTGACAAGATGTCTTTTACACATTTGGATCTTTTCCTGCTTTTCAGATGATGGTTGTCTTTAGCAATCTTTTCCAAATCCAAACATCAAGAGTTAGAGTTGTCTGTACATAGGAGGACCTTTTTGTAGTGTTTGGCTGRATAAGATTTAGGTGGTTGGACCACCATCCAGAGTCCTGGCCTGAAATTTAGCRTGTTAATGCCTTATTTCTTAGAGGAGAGTATTAAAATACATTTTACCACCAGTCCTAAACAATTGTGTAAAATAACTCTATTCCATGTCCATCAGGGAATGCACAAATCACATATGTAATGCACATGATGCAAGAATGTACAAACTGTAAACCCAGTTCATTAGGCTCCCATTATACAGAACATCAGTGGTAAACTCTGCAGGTTCTTAAGGTGTCACATGTACTCAGTAAGATGAGCTTTTTCCTTCTGTACCTAACATAATGCCAAAAATGGATTTTGTCTTAGGAGCTAAACTCAGCTCTAGTGGAACGGGATCGAGCCATTTGTGAGAGGAATGAGTTGCTGGAAAAATATTGTCATGAAGTGAAGGACAAAGCTGAGGCTCAGAAGGAACTTGATCAAGCTTGCAAGGATATCGAGACGGTGAAGGAAGAAAGAGATGTTGCCAGGAAAGAGAGAACAGAAGCCATCATCCAGAGAGACCATCTACTACGGGAATATTACCAAGCTCGTCAGGTATTGCGAGTTTCTTAAAGGTCTTTACATCCTTAGCCTCATTTTTTTCTCATAAGGCGAGTTAGAGGTCTGGTTGAATGTTGAGGTCAGAATAGAAACCTGGTGTCAATGGGTCCCAGTTAGAGGTAAGAACCTTTTTAAGTGTGCTTATCCTGACAGTACAAATACTTTTTATTGTTAAACATACATTCATATCTTAAAAACATGCATTCAAACCTCATGTTTAGTAAACTTTGAAGTCATTTTGAGGTTTATGTAATTGAAGCCAACCACACTTTTTCAGGATCTTTGTGATGGGCTGTACTCTTGTTTGGTGCACGTCATACTGTATTGCCTGTATATCTGTGTTGCTGTCATCTGTTTTGTTCAAAACAGAGAATGTCGAGTTAATTTGAGAACAGACATATTTATTATCTAAGTTCAGAATTGTTTAACCAAAAGTTTTTTGGAAGTTTTGGAGTTTTTGTAATTCTGGCTCTGCTTTAGAAATTAGGAACTTGGAGTCACCCATCTGCCTTGTAAACATATGCATCTCTGTCCCATGTTATGTATTCTAGTGCAAGAAATCTGTACTGTGACTACTTGCAATAGAATATCTTTAAATGTATTTTTATTGTTTTTCTCCTGTCTGCTAAGCAGAACAGGATATAAGCATGCTGTCTAAAATAAAGTATGCTGATATTATTTACAAGTGAGAGTTGTTATTCATGTAGGTTGTGCTCCCACAACTTTACTTTGAGTGAGACGTTACAGCAGAGCATTTTGTTTGTTTGTTGCTTTGTTATCCATGTTGCTGTTTTAGTTTTCTTGAGCAAGTGGAAATTTTAATGGAAAAAAATGAGAGTTTTGTACTTCAGGTAGTAAACATATTGCAAAGGCTAATGTGCATACGTGAAAATTCTATTTAAAAGAGTTGCCTATTTATTTATTTATTTTTAACTCCCAGATACAAGATTCTGCTACCCTAGACATAGAAAGAGCAAACAAAGAAATTGAAATGCTTCGGAAGCAATATGAGGCCATGTCCCAAGAACTGAAGGAAGCCGTCCAGGAAGCAGAAGTAGCCAAGTGCAGGAGAGACTGGGCCTTTCAAGAGCGGGATAAGATTGTTGCAGAAAGAGAGAGTATACGGTAAGCAAACTGTAGATGCTCTGTGTATATTCATGTGTGCACACTTGTGCATTTAATGTAATCATAGAATGGGATGGATTTTGCTAGCACTTCTTTCAATCTGTTGCAACTTCTGAATTGGTTAAATCACATAGTGTGTATATGCTGAATACACAGGGTATATGTATTGGTTTTTAATGCTGAGGAAATGTTCTAAAACATTGGTTATTTTGTGTTTTCATCCACACGACGTGCCTCTGAAAAATACTACTTAAGAGCCTTCCAGCTTGATAAGAACAATTTATGCCTTCTTATTAGGTGCGATGTGCTTAGTTCTAATTTAGTCATAGTCCTGAAAATAGCTCATATCTGTGTGTGGACCTTGACATAAAATATCCAGCATATTTGCTGTTGAATRAAAGGAAGGTACAAAAGAGATTACATGATTATTTTTTTTCCATCTAGCCTAAAATGTAAGTAAAAATCAAGTTTTGCAAATGGATGAAGAAAGAAGATGGTTACCTTGACAAACTTGCTGTAATGCATCTACCTAGCATAAGTAATACTCTATTTACTCATAAGGATGACAAAAGAAAGTATTAGAATTCTACAGCAGTGTCCGGAGATGACTAATTTGTTAGTGTAGCTCCTTCAGTGCTCAAACGTCCTTAGTTGGAAGCTCGTCTTAGAAGGCCGAATTACTAATTTCCAAGTTAAAAGAAACTTGTTTAATAAGCACATTTTTTTTGTCAGAAGTCTTTTGAAACTGCTTTTTATTGCATTGAGAAGTGCAATGTGGTAAAACTGGTCTGTTACTTAAGTACARTTTTAAGTAATTTTGTCTAAACTTGTTTTTCTTTTGAAGGACTTTGTGTGACAACTTGAGGAGGGAACGAGATCGGGCTGTAAGCGACTTGGCCGAAGCTCTTCGCAATCTGGATGATATGAGAAAGCAGAAAAATGATGCTGTGCGTGAGCTGAAGGAACTGAAGTATGTTATAGAAATGACCAAACTGCACATGGAATTGTTAACAAATCTGAAATTTTGCTCTGTTACCTGTGTCCATGAGTGAACCGTATGCCACTGGGGCTATGAACAGCAGGCATTCAGGARTTTGTGTATTGAAGCACCACTTATTTTTTTTAGTTACTACCCAAGCCCATGCACTGGGGAGAAATCCTGATGCAATACAGGATTGCAGTCAGATTAACAGCAGTTTAGTACATCCCAAATATGTTCTCACTGTTTTATGAAGGCACCAAAAAATGTTTTGAGGCACCAAAAGTTCCACAGGAACTTGAGGAAACACTTCTTGACAGTGAGGGTGACAGAGCACTGGAACAGGCTGCCCAGGGAGGTTGTGGAGTCTCCTTTGGAGATCTTTAAAACCCGCTTGGACGCAGCCCTGTGCCACATGCTCGAGGTGACCCTGCATGAGCAGGGGGGTTGGACTAGATGACCTCTCAGGTCCCTTCCAACCTTAACCATTCTGTGATTCTATGCTAAAGAAATTATCCATCACACATGGTCTTTATGGGTTGCAGAAAAGTTTTGTATTTACCATGTTCCGCTTGTCCTGAGTATTCTCAAGCAGCTTGTCGAAGGGTAAAATGTTTTTTATGACAGCAGTTTAGGAACCTAGTTGTGCAATTTAAACGTGTCTAAAAAAAAAGTRCAAAAACATGTAAGAAGTTAGCACAATATTTAGAAAGCAAGTCTATTTGAGAACAGCCCAGGATATTGGAAGRATGGAAGACTAGAGCAAACTTTTATCACAGCCTGCATTTTTGAGTTGCAAAATAAAATACAAGGATCTCTTGGAGATAACACTGTACTTATATTTCAACATATAATGTATAATTACATTACATGTTACATTCAACATATTCGCTATTATACATACTTTTAGTAAAAAGGGCTATTTATGAAAAGCTGTTTTCATTCCCTAGAGAGAAGATGGAGAATCAGTTGGAAAAGGAGGCCAGGTTTCGTCAGTTAATGGCCCATAGTTCCCATGACTCGGCCATAGATACGGACTCTCTGGAGTGGGAAACAGAAGTGGTAGAATTTGAAAAAGATAGAGTAAGTCAAAGAAACTAACTCTCTCATCTTAAATATTGGATTGTCTTACAGCTAATTATAATGCACCTAATACTATATATGATAAAAATGGTACTGTTTAATCTGTGTAATCATAATTCTCTATTTCTGTTATGCTAGGAACCGCAAACATACTTGAAGTAAGTACCATATCATGGAGAAATAATTCAAAAAAACTAAATCATTGCACGCAGGCTTTGTCCTTGTCTTAAGTATAAATAAAAGATCATTTGAGCTTGCAAGTTACTTGGGTCTATGTGCGAATATAATGTTTTGATAAGTGTTCTTAAAATTCAAGTGATTCATCAAAAAATGGCAGTCCTAAGGCAGCAGAAAGCTAAGACCGAATGGAAACACTGACACTGGAGCTTAGTACTGTGCTCTCACAGGCAAATCACTTAATTCCACATAAAACAGTCAAACTTTTTCATAAAGATCTTTTTTCTATTTTGGCTGCTATTTTTCTTACCGTGGTATAACATTTCTCCATTGGGTTTTATTTTTCTTCATTCTAGTTAAGTAATTTGTATTTCCCTGGTTTGAATGCCAGCCTTGTACATGTTTCCACTTGATAGTTTTGGTTGATACATCACACTGCAGGTAGTCATTTGGGGCGTTGTAGAACACAGGTGATCTTCCAGATCCTCCTTCATTTGTGAGATTTTCCACACACATGACAGTTACTTGCTGACTTCTGAAYGATCAAGTTGGCAGTATAAATCTTTTATTACTGTAATACAGTGATCATTTTTCTGCCCTTCTGATCTGTGTTCAGACCATTCAGTCAAAGACATTGCTGTGTTTTATTCGAAGTTAATTTTTGACTAGAATAAATAGGTGCTAATAGTGATCCTTCAGGATTACTGCCTGTAGATTCTTGCCAGGATTGTGAATGCATTAACTTTTTCATCCCTTTTCTCACCTGCTGATTTTTCTGTTTGTATTTCATACATGGCTATTTACTCCATTTTAATAGATAAGGGAAATGTCAAGTTAGTGCTTATTTGGGAAAGTAGCTGTTTCTAGCATATGCAGTGCCTTCAATAAACAACATTGAATCCAGATTAATTTTCCATTCACATATGCTTATTTGGTTATTTTTTTTACTTGAAAATTTGTTTTAAATGTTTGAGATAAACTCTATGCACTTCATATTACTAGGTCAATTAAATATGCTTTCCTCACTATAAGGGTTATAAATGATGTTATCAAACTATACTGATAATAGTGTGCCAACTTTGATAGACCTACAGAGAAATTGTTGTTGACATACTAGCATTTGAATTCTGGGATGAAGACTGAGTCCACTATGTTTGAACAGTGAGCCGATGCAAAAATAAAAGGGTTTTATGCTTCTGTTCTACATAATAACTCAGCTCAAAACTGAGCAAAGTAGTATCCACTTAGGTTTGAGGCTGTGCGGAGATGTATTCATCTGCATGCCATCTTTTATTGTGGTGGATTCGTTCTTTTCCTATCAACTTTTTACTTAGAGTATTTAAAATAATCATGATTAATTTCAGTATTTTTAAAAAATACTATAAAATTCTATAAAATTTAGATCAGCTCTCTTTCAGTTAAATTTTCATAATTTCACATACTTGCTGTGCTGCTTTTGTCAGTCTTATTTTGCATTCCCTCAAGAGTTTTTGTTATGCCTATTTTAAGGGGATTATTCATCAAATCATGTCTAGAACCATTCTTTATAAGCATGATCTTTTCCTATTGTTTTAGGATGCAAGCTCCATGCATTTTTTTGCCTGTTAGAATTTAAGTTTTGAGTACCATCTCCCTTCAGCACACTGAATTGTTCACCAACACTTATTTTTGTGTGTACAATTTGAAATTGAAAATAACAAGAACATATAAATGTGTAGTCGCTGTTTATAGTGACCATCCCATTTACCAAAAGAAAGACTAAACTAACATTTCCCAGTTTGGTTTAATGACTGATTTGTTTAAGGTGTTTAGCCCTTTTTTCACCCAGGGTTATCTGGTTTGTGCCAGTATTAGCAGAATATCATTTCTRTTCTATATTTAAGACCTCCATAATGTAGAGCTTGTGTTCCTGTTTATCTCTGATCTCTAGCCATATCAAGCTGAATTCTTTGTGAATGCTTCACCAAGACACAATGCTGTTTTCTTACCTTTAAAGTTACTTGTTCTTTTTTCCCCGAGCAATGCCTGTTCTTTAGGACATGTCTGAGGTATTGTAGTTCTCTCGTTACACTGTAACATCCAATATCATGACTTAAAACAGGTTATGCATGTTGTCTTAACTCTCTCTCCCATTTCTGTTCTGTGAAGTTCTCCTTATGCATTATTTCAGCCTAAATCTGTGACGGGAAAAAAAAATATCTTTTGATACAGCACAAGACCTAATATCTAATGGAATTGGGACTTTACAAAATACAAGAACTTGCGTAGAACAGATACCACGTAAATGCAAGGGCATAGTACAAGCATGCAGTAAGGCCTCTTGTTAACAGAGAGGCACAACTGCTGCCGTTGCAGTTTAATCACTAAGTCCTGTTTCTTAGGATGATATGGATTTGAAAGCGCTTGGTTTTGATGTGGCCGAAGGTGTGAATGAACCCTACCTCCCTGGAGACTGCGGCATCTTCGTTACCAAAGTGGACAAAGGAAGTATTGCTGATGGTCGATTGAGGTAGGGGGCAACTCTGGAACATGTTTCTTCTGCTTCATTGGAGTAAATTAAACAGGAACCTATGGAGCTTTTGGTGTTTCCATTTGTGAAGCTCCATTTTCCTGCTGGTTGCAGGTAGCTTTTTCGTGTTGACTGGGAGATTGCTCTGAGACGAACAGTATCTAGAAATGTTTCAGAAAGTCACCAGTGTTGGAAATGGTTCATATAGGTTTTGTTTTCTCTCTTTTTACCCTTCCAACTAGAAGCCTTTTTTGCTTACATTTTGGGAAGGATGTGAGGATGACCTCATTTTCGGTGAAAAAGAGGAGGACAGTGTGTGGGATAATTAGAAAACAATTTCTTTTCTCAGTGTCAATAAGAGATTTTTTTTATCAAACCAGTCTGTCAAATTAGTCGCTTTTAAATGAGCAGAGCAGTGATCAGTCAGCTGAGTGGGATATACTTCACTATAGAAGTGCAGACTTAGGAGTCCTGATCTTCACTTAGCTTCCTAGCTGTTTTCTGCTTCTTCAGGAGGGGAGAAGTTCAGATAATTTAGGATTAGTATTTTGAGGTATTTCCAGCAGTGTTACATCCCTCTTGAGAACAGCTCATCTGTTGTGTCCAGGCAGGTATGTGATTAATGCTGATCTCGTTCTGTGTCTGCCAGAGTGAACGATTGGCTGCTGAAGATAAATGATGTGGATCTTACTAATAAGGATAAAAAGCAAGTAATAAAAGCTGTGCTAAATGGAGGAGGAGTTATTAACATGGTGGTTCGAAGAAGGAAGTCCTTAGGTGGGCGCGTGATAACACCTCTTCACATCAATGTTTCTGGACAGAAAGGTAATGGGTCTGAATGTTGCATATAAATGTTTCATCTTTGGTCAAAAATGGCATGGATATAAAGGTATATGTTTTGAGTTTGTTTAACTCCAACTTAAACTGTTGTTACCCTCTAAAGAGGGWTTTTCATTAGTTTCTTTTAGCAGACTAAAATGGTGATGGTAGATTTATTCCATAAATACAGGGKTTTTTTTATTTCATATTTATTTCTAGTTAGCCATTTGTCCGAAGTGTTTTGGGGAGTGTAAAGCCTCTGAGTCTGTATTTTTATATTAAGTTCCAGGGTACTTGAAACTTAATTTTTTTATGCTGATTTCTCATTTATTTAAAAAGATATTAAGATATATTTTATTTAAATAAAATATATCTTATTTATAAGGTAAGATAAAAATATATCTTATTTAAAAAGATATAAAAGATATTAAGAGACTGGTTGACTTGAGTTGTTGGATTTCTTTCTCACATAGCCGTGTCAGATGTGTAAWTATTTGAAAATAATTGATTTGAATTGTAGGAGTAAACTTGAATTTACTGAATTTCAGATAGTGGAGTCAGTCTAGAAAATGGAATATTTGTTGCTGCTGTTGTACCTGGAAGCCCAGCTGCCAAAGAGGGATCCCTTGCTGTGGGGGACAGAATAATTGCTGTAAGTCTTAAGAATGCCTCTGAAATTTCTTCACTGCAAGTTCTCTCAAACATATTGCTCTTTAGAATTTCAGACTTTTCAGTTCACTCAGTCTTTTGAATACAGTTAGCTTATGATCATCACAGGTGTCATCGTTTGGAGGAAATTTTTTCCTGTATATGTTTGTAATCTTCAAGCATCTGACTTTGGTACTGCCTTGAAGGGAAGCTAATTACTGTAGATATATGAATTAATAAAGGCTAATGCAGTATGCACTGGAATAGAAGTATGGTTAAATGGTATTGCTAGTAAAAAGAAAGATTATAGAAATAAACTGTATACTGTAACAAAGCAGAGATGTTCTTGAGGTGGATGTGGGTAAAGTGACAGGGCAAGACCAACCAGAACTGATAGGTATATTGAAACCTTGATTTAAATAGAGCACTAACTAGGGTTTTGGTTGTCTTGGAGATACCACCTTCACCTTAAGATGTTCCCCACCTGCTACTATTGTTTTATGGATGTCTACTATGTTTTTTGTGTGTGTATTAATAGATCAATGGCATTGCACTGGATAACAAGTCACTGACTGAATGTGAATCTTTGCTACGGAATTGTAGGGATTCCCTTACCCTGTCACTGATGAAGGTGAGTAGGAGAGGCTAAATTGGCAGTATTTTCTTCAAGTTATACAAACCTATTCACAAAGTGACAAGATCATCAGAAGTAATCTATTACTATGAAAAAGTATCTGCTGAAAGCAACACTTTCTCTGGATGCACTGCACTTCTCATGTATTTGGTAGTTCTTTTTTACAAAGGAAGACTATTTGACATCTGATAAAGATGAAATATATTCTTTACTCCTGCTTCTTTGCCATTTGTCTCCTGATTATATGGAATTTCTCCTAGCTTTGTCATGCATTTYTGCAGCACAGCTGCAGCAGTTGTCTGTGCATGAAAAATTAAACTCCTCCTGACTACACAAAGGTTTGCTCTTCGTCAGGAGGGAGTTGCACAGAAAACTGAGCTCTGCCTTTGACAGCTTAAGCACAAGGTTCCCTCTCGCAAGCTCACTGATTTCCAAAAAAAAAGCCACAGGCTTGGTGAGTAATAATTCCAGCTTCAGGGAACTTACCTTTCATCTTTTTAGTTTCTTAAAAATTCATGAGGGAAAACAGACCCTGATGCATCATTTTGTCAGCATCACTTAGTAGTAGAAGTGGAACCCAGATCCCTTCAGATCCCTTTGCTGTCAGTTCTGTGCTCCTGCCACTGTGTGGAGTTGCTCTTCTGAAATTGTTTTCCAGTGTTGTAGGAAGTATTTCTCAGCTTGAATTTATCTAATCATCTATGCCTTGAATCTGCAAGATTTTTATTAAGCTATTTCCAGCTGTATCTGTTTATATTCAGGGATCTGTAAATTAAGGAGACTGAGAACATGCCTTGTATGAAACAGAAATCAGCTGTGATAATAAGGTAATCAATTGGTTTTCTTTGTTTTAGATTTTTCCGCAAAGTTCGTCTTGGAGCGGCCAGAATATATTTGAAAACCTGAAGGAATCAGAAAAAATATCCAATTGTAGAGTTCACACATCAGAAGTACAAGCCCAAAATAAAAGAAACTTGAAGCTCAACAGCTCAACGCAGACTGACATTTTCAGTCCAGACATCATGGATGGCAAAAAGGTCCAGAGTGATCAGGGCAGTGGTTCGTTTTGCGATCACAAACCTTTCCCTAACAACACATTGCAAGCTGACTCTCGCAGGAATACAGTCCACAGTTGCCACAGTAACTCAGAACACAGTCTGAACTCCTTCAATCCAGAGGCATACGGGGACCGAGGCTATGGAGTTGTTGACTTGGACAGCAGGAGGCTGCCCTATGAAGCTGCAGGAGCCGACTGCGTGATGGTAGAGACCGTATTCGACAAAGGACATGGAGCTAAACATAGTGGTGGCACCTGGCCAAAAGTAGTGGTTAATATCTCAACAGCAGAAACGGACAAGTTCTCTGTGTATAAAAAGCCAAAACAAAGGAAATCCATTTTTGACCCTGATACCTTCAAAAGACCACCAACTCCTCCCAAACTGGAGTATCTTTCTCCTAATCAGGTGACAGGCCATTCACCTCAGCCATCCAAAACTGAAGTGGCTTCCACTCCTCCAACTCCTCCTAAGAGAAGTGACTCTATCAAATTTAAGCATAAACAGCAGACAAGTTCTGCCTCAGAGTCTACTGTAACAACTGGATCACCACCCACCAGCCCAGCCCCTGCCCAAGCCCCAATTTCCTTGGCACTTAAACAGGACTCTGCTACCCTCAAGGGGCGCGGTAGGAATGCCGGACATTATTATCGGGAGGAGGGAATTGACTGCACTCATCTCTCTTCAAGGAAATCCTGTGAAGATGACATTGGCTTTCAAAGAGTTGAAGAGCCAGAAATAAAAAGACCAAGACCAAAATCAGCCCCAGCTTTGAGGCATAGAATGACCCCTATGTCCATTCCAAATCCTGCACTTCAGGTATAAGTTTGATATTTCGAAGCCTAAGACCAGAAACTTGAATAAGAATTTTCAGAAGGGACTTGAASCATGAAGCCAGACATTTAAATATTTCAGCAGTAAATTCTCGTTTTGAGTGCCCGTCTTTTTACCACAAAGGGAGAAGCTTGGCTCAYTCTGAAAATCCAGGTCTCTAGAGATGCCATCCCAAACTGGGCAGCCAGGCAAAATTGTCATTTTTTGCTATCACAAAATACAAACGCAATTCACAGAGTTGCAGTAGTAAGTAGGGTGGGAGTAGCCACCAAACGGAAGAATAGGGATCTGCTTAGTAGCCATGGTTGGGATTTTAGTGCTCCTTAGTGAAAGTTCAAGGACTTTTTTTTTTTTTAAGGATGCAAAAATCAAAAAGAAAATGGCGAGAGACACCTTCAGAAAAGCCAAAAATAGGGACTGCTTTGATTTTAAGAAATGAGATGGGTTGCCTGACTCCTCTTACCTGATTACTAGAAAGAGGTTGCTCACCTGCCTGGTCAGTCTTCATGCTGAAATAGCTCTGTGAAGGTAACCTAGGGTTCCCAAGATGATTGGTATGTTACGCTGTATATATAGACCGTTTGTGAGAATGACTTGAAAGTGCCTTTTGGTATGAGAATATGGCTTGAAATGCTCTGTTAGGGCAGAGTATGTGAATAAAGGATGCCACTAGGAAGACTGTGGGTTATTTGTTCCTAGAGTAGGATACACTGTGCAGCTCATCTGTTCAGCTGYCTAAATAATACCAAGTGGCATAATAAATAGCGTAGTTTCATATCCACCATATCAGAKGTGCTCACCAGCTGGAGCAAATTATAAATTTGATGATCTGTTTTCATATATAAAATAGAAAATATTTTTCCAACTGTAATATTAAGCTTGAAAAAGTGTGGTTTTTTTTTTTTTTTTGCTTGAGTATAATCACTCTTAAGTGTAGTGTCGTGTTTATGGGGCCTGATGGTACTGCACAACCCCACTCAGTACACYGAGTTTTAGAAGGAATACAGGAATAACTAATTAATTAGGAATAGCTGATGTAGGATTTGGGGCCATGCACTGTAGAACAAGAGAACAACAGGCAAATTTTTTAGAAGTGAATTTCCTTAGGGGGGGAAAAAAAAAAAGGAAAGCCGATCAGGTAGGTTGAAAACTGGCCTAAAGCAGAGGGATAGAAGTGGTTAGCAGTGTTGGAAGGTAAAGCAAAGGTRTAGCAAGCATTGCTATGGTAAGAGTTTGGGTTAGTTTCTTTTCTCTACATCTCTATCTGTCTATAATTTCAATGGGTTTTGTTTGTTTTTAGGTGCAGAAGTTTACTCCAGCAAGCGAGGAGCATCTGTCTCCGGACGTTCAGGAGTGGGCCCCGTACTCACCCAAGCGCTCCGCCAGGCACAGCGATGGCTTCGTGCCCCCCTCCTTGTATGCTGGAGCCATGGCAGCAGGTAGGAGGTGGTCATTTGGGTGACAAGAGTTGGCATGTCAGACTGCCTCTCTTGGCTCAAATCAAATACTTCTGCTCTTCTCACTTAGTACATGCTTTTTTTTTTTCTCATTTAATGATGATAGAAAAAGTATTAGTTATTTCTTTTTGAGAAGGGRCTGTATTTTACTTCATTCTTTGAACTCTTAATTGCATGATAACCTAATCATACTATATGGACAATATACTTGTACTTCCCAATATGTGAACAAGTTCTTGCTATTTGATTTAAGAAGAAATTGGTCAAGCAGACTTTTGAGTACTGAAAGGTAAATGTACTTAAATGAAAAGCTTGTATAAATAGTTTCATAAATAAACATGACAATATTATTTAAAGCCATCGGTCATGCCTAGAAGTCTGTGAGCCAGCAGAAAAATAAGGATAGTTTAAAAATAAGGATAGTTTTAGCTGCATTCTGTTCAAATAGCAAATAAAATTTTGCTTTCCTGTCTTGATGATTGAAAGACATAAATGTCGTTGCTGAATAAAAATGTTTGAGACTAGAAGACAGAGAGAGTTTTTTAGGTCCCGATGCATTTGATAATATACCCTGAATAGTCTTGTTTGTTTTCTTTAGTCCAAGTTATTCACTTCATCCCCGAGTCATTATGAAATTACAGTCCAGCTTTTAAATGTGCATATACTACTTAAACGATATTGAACCACATGGATGTATTTGCTAATCTATTCTTATAGGTATATGTGCTTCCATGTGACTATATTATAATACATAATAATATCAAATTGTATAACCATTTTTATCTTCTGTAACTTAGATGTATTCTAATAATGTTGTTAACTCTCTTTATCACTTCTGAATAGGTACTGTACCAAGAAGCTTAGCACCATGCCCTGCAGTAACTGCTGTCATGAGAAATCCAATCTATACAGCTTGGAGCCATAGAGTCCACACCAACAACTGCCCATCAGTTGCCAGCCAAATATGCCATCAGCATCTGCATCCCAGGTGTCTTGAAATTTTTATGCCCTTAGATTTTTGTTTCTAAAGACATTAAGGTGGAGTAGTTTCTGCTAGTTTATCCACTTCCCAATAAAACAGTTGTGTGTGTGTGTGTGTGTGTGTGTGTGTGCACGCACTTGTGCTTTTTTTACCCTGGGATCTCATTACTGTTATTACAGAGGTGATGTGCCGACTGCTTTCATGTCTTTCAGTGTTTTATAGCTTGCATTTCCCTGCTATTTCACTGACTAGTGTAGATAAAGAACTTTTTGAATTAACTAATGTTTAGTTGGTTTTCTTTTGCAATAAGTGAAGTCTTTCCTGTTTTTAAGCACTTTATTTTTCTCCTTCTCACTTAGCTTAATTCATAAAGTGGTGGATTTTTTTTGCTTATTTRCTGTTTGCTGAGATACATTGCCTAGTCATAACCGTTGCTGTCTCCCTTGCTTTGAATGTAGTGCCCAGCATCAAGGTCGCTTAAGTCTGGACTTAAGTCATAAACACTCCAATGAATACTCTGAAAATTCACGCACACGAGCATCTCATGGCTCAAACTCACTACCATCCAGTGCAAGACTTGGTAAGCARGTTTTCTATCTTTCATGACTTCTACGTGTTTGAGACAAATAATAAATGGATTAAATGGACAACTCCTTGTTTATGTACATATTAGCAAAGTCTAAAAGGCTTCTTCTATTACTTTGCTTAATTTTATCTGGCTTAGTTGCAAAAGGTTTTCTTTGGGAGAATCCAGGTTGATTTCTAYCTTGAGAATCTCTCTGAAATGCTGGATGTGAGGAATGCAGAATTCTCCTTTTGATATCTGCTGTTGTTACAAAGCACMGTTATAAAGATGAGAGTGCTTCTGAGGTTTCTTAAAATGGAGGTGAATACAGAGACAATTTACTAGAAATGGTATAGACAGTATTTCCAATTCTGAAGGCTTCTACGTAAATTCAGAAACCATGTTTGATGGTCATGAAAGAGGTAGAATCTAAATCTATTGTCTTGTTCAGTGTAGCTGCTCTTAAATATGTTCATTTGCTRCATCATCTTGTTGTAAAATAGGTTCTTCAAGTAACTTGCAATACAGGACAGAACGAATTAAGATCCCTTTAACACCAAGATATCCAAGGTCCGTCGTGGGCTCTGACAGAGGTAAATCGTTCATAATACACCATCTTTCTAATGCTTTTAATATTGGCACTCCAAAGCCCTTGTGTTAGAATCCAGCTTCACCAAAATTTTAAGAATTTGATAACTTTATGAAGGTTAGAATATATATATTTTCCCTTAAAAAGGAGAGAAAAAAAATGTAATGGAAGATGATTTTTCGGTTAGTTGATTCTAGGATATGACACACTAGAAAAAAAAATCCACTAAAATAGTAAGCATTGCTGTGTGTTGTACAGTTTTAATTTTTTCCTGGAATGGTATCTTAAATGCTTAACAGTGAAATGGCTTGTACTTTTTTATTTTTTTTTTAACTAAATATTATTTTTTGCATAATATTGCAGTCTGGATTGTAAGTTATATTTTGAAATGTAACAAAAATGCTAGCACTTCAGTAGAATAGTGCAAGTACTAGGGAGCTGCAGAATCTAGACTTTGATTACAGKAAGTAGCAGCTGTTCTGTGCCACTGTTTGGGTGTTCTGTAGCCATAGGGTATTATAGGCAGCACTTCTGCTAACTGGGCAAATGTAACATTACATGTGATATTAATGACAGTCAACTTGCACTGTCTAAATTTAGTTACTGAAGTTAGGAGGATAGTCTCCCTAAGTTCTTATGCAGTGAGAGAGTAAAATATACCATTAGGAGTTCTTCTGACATGTCAAATATATATGGTGCATCTTTCATTATGTGTCATAACTCCCAAAAGTGTAGGAGCTGCACGATGCTCACAACTCTGATTTTTTTTTCTTTTTTTTTCTCCCTAGGCTCCTTATCTCACTCAGAATGTAGCAGTCCCAGCCTGATAACTCCTCCACAGTCACCACTGAACTTGGAAACCTCTTCCTTTGCCAGCAGCCAATCTCAGAATTCCCTTTCCACGTTACCTAGGATTTCTATTAGCCCGGTTTCTGTTGGAGAACGTAGAAAAGATAGGTAAGGKCCCCACATTGTTCAGTACAAATGTATCAGAATTATTTGTGCATGGAAGGAGTGTAAACAGTTGATTTTAGTGACAAAAATGTATGAGCAGAGATATATTCKTAATGATATTTTACTCTTTTAACAAAATATATAAGAAATGTAGATGTTTTTTGCCTCCAGAACCTACAAGTTTTGAGTTTAGACAACTAAGGAATTCATAAGGGTTTTATTTTTTCCTATTACATGAATGGCTACACCAMATACAAGCACTCTAAACTGGAGTACTCCCTTTCAGATGAGTTACTTCAGATCAGTATTTATATCAGGCTTGTTTGGTACTCTAGAAAAACAAGCGTTACGAACATGTAGTAACTTCTGGTAGTCAATGATCACCTGCCCTAGTATTGYAAAGTGTTCCTTGGATTCAGTTTAGCTAGATCACATAAGTAAAATGAAAGTGTAACTGTGCAGGAGAAGCGTGTGCGTATGTATAGACCAGTTTTATGGCTGTGACTAATCCCTTTGACTCTGGGGACTACTGCTAGCTGTGACATAAAGTACGTAGATGTTAGCAGAATRTGTGGGTTTTATTTAGTTTTTTATTTGGTTTCATGTATCATAACCTGGATAGGCAGTATACATGGAACAGTTGCTTGAACTTGTGTCAGACACAAAATCTGAATCAGCCTTTTTACTCGAATGCTGCATGCGATTCTAGTAGTGTAAAGAAACTGTCATCTGTTGGAGTCATTACATTCGTGTGGTCTTCAGAAGCCGTCTATATTGCCTGATTTATATACAGGCACTTAATGTTCTGAAGGATCTGACCATAAAAATGTGAAAGATAAAGTAATAAGGATATTCTATACTCCAAGTTTGCTTATTCATAAAATGCTACATGAACCTTCTGTCTTGTTGAGCAATTGGTAACAAAGTTATTGTAGTGACATTAAGTTTATATTGGGTATGAAGCACGGCATTACCATGAAAGGGAATGTAGAGAGTTCTCTGGACTTTSTTTCTTGACTTGAGTGTAACTTTCATGCTGCATGTACTCAATTTGTGTTTTCATATAAATGTACATCTACAGTGTGAATTCAAAATTGGAATTTTTCCTTTTTCACCTGACAAATCATGTCAAGCATTCTACTAGAAATGCTAGTTTTGACACACATTASTGTAAGATATATTTGCTTATCTTTGGCAAATAACACAATTTTCACTAATGATGTTCAAAAGATGGGTATTTGAGGTATTTGGCTCTTGCTGGTCATATTTAGGATCATTTGAAAAGAATAACATTACAAGCTCAAAAAAAAGCTTTACCAATCATTTGGCTAAAGTAAATGTCTTAACAAAAAGATTTAAGCTGAGTTAAGCATTTTAAATCGTTATTTGGTCTTTCTACTCCCTGTTTTTCTCTCAGAATAAAAGTAAATTATTTGGCTTTTCCCCAGTTACTGTAAGCAACATGCTCCCCTCAAAACATGCTGTTCTGTTGATTTTTAGGAAGAGAAATTTAAATAAAAAAATGTTAGAGCTTTTTTCTAATTTATGTTTGGTTAATCTGTCAGGTGCTCTCTAAATGTTGAAGGAAAGGATGCTCACTTGATTTTTTAATAAGACCTCTTATCAAGTGAGGTACCTTTTCAAAAGTTGCCGTTCTATTTTACTTTTTTATTGATTCTCTACTATATGCTTTACCAATTGCCATTAATTTTGAGCTTACTTAGAACCCCAAGACACAATCCTTTGTAGTTTTTATATGCTTGATTTACCCTGTCATTTCAACACAAAAAAAAAAAAAAGCATATGCCCAATGTAGATAGTTAGAAAGCAGAAGTTATGACAGATAGAGAACATGAAGGTGTAACTTAGATTTTAATAAGGTTAAAAGGTTTAGTAATTATATTTTTGCCACATAGCAAGTTACCACATTGTGGTATGAAATATACTTTTACCTTTAGCATGGTTTACATTATCAAAACAGAAAATATATGTGTATGTGCCTATGTGTGTTCTTATTTATATGGCGGGGGGGTGTGTGTATGTATATATATGCACTCCTAACTTGAAGTTTTCTGTGAGTTAGCACAGTTGAATGTCATACTAAAAAAAAAAAAAAAAAAAAAAAAGAAACACCAAGAACACCAAGTAGGCTTTGGTTTACATTGGAAACCTGGGGAAGTGGTAGCCCCGTACTAGGTGAGGCTGTCGGTGGCTACCTCCAGAGACTGCAGCAATAAACATCACTTGTGAAATGATGCCCCTTCCTTGCTGTGCGTTGTTGTTGCCCCGAGCCCTTCTCATTGCACCCTTGCCAAGGTAACCCCGACTTGGCCCTTCCCCACCCTGCCTGGCTCTGGTATCAGTAATTGAAGTCCGGTTAACTCACGTGGGCTGTATATAGAGAGCGTGACTCGAGTAGTTTAAGCAGTCTGCACAACTTGAGGCATGTCCACGTAGCAGGATGAAGCGTTAGGAAATTATGTCCTGTTTTGCCAGCACTACTCTCACAACGTGCCCACATTGGTGACGTTTYTCCATGCAGAGCTAGCTCAGCTCTGAGCATTGGCTGCTCTGCAGCAAGTTCTAAGCTTCACACATCAGGAGGCCCATGGTAGTTTGCAGCTTGTCTCGGGTCAAGTGCAGACTGGCTGCTCTCTGGGACAGGCTGAGAGAAGCTTGTTGGTCTTGCTGGAGGTTTCAACCACTGCTCAGAGCAGTGAATGAGACAAGTATCCCCCAAGGAAGGGAACTTGGGGATGGGGRGGGGAACTGAGCTCTTTACTTCTGTATAACCTAGTTGTTGTGCTTGTTAGTGTCTGTTACTGCTGTGTCTTTTTAAGTGTCCTTTTCATCTCAAATCTTCTGCATCTTTCAGATATCTGTTCCGTAATAGGTCTTTTCTGAGAATCCCTGTGGCTCCTAGGCCTAGGTTCTCATCACTAAGGAGTTTGAGGTTGGCCTCATATAAGGTTGTCCTTCTCAAGCAGTATTGCGCACTTGGTGCTGTTTTACATGTTTGGATAATTTCCTTGTGAAAAAATTTGCATGGTAATTGTAATGCTACCATGCAAACTGCTGTCTTAATGGCTTGAGTTTGCAACTGCGTAATTTTCATTACTAATTTATGTTTCCCCGCATACAAATAGAAAATCTGATCTTACGTGTTGTTTTTTGGTTTACCACCGTATCGTTCATGATGTTTATTTTCTCTGGCAATAAAGTCTCCCAGCCTTTATAACTGTCATATACCTCTCTGGAATATGGTTTGTAAGTTGCATATTATATGCAGTACCTAAATTACTTGGATATAATATGGACCCGGAAGCTTCTTATCTACCAACTTCACTGCCATGCTATTTATAGATCACATTTATTATAACCTTTTAATGCTGTTTTGTACTGATATATGTTTGGTTATGCCATTATACATTGCATGGTGTTTAAGGAATGCCTTTACAACAACTGGTTGTACAAGATTTTAAGCAACTGTTTGAACGTGTTTTAGTGTTATAATTCATCAAGATGTTGAGTAGTGCATGTGACTGTGACATTGTTATGGTCCCAGTGCCGTTTTGTTCCAATCAGTTTTAACTATCTCCATTWAAAGGCCCTACATGGAAGAGCCACGTCATGTTAAAGTGCAGAAGGGTTCAGAGCCACTAGGGATTTCCATTGTGAGCGGAGAAAACGGTGGAATATTTGTGTCTAAAGTAACAGCAGGGAGCATTGCCCATCAGGCTGGCCTGGAGTATGGCGATCAGCTGCTGGAGGTAAGTGCTGCTTTATTATCTCGATGCCTCGGATCAGATAGCCCCACCAGAGCTGCTTTCCTCTAAAAGAGTTGCTTGCAGAAGCTGGTGTGCTTTGAGAAATGTCAAGGCTGTTATACATTGTAACGTTCAAGTACTAATTGTGATTGTTAGTGACTTTTTGTCAGGTCTCACTACAAAAATAAGTTTGTGTTGCTTCTAATGCAGACATACTTGAGCTTTAAACTCTAAYTTGGGTATTTAATATAGTCATCACAGCATACCGTGTTTTGGAGAGTAGATACTCCAGCAGCTAGCCTACACTAAGGTTTATTCCATTTTCATATCAGTGCCTGAGGTAACTGGCTTACAAACAATCATTTTGCCTACAGTATTAGGCTATCCTGTGAAGGCACGTTTTATAAAGAACAGAGCTGCTTTGTAAACATACCTCCTTCTGCATGTCTGGGTTCTGTGTGGGCAACAGAGCTAAATGGACCAGAGTAGATGGTGAATCTGAATTGATCTTTAAATCCTGKTTTTTTTAGGTCATGGCTCTGAACTGCTTTGCAGCTAAGCTATGATATTGAAATATAAAATATAGCAAAAATTACCAAYGAACAAACTTTTAGAAACTGTGGAAATCATAACTGAGAATGTTTATGCCTTTCAACAGGAGGAGGTGTTTTTGTTAACCTGTTACTATGTATTTGAAAACTACAGTGATTCCTTTCAAAGAGTAATCAAATGCTAGRCGTCATTGTGCAGCAGCACTTCCATCTTCCTATTTACTCCAGTGGAAGTACTTCAGCATCTAGAAGTTAGACAAATCAGGAGTTAGAAAGAACGATTTTGCTAATTTCCATGTGAAAACTTGACCTCCTGGTTTGTGGATTTCTTCTTTTCCTAGTTTAATGGAATAAACTTGAGAAATGCTACAGAGCAACAAGCTCGACTGATCATTGGGCAGCAGTGCGACACCATCACTATTCTGGCTCAGTATAACCCTCATATGTATCAGCTTGGCAATCATTCACGATCAAGGTAAGGCTGGCCAGCCTTTGGAAAAGCTGCACGGACTATCTTGTTAGTAGATAAGGCTGTACAGATAACATCTACAAACATCTGCTGATTAGAGGAGTGACTGCCTAGGAAAATAATGTGTGAGCATAATGTGCTTATCAGAAGAAAAAAAAATGCTTGATGAACTTTCTTTTTTTTATTTTTTCTTTCCTCTTTGGATATAATCCTGAGACACTTTCAACTCAAACCAAAGATCACACTTCCCTCTGGAGGTTCATGTACTTCGTGCTAGTTTTAAAATCTTTTAGAGTTAAGGGGTTTTCAAAAACTAATTAGAAAATGCATGTGYTTTAGTGAAACTAACTGCACCATTTTGATAGCTGATCACACTATAAAATTCAATTTTGGTCTTTTTTTTTTTTTTAATTACAGAGTACTTGTGCTATTTGCAATGGTGTTTTTTGTGGGTGTCTTCCTCGCTTTTCCTTTGATACTTAATTTGGGGCCAAATTAGGAGCTTTGTGCATGCCTGGAAAATATTTAGCATGGGTGAAATGTTGACCACCAACATTTTATTCTCGTTTACTGTTAGTTCTCGCCTTGAACCTGTGAGTAATCATTCCACCCCTCAAGACAGTGGAGCTGCAACCCCTGATAATCATTCCATAATTGATACTGTGAGCGAACAGGATGAAGGGACAATGACACCCCCATCCAAACAAACCACACCAACTACTAGTCCGCGYAATTCCTTAAGGTAGAGTAAAACTTCTATCCAAATGGAAAAAAAATGGCAGAGTAAGTGTGAGGGACATGGAGTGGGGGAGGAAGTGTGTTTCTGTGAAGGTTGTGAATGGTTAAAATAAGTCAGCTGGCAAATTCACTGGCCTGAGGATGGAAATAAGATTTCAATTTCTTTTCAAAATGTGGGAGTTCATAAGCAGTGAAGGAAGTGTTAAGACAAGGTGGTTTTGATTAAAGTTTTCTGCAAGTAACATGAAGCTTGTCTTTGAGAACAGTGTCTCTACTGTTTTCTCTATTCAAACTTACTTTGAGTAATAATTATGAAGCCATGTTTTGCTCAGGTGACTGGTTGGTTACATCTATGCTCTTAATGCATATTTTCTAAGATGAGGTACGTGTGTTATTTCTCCCAATCAAAAGGAGCCCTGTGGACATGAACAAAAGGACCTCTGAACCTAGAACTGTTGTTGTTAAAAAATCCCAGGTGGATCTTGGGATCCAGATCTGTGGTGGAAACCTGTATGGAATATTTGTGTCAGATGTAGATGACGATAGTCCAGCAAAAGGCCCTGATGGACTGGTGTTGGGTGACCTGATCCTTGAGGTAAGTTATGAATAACATTACAGCATATAGACAGAATGTCTAACACAGTATAAATTAATTGTACAGAGATTCTTGTTTTTTTCTAGCGGGAGTGTTCCATGGATTTTGAGTTAGTTAAGTGGAAAAAGCTGCATAGTCTTGATTGCACTCTCTTCCACTTTAGACATCTTAAGGTTGAAACTGTATTAGTATTAAGTGGCAAGGTTTTCTTGCATGTGGAGTTTGCCAGTGGAAAAATCAAGTTTACTCAAAACATTTTTGAAGGACACTTAATTCTATTGCCTGCTGAATGCACCATGGCACTTAAGGATTTGTGGGTTTTGTTTTGCAGTATGGGTCCATTGATATGCGAAATAAAACAGCTGAGGAAGCTTATCTGGAAATGCTGAAACCAGGAGAAAACATCAAAATCAAGACTCAATACAGACTTGAAGAATTCAATAAGATAAAGGAGCTTCCTGGAGATGGATTCTATATCAGGTATTTGAGTGTGACTGGCAGCAACTGCGTAAGACTGTTAGGATAATATACTAACCATCATTAGCAGAGTAATAGATCAGTTCTCCATGCTTTATCAATTCAAAGTTGACTCTAAGTTTCCTTGAAATGATGGAATATCAGTTGAAGGACCTATTTATGTCATTTTTTCCAGAGCACTTTATGACCGTCTGGCAGAGGTGGAGCAAGATTTAAGCTTTAAGAAGGATGACATTTTATATGTTGATGATACTCTACCACAAGGAAACTTTGGTTGCTGGATGGCTTGGCAGCTAGATGAGAATGCTCAGAAACTGGAAAGAGGACAAATTCCAAGCAAGTATATGTGAGTGATGAGTGCAACAGTTTATTTTTTTGTGCTAGTCTTTGCAAGTATTGGACTAATGACATACAGTGTGAAAGACTTGCTTCTATCCTTTCAGGTGCATATTAATTTTTAGATATGTTGTTTTAGTGTTGGCGTACTTCAATTAAAAGAAAAAAATGCTCTTTTGAGTAATTTAGTGCTACTAAAAGTAATCTTACTGCAGTAAACTAAAATGGAAGAGAGGGCAGAGTGCCATGTTGTGATAAAAGATTCAGTAATTACACTTACCTAACACTATAGGATGGATCAAGAGTTCTATAGGAGGCACAGCATGTCTGAGGCGAAAGATGAAAACAGTTCCTCTAAGACACTGTCAGCAGCAGCCCGGAGATCGTTCTTCAGAAGAAAGCATAAACACAAGCGAAGCGGTTCCAAAGATGGAAAGGATTTACTGGCTCTTGATACCATCAGTACAGACTCTATTCCTTTCTTGGATGGCAAGTTCCTGCGTTATACTTGGGAGGGGACTTTTTATGTATACATATATATGTACCTGTGCATGTGTGTGTGTATGTCAGTATGATGCTAAGAGTCTTACAGGTGGTGTAGCTTTCCAGTTGGTCTGCATTATACATGCTGAACCTWTGTTTCCATAGGTACCTTATGTTTTCAGTAACCGACAGAGATACTACATTAAATAACACAGCCCAGTATTTCAAATTAAAACRTCTATTTTATTAGCTTTTAATAAGCTTATTCCTGGGTCTGTTAGCACTAATGTTTCATTTCCCCAGGGAGATTGCCTTCTGATGTGCAGTTTCAGTCTTTGAACTATTTATTTTCAATCCAGGTTGTTTCATCTAGACAGAAATCCTGGACATGGCTCAATTTATTTTGCTTATATTCATATATTGCTTTAGARGAGTCATGCTGATTACACTACTTATTTGTTTATAACACTTACTACCTGAAAAGAACTGAAGAGATGAAATGAGAGAAACTACTCTACCTTGTTCTTATTTTTAGGAAATAGRGGAATCATTGTTTTTAAAGATAGATGCAGGAAGGGTGAGAGGGAGAGGAGTCACCAAATTCAATAAGCAAAATACCTGCTTTAAGCTTTGAGGTGGGGAAAATTGCAATCGTGTCTAGGGGGTGTTTCTTATACTTGTCAAAGCCCTTATCCATTACCGGGGGGTTGATGTCATAATTACTATAGGGGTAGTTCTGCATTACTTGAGGAATGCCGGATGAAATGATGTGCCAGTAACTTTTTTTCTGTGTTTTTAGATTCTGGAAGTCTGGCCTATCAGCGTGTGCAGAAAGTGGACTGTACCTCTCCTAGGCCTGTGCTTATTCTAGGACCGTTGCTTGATGCTGTGAAAGACATGTTGGTTAAAGAATCTCCTGGAAAATTTTGCAGATGTCCTCTTGGTAAGCATGTCATTCATCCTTGCCTAGAACAAGTGATAGTAACATCTGTAAGTGAACTAAATCTTAGCACAGAAATGGAGGGGAAAAAAAAAAAAGGAAAAATTGAACTTCAAGTTGGCTGTTCTGTAAGTCTTACTCTGTGCCTAAGGAATTGGAATAAATGTCAAATCTCTTCTTGTGTGAAACAGAGGTTATGAAAGCTTCCCAACAAGCTATTGAAAGGGGAGTGAAGGATTGCCTGTTTATAGATTATAAACGGAGGAGTGGCCATTTTGATGTGACAACTGTAGCTTCAATAAAGGAGATAACGGAGAAGGTGAGTTCCATTTTATGGTATAGTTCTTGAATAATTATGAAATATGGTCATAGTATACGGGGGGGCGGGGGGGAAGAAAAACATTTAGTGTTAACCTCTAAAAGACAACCATAGAAGGGTTGCTCAGGCTACTGTTTTAATAAAGTAAGGTGTGGAACAGTTATTCTGTTCTGACACTTCACAGTTGAAATTTTAGTTTAGTTGCAAGGAAACTGGACATGTGTGTGTTCTTTCATAGTATTAAGTTAAAAAATATCATCTTAGATTTTTTTTTTCTATCTTTAAAATACTTAGTGGACTTAAGTGTCTTAATTGTTGCTTTTAATGCAGTCATGTAGAACATAAGCATGATAATCCTGGAGATGAATGTAAATTAAGATCTGTACATTGCTTTTAGTTGCCTGTTATACCACCTGCAGAGCCCTGTCACTTAAGGAACACTTTTGTTAATTGMAGATTTTAAAGTCAAAATGAATATGAATACTTGAAATGGGTGGAGGGGAGGCAGTATTTCATATATTCAGTCTAAGTTTTCAYTTCAGTATCTCTTGAAATGCTTTTGTCTATCGCTGCACATTTTTGATACTGTAAATGGAGTTTCTTGATGTTTTTAATTTTCTGTCTTCAGTACAAATTATTCAGTAGCTCTATTTGTTGAATATGAATACGAATTCTATTGGATTGCTATGTTTTAAGTAGGGGAAGAAATGGAGAATCTGCATATGTGCTCCTACTCTTTACCTGATTGAGTGTTTTTCATTTATATTTGAATTCAGGATTGTCATTGTCTGCTGGACATTGCTCCTCATGCTATTGAACGGCTCCATAGTGTTCACATCTACCCTATAGTAATTTTTATTCGCTACAAAAACGCTAAACAAATCAAGTAAGTGTGTGGACATTACAGCTCAAGAGAGTTTATTTTTATATTAAAATAGGCGTAAGCTTGTATGTTTACTGTTTCTTTCATTCTAATTATCCTAAATCTCTTGTAAAATCCTATTGTAAACTGTGAGGTAAATGGTCTTAACTTCGTTTTGGTTGCATGGGGATAAGTGAACCATTCAAGGAAATGGAATGATGTAAACTAAAGTGTATATACACTAGGAGATAACTCAGATACTTCTTACTCACCGTCCTGTTAATCCATAAGATGTGAGATACATATTTAAATTAAGCATTAAGCAGTGACTATCGCAAAGATGTATTCTTAATCTCAGTGGGTCAAGTGTGAAAATGCAGTGAACTTTCATTGTTATTAGGTTGCAGTTATTCCACTTAACTTCAGCCATCCTGACTTTATTGAAAAAAGCAACTTCCAGTCTGTCCCCTAATATTTTAGTTAGTCTTCACTAGTTTTATTGGCCAAAAAGGGTCATAATGTTCCTAATAAGTATCAAGAAAAGCTTACCATGAGAAATCTTTGCTTAGGCTGCTTGCATTTTGCAAGTTGCGATATTTCTGATCTTTTTGCAATTTTGATGGCCAGTTGTTTATTTAAGAAAGGAACACAACCACTGTCAAAGACAGACAAGAAATCAAGTAAAATGACACATTTCACGGGGACTGCAGGATCATGCACTGGAATGATGAATGCAGCTGTCATGTGCTGAGCCCTTTTGAGAATCACACAGTGGCCATTAAAGCTATTGGGTTTTGGTTTTTTTTTTTTGAAAACGACGTGGAGATTGAAGTAGACAAGCAAGGATTTTAGCAGTCATCAAAATAAGATGCAGTAATACACTATTTCGGCCTCGTTTGGGCACCAATRGTCTATTAAGAGAAAAATTCTGATTTAGCACAGGTCCTATTGGCATTCTTCAGGACTTCTTGTCCCTAAGTAGCAGACATGCTCACCATACCAGTGATATATTAGCTCAGTAGGGTTTTCTACTCACCAGACTTTATAAAATAAATTTGTCCTAAGTCCCTCGCTGCTACTAGAAGAACCTAGGCTTTTATGAGGTCAGTACCTGTCTATATGTCATGGCTTCTGATGATAGATTCTGCYTGCTTTGGAATAGAATCCCTTACTGAGGACCCCAAGCCAGAGTCATAGATAAGAATGTGAAAAGCCTTGCTCTCAAATGAGGATTTTTACCACTTGTATTTCTYTCACTCTTTTTTTATTACATTTCCTACAGCTTGGGTAACAGAAAATTAGTTTGCTTCACAATATGTCATATTTGTGTATTTATATCATATTACATATACTCAAAATTCCTCTTGTTGTCAGTTTTCTCAATGTTTAATAATTCCTGACTTTTAAGAATGCAGTTGAGTGGAGCCCAGTTCAATGCAGAGAATACTGGAGTGTGTAKATAAAATGATCTGGTTCTCGTAAACCAGGAAAAAGTTGATTCTTTCTCCCCAAGCACCATCCCAAGTTCTCTGATTTTTAAGGAAATCTGGTGCACTGGAATGATCCCGTGCTGATGCTGCTGAAGTGCAGTAGGTGGCACTCTGTGCATGGTTACATTTGCAAATTAACCAGTCTTTCACATGTAYCCAGTTGGAGATAGTTGCTTCAAATCCATTTAAAATAAATACACTTATGCAGTATATTTCTTTCTTTTTATAGAGAGCAAAAAGACCCCATCTTCCTGAGGGACAAAGTTACACAAAAACATTCCAAAGAACAGTTCGAGACGGCTCAAAAAATAGAACAGGAGTATAGCAAGTACTTCACAGGTTTGTATTTCATCAAAGTTCCACTGAGGACACAGCTGCCGTTTTCTCCCTTTATGCCATGACTCTAAAGTTTCTGTGGCTCTTCCGAGTGTTTTTTCATTACACTCCTCCTTTTTGCAAACTCTGGTGTTTCATGAGAAAGCAAGACTCCCAATCTAAATATAAATACAATATATGGATCCTGCATAAAGTTACTTTAGTAACTTAAGTAATTTTAGTTTCTTTATTAACTGCTTTAGTTGGACTGGACATACTCTGTGCTGCTTGAAGACTGTCYGTTCTTGTTTTGGAATGTTTTGGAATATTTTTCAATGGGTTTTCATCTAAATCGAAAAGAGTCGGGGTGAAATGTAGAAATGGCAATTTTCCAGAAAATTACATTGGTTTGGGGGACAAGACAAAACCCAACTCAAGAACTCCCATCATTCTGGGAAATATCTGTCAAGTGCAGGGGAGGAGGGATTATGTAGATCCTTCCTTAGTACTGAGCTACCCTAACATATTCTGAGAGAAATCCCAAATGTGCAGAAGTCAGTTACCCAGCACTTGTTCAAGCTACTTGTTCATTTTCAGTGAATTAAACTAAACCTTGACAGAATTTGAGCTGCTTGGGACCGCAGTGTATATGACCACAAGTTATCCTCTGCTGCATGTTGCAAGTCAACTGCTGCATCTTGGCTTCCACCCTCAAGTGAAATTGAGCCRCTGTGCCCGGCGGGTCCCAGTGCCACCCCATCGTGTGCCCACGGGGCAGGGCTCCCTGCAGCAGCAAGTGCAGAGGACTCCTGCTGTCCCTGGTTACCAGAGCTGGTTGGTCACAGAGAACCAGTGTCCAAACTGGGCTGACATTTTGGCTTTCTGGAATTCCAAAATGGTAGTTTAGTGCCTGGGACATGCCTAGAGTTGAGCGTGTTGGACACAGTAGCTTACTTACATGCATTCTCTCAGACCCAGTCTCTATAGCTGCTTCAGTAAATGCTTTTTTGGACTACTGACCGTTTTATTTTCTCTACAACATTTTAAGCATTGTGTGTAACTTAGCTACCATTAACTACCACTTAACTACCATTTTCTACCATCTGAACTGCAGTTTTTGTCCAGTTACTGTACTGTCTGTCCAAATTTGCATCAGGATATATTGCGGAATCAATTTTTCTGTAGAATCCTATTTTTGCATTTCAAAGAAATATGTCTAATGCCTTAAAAGGCTTTCCATTTCCTTCCAGCATAAGTGCTAGCTGAGGCCCAAGAGGTTTTACTAACAAAACTCTCAAGTCACAGAGTTCTTACTTTTTCAGTTCTAAAATCTAATAATGTATCTTCTCCTTCTGTGTCAATGTTAGTGTTTTATGGCTTTTGTCTTTAGCCACAGTAGAAGGCAAGGTGTTCTTCATTGAGCTCTTGAATCCATTTTCAGAATTGTGTGCTGTTTACCTTTGATTCCSTGAATATAGTAAGATTTGGGTAGCAACTGTGGCTGTTTCACATACCTTGGCTTTCTGTGAGYTATCTGACAATTTGCTTTTAAGATTTGCATGTAGTGCCAGTTGCTCCAACTATAACCTCTATGTATGTTAGCACATAAATATATAAGTATTACCATCACATTCTCAAGAGCAAAGCTGTGGTATAACAGGGTCTGACCATATTTTGACTTAAACTTTGCTACCAGATTGCGCTGAAATTAGCACATACAGAACCCTAACTGAACAGTTGTCTTGGTTCATTATAGCCATCAGTTTTTCTGCTTCTCTAGGCTGATTTAAGGACTAGCAGAAGAGCCCGTATACTGAATGCTTGCCTTCTTTGCTCTGTTTATTCTTTTTCATGTTTTAATGGAGTCATATATCTGGCAAATACTGGATTAGGTAAATTAATTCTGATGTGTTGATAAACACAGGCAGAAAAATGCCTCGCTCTCCTCTTCGTAGATGGTCCTAAGCATTTGTTCCAGGGCRTAATTTGTGCCCGGGGTTTGTCTCTTGGCAGGCATCGTCCAAGGAGGAGCCCTCTCGAGCATTTGCACTCAGATTATGACAACGGTTGATCAAGAACAAAACAAAGTCCTGTGGATCCCAGCTGGCCCGCTCTAGGTTACATTGCTGTGAAGCTACTTCGCAGATGTAAATAACCGATTAACTTTCTGTCCAATGGACCCTGTGCATTTCTGTCTTGATAAAGATGCAAGTAGGTGACTTCTGTTTCACGAAGGGGAGTGATACACTGAACACGGACCTGACAAGGCACATGGGAAGGGGTAGGTCACGTCACAGAGCTTGTCTCTTWCGTCGTACACACACGGGGCTGGCTGCAAGGAGGGGATGCAGCCTCAGAGCACCTCTCCCAAGCCATGAACATAGCAATGCTGCAAAACCCTGTAGAATGACAAGTTTACAAAAAACCTTTTCAAAGTATTTTGTTGTTGCTGTTTACTTGAACGTCTCTGGGTTCTTTTCATCGTTGTTTGTTTTTTTTTCTTTTTTTGAACTGTCTCCTTTCACTTAATGAGATAACTCTCCCCAGTCGAGTGAGATTTCTGCAGATGAGTGAATGGTTTATGCGCAATGTGCTTCTGCCTTGCAATTCTGACCATTTGTAGGCACGTTGTTGACGTGACTGCCGGGTGATACCATGGTATTTCAATCGGTACGTCTTGGAGTAAGCTCGGAAGAACACTCCTGYACAGGGCAGACCACTGTTTGTATTCTGTCAACCCTTGTCTGTCAAACAGGCCGTTTTTTTTGTTCGTTTTATGCATGAATCTAATATTTAAGCGTCATAATATATCTGAACAATCCAAGCTTAAGCGTGTGTTGAGAGATAATTTTTGGTTGTTGGGCCTGGGCTAAGTAGTGGCGGGAGAGTCRTAAGCTGCAGGCCTAGCATGCTGTGTTTTGTCACTTTTAGATACTGTAAATATTGAAAGCTTATGTTGGTGCAATTTTGCAGGGTAATTCTTAAGCTTTGTGTTTCAGTGTGTAGCATTCACATAGATTGTTTTTATTTAATATAAGCGCAGCCACAGTTTTAGGGCTTTGATTAAAAGCCTTTAGAAAGGTACTAAATTGTTAGTGTTTTCACTGTCAACAAGTAAGTGATCATTTAGTTTTGGTTGCAGTACTTACCTATTGTACCGAACTCCATTGTATCAGTTCCTTTTTTGTTTTTGCACTTCTGAGTCTGTGTTCCTAACATAGGTCTTGTACCGYATCTTCTGTCTTTTGTGCCATGTGTTTTTGGGTACTGTATTTTAATTGTTTTTAAGATATCATTTGAGTAGAACTGCTTTCTTAGTCACTGTTCCTGAYATTTCATTATGTGGGGTTTCTAGTTTTACACTACAGCCTGTTGTTTTACTTCTGTTTGCAGTTTGTTTAATAAAAAAAGGGATTCTTCTGCACAGTTCTTCAAAGAAAGATTTGGTCCTAAATTTAAATTGTTTTACATATGCTGTTTTATAATTTAAATATTTATACATATACACGCATATTTGTGTGCGTATGTGTGTATATATATAAAAAAATAAGAAATGGTATGGGTGAATTACTAGTTCAAGTATTTCTCATGGTGTGAGGGACAGCAGGTTTTTTTGTTTATTTCATTTATTTTTTTTTTAAAGTTGAGGTCAGAGTGGACTCCAGTGGTACAGCTGAAACAGACAGGTACTGTTTGGACATGGATTTTCTGTACTAAAATAAAAACGTTACTTTGTATCAAGAAAAAGTTAAACTGATTACTGTGTTAAATAAAGGTCAATTTCTATAACTTGGTGTGTTTATAAAAGGTGCCTACATGTAATGTTCTGCTTCACTGTTTAGCTGAGTCTTCATATAGGTTTTGTCTTCTAAAATTGCCATATATATGTTCAAGAGTGTGTTTTGGGAGAAATGAGTTTTGGTTTTGTTTTTGGCCAGTGTTACTGATATTAAGATGAAAGGCTTTCAAAAASAGCACAAGACAAGAACGGAGGTTTTGTTTTGTCTCTGTGCTTTTTTCATGTTAGGTGGGCAAATGCTGTATAAGGTTTTTGAGGAGAAATTATTTTCTGCGTATGCGGAGAATGCAATTGATGGGTTAGAGGGTTTAACTGCAGAGCCTCTCTAGCTAATGCTACTGCTGTTTTCAAGATCATATCACTTCTTGCCCTAAAACAGAAGGAAAAGCTATTGGGCAAAAAGTTTATTATTAAAGGCACCTTGTGGAATTCAGTACCTGAGCTTTTACACTTTGCACGGACCAAGCTGTTCTGTTCATGGACTTACCTGGAAGCTAAGGGGAGGCAATTACTGTATATGAACTTGCCTGCTTCACCAGTTGCTTTATTCTCAAATGGCAAGCAGTCAGCACATCCATCCTTCAATCTGGCTCATGCTTAAGTCAATCCTCTTGGTAGTCCGAATACCTCCTAGCAGTATTTAGTCAGAAGACCTGTGTCGACCTGTGTCTTAGCTGCCTTCTTTTAAATAAATAAATAAATAAAAGGTAATTTCTGGCAGGTCAGTAGTAGCCATACCCTGTGCTTGTTCTGTTTGCAAGGAACTAGAACTACTGAGGCTTCTTGGCTAAACAGATTCCTTTAGCCTTCAGCTTGKATTAAGGATTTTCTGATGCAACTTTATATTTTTACACTTAGATTTAGGCAGAGAGATTTGCCCATTATTCTGAAAAGGGCAACTTTTCCACATGGTTTTGTGTGGAAGACATAGTTCTGTGACTTTTGAAAAGTACTTTAGAAGTAAGGGAGTTAGAAAGCCAAGTCTGGCTATGTCCCTCTTTGCCCTAAGTCACTGTGCAATACATATGACTGCATGTATGGAGTTAYTTAGAAATGGGGATCTTTTTCCTTATGTCCTCGTAGTAATAAAAGTGTCTAAAGTGGCATAAGGTGAAGATCCTGCAGCCTGATCTGTCGCTGATGCTTTCTCTAATGCATCTCCCTCTTTACCAGTCCATTTTCTGTTCACACTGTCGCGAAATGCGGGCTAAGTGTTCACTAGACACAAGATTATGCTCAAACAGCTAYCAGCCCTTCCACCTCAGACAAGGTCCTTTCTCAGTGCTGATGAATTTGGAGGCTGTCTCATAATCTCTTTCAGTGAATGCCAATCACKGCTCTAAGCAGTCTTGACCTGCTTTACTAGATCCTGCTCAGAAAGGTGTGCTCATGGATGAGATGCACACTTGTAATGTCTTCCAGAAGTATGTTTAAGGCCTTGTGTAATTGAAGGTTCAACACCTTCATTTCACAGTGGACAGTTCCTTTTAAATTACCCTGGGATTGGAAAAATGTGCACTGCTTTGGAAACCAAAGGAAATGCTGTGAAAAATACAGATATCCCATGAGGTGAACTCTGGACTTGAACTTTTGGAAAACTGTGGCTTCATTCTTCAGAAAATGAATCTCTTTGCTTCAGGGTTTTCTATAGATTCATCTTAACTCATCAGAAATAGTGTTGATCCATCTTCATTGTATCTTCTGGTGCTAAATCAGTCTACTGCTGAAGTACTAAACATCTTTTTCTCTAAGGTCTAAATGATTAACCTAGGGTAGATGAAAAGCTTATGACCAGGTTATGACAACCTTAATGTCTTGAGGTTTTTTTCATGTTGGAATAATGTAAACAATAGAAGAATGAAAATGTTTTTTTCTAAGCATATGCAAAGAGTCTAAATGTGTCTTCAAATCTTGCAGTTTTATAAAGAAAATAGGTATTGATACAGCATTTTTAGAGGAAGTCTCCAGACAAGTTAGTTCGAAGATCCCAAGGTAAGTTGCAGGCTCACATCACAGAATACAAGCTTGTGTGAAGATGTGATTTGGGTGCTGGCAGTTACTTACACATGGTTTGGTAACAAAGATTTGCAATCTAAGGATGAATAAGTGCAATCACTGGGAAAGCGAATATATGCGGCTTAATTCCAGGAAGATGATATAAGCTGTAAGTTCTCAGCGTCTCTTAAGGGACAGTCATGTGATTAGATGTCTATCTCATATCTGAGGTGGGCTGAATCATGTGACCAAATGAAAATGTGACAGCTTTTGACTACAGATYTTTTTTCCTGACATTCAAATGTGCAGAGAATATTCATATTTTATACCCTGACATTTACTATAGTARAAGATGTATGTTTAATAGCTGCAGTTACAGTGTGATTTGTTAAAACCTGCTGTGACTGACTGATAGGAAGTTCAATTATTTAGAATTCATTCTTCAAGGTGGTACCACATATTTTATGCCAGGGTGGCTATTTTCCAGCTCTGCATTTATTTGCGTGAAGATGTAGTAAATTGGATTGCATTTTTTCCCCATGTTACGTGGCAGAATTTCCTTCAAGCTGGCACGATGTGAACTCCCAGAGCTCCTCAGCTTTCTGCTGCTGACACTGCACAACAGGCCTGCACAGAACTGGATCAACGTTGTCTCCTGCAGCACAGGATAGGGAAGGGCATGTGGGGCCATGGTGGCTTTGATCCACAGCTGTCTTCTCCACCAGCTCCTTCATAATGGTTGAGTCTGTGCGAGTCAACCCCAACAAGATATTCATGTTTCTAGTCCTGGTTCCATGGTGCTTGGCTGACTTGAACCCTCTTTCAAGGTGCATCTTATTTAGCACAGACTGTTTGCCCCATTTTCCCATTTCATTTTGTCYTTGTGTCATTGCTGTCATTGCTCCACAGCTACTTGCATATATAAACTCTTCAGATAATTTTTTTCCGTTGCTGATGCAACCTAATCCATCCCTTCCTCACCCTGTTATCTTGCAGTGAAATATTTTGAGACATTATGTAAAGTCTGTTTCTTTCATAGAGCATACKGTGCGCTTGTGTGTTAATTACTGATTTGATTTTATGCGCTTGTTATATTCACTGTTGATGAACTTGTGAACAGCAGCGGCTGATCCACTCCAGCACTGAGCAGTCTGCAATTTCAGATAATATTTTAGCAGGGATTCCAAGTCTGCAGTTTCTGAAAGTGATGCCTTGCTGCGTTTCCAGCCCTGTCAGCAGTACGTTTGTGGAAGAATCTGTTTGGTAAGCACGGAAGACAACTTGAGAAAGTCAATGCACCTGCCGTAGAATTTTGACCTTTGGTGTTTTAGAAAGGCTGTCATTTTTGCATTAAGTTGCCTTTCCCTCAGTCCATTTGAGGTTCAGGGCCCATAAGGTATGATGAAGTATAGCAAGAGTGACTTGCTACCTATGTTTGAAATGCCCAGCTGGTGCATGACTATTGCTCTTCTGCTAGTCATAACCTTGTTGTGGTATCGTGGAGCATTACTGACGTTACCAGAGATCAGTTTAACARCTAAGGTCTGAAATACTGAAATGCACCAGGTTGGCCCTGTGTGTGTGCTTTTTTTGTTGGTGTCCTCTCCCGCTCTGGTCTTGCACTAAAGCCTAATGTCTGTTTTGTTCCTCCTGCATAGTCGGTCCTGGAAAATGTCAGCAGTCTGTGATACCYAATATGAGGGAAAGAACAAAAAAAATGCAAAGCAGTGTTGGCTGTTGGAGGGCCTGGGACCCTGGAAAATCTTTCCAGTCCTGCTGCCTATGGCAAGAGCTCCAGAGAAATAGAMATCTTCTCATCAAACAGATAAGGCATAGTTGAGTTTTAGTTTTTGATTTTTCAAAAACATAACTTCCTTGTTTTTAAAAATCATTTGATATCCAGACCAAATATAAGTGGCATTTTTATACTTCATTGTTGTGAGAATGCTATTCTACCTTCTTTGCCTCAGCATTTACTGAGGTACGTGTTACTCATGGTACTGAGCCTGTCCCATCTAGATTGTTGTACTAATCTGAACAAACCTGGCTCTTAGTCTTCTCTCAGATGTAGCTTCTCCATTCCTACTAGCTCTTCTCTGCATTTGTTCTAGGTTGAGTGAAACTTCTTTGAGCAAAGGTGGTCAGCATTGCACACGGGGGCTTGGTGAGCTCTTTAATCCTCTGGAGATCAGAAAACCCTGCTGCTTATAACCAGTCTTCACTGCAGCACAAACAAATGGAAATGTAGCTTTCCAGGCATAAAAATAACTGCTGCTTTCTTTGAGCAATGAGCAATGAAATTTATTGGAGCAAGGCAGGGTCTATTTGCAGAAAGTTTCTAGCTCTGCCGCAATCATTTTGTGTTTTAAAACAGACTATTTGTTATTTTTCCATTGAGCTGTTAAGAGGCCTTGAATGCAGAGACAACTCTCAAGTCCACCAGACTGAAACCAGATCTGTTTAACTGTCTGCTTTTTATGGCTTTCTGTTTCCCTCCCGCTGTTTCTCAGATATGTGCTTTGTTTAAGGGTTTGTTCTATCATAACTTGTCTAATCATTCTACTTAAGTTGCAAGGTCGTGCTTCTATGGTCACATCAGACTGAAACATCCTGAAATGACCTTAAGAAGTTAGGTCAGCTGGCCTGTCTGCTGTGGGGTTGCGTTTAGAGTATATAGTCCTGTGCTTTGTCTACACTGAAATGGCCAGAGCTGCTTTGGAAACCTTTTTATCATTCCACCATTATCATATACTACAAGAACAGTTCCCTGAAGTCAATAGAATCATACAATGCTTAAGGTCCRAAGGGACACGTAGGGGTCATCTAGTCCAACCCCCCATAAAAAATTCAAAATTCTAATTTTTTCATCTCTTCCCAAAAATGATTTGTCCCATCTCAATTTATTAGTTGATGGGCTTTTTTGGCTATCAGAATTTTCTTCTCTGGCCTTCTGGGCCCTTCTCGGCYATCTGGAAGGTGCTTGCCACTTTCTACTCCTTGACGTATTCAAATGGAGTAATTTTTGAGAGAGAAGGAGCCCTTTAAAGACATCTCAGGTCAGCTATGCAAATTGAAGGCATGCAATATAGATAGACATCTACAACTTGAGGGGTATTTAGTGTATGTAGTAGATGAAATTTAAAATTGAAAGAATACTTCTGGCATGGGAGATTTTGCATAAATCTTACTTTWCCCAGTTCATGTTGCTGGTACAACAGATGAAACAACACAGAATATTTCTTCAGCAGAAACAATGATACATGATAGATGACTTGCATTTATCAAATCATATTTCAAAATTAGGAATACTATTCTTGATTCAAACTGATGCATCAAGTATTGTCTGATGTTCCATTTATTTCTCAAAGTTACAGCACTTCAATTACAGTGTTTCTATGCTGTGTGTAGTACTAATTAGTTTTTGTTGTAACCTTAGGAGCAAAGCTTTAGAACATCATCTTTGCATTCRTAAGTCTAGCAAAATTCTTCACTTGCTTTTTATGGAAAGTGAAATACTTCACTAATAATCATTCCAGACAAATACGCATAAGGAAAATAACATGTATTCTATAAAGGTTCATTCCTTAAGACAAGAAGGACAAGCGAAACCAGTGGTGGGAATCTCAAGAATCATTTTACATCAGTAGCTCACACACACTGCATGAAAAGGCCAAGAAGTTGTAGCTYTAAGGAGTGTGTGATGTAATCCATAATGCACAACTAATGGAGTTCAATAGTGGTATTTCTGAATAGCTTCGTAAGTATTGCATATTTCCTGCTGCATTATCTTATCCCATATTTCTAGTGTGCTAAATCAAAACACCTATTATGGGCTATTCAGTAACAATCAGTCTAAATTGATGAAGGCACACGAAGCCATGTATGGCAGCAGACCTTTAGTTGAGACCAGGCAATAATAATCTAGTCTCTGAAGTATGCAAAAAGCACGAGCGAGCATCAGGCTATCTGGCTCAGCATCAAGCGTTACTTATAAAAGGTATGACTTAAAAAGGAAAGCCTTTTGTGACAGTTTATGCCGTCTAACTCGATGCACGTAGCCTGTACAGAGTTATTTTTCACCTATTCATGAATACACAAGCAAGGAAATTGCCTTTAAATCCGGAGGAATGCAAGCAGTTCTTTTGTTTAGTCAAATAAATATTTTCCGATACACACTTAACTAGTTGTAATTTATGGACAACAGATGGTTGTTCTTCACAAGCGATTGTTTTTCCAGAAGATAACTCGATGTTAAAAGCTGTGGGTTTGTGTGCTCTTCTCTTATAAGCTCAGCTCTTTCTTGAAACTTTTTATTAAGCAAAGTGACCTCCCCAGAACACTGAAACCTTGTTCTTTTATTAGGCCTTTTTTTTTTTTATTTTTACTTCAGACTCAGACTGTTATACTGGTTGCACACAGCCCTCAAAGAAAATGTCCTGTAGTTTTTGCAGGGTTCAAGCAGAATTTAGAAATAGGCTCCAACTGCTTCTGCTAAGGCAGGTAAGATGCAATGATATCAGATCAAGTTTCTGAAACTGCAGTCTTGAATCTACCTCTGTTGAAACTGTTCAGAAATTCCTGTTAATTTGACACCTTTTTTCTTCTCGTTTGGGGCTAGTGAACAAGCAGTTTGATTCTTATTTCTCCATTTTCCTACTAACATGGAAACTTCATCCCTTAAAATAGGAACAAGAACAGAACTGAGGCTTCTCATATTATAAATGCTTCTGCCAGAGGCAGATTGTTAAACTCTATTTAAAGTATATTAAGTCTTTTTTTGAGTGATCAGAGCAGTACCAGGATGTTAAAACCTTAATAACGTATAGCGTTGTTTGACGAGACTTTCACAGCAGAAGTCACTGTTGCGTGAGCTTTAACAGACTCAGCATTTCTCATCAAAACATATGTGCAACTCGATTAGCCTTTTCCTTTTATACCATATTCAAAGCTTTCTACAATCCTGTGTTATGTTAAAATCYGTGGAGAAGATAACCTCCTAAGATATAATCATTTAAAGTAGTAATGTTTAGTTATGTTAACCTTGACAATTTCAAAGGTCTGGAATTCATTAATAAAGGCATTTTTTCCCCTATAAGATAAGCATTTTTAGGTACCACCTTCCAGAATTATTTATTTATTTACAGAAGTTATTTTTATTGGAAGAAAGTACTGATGTACATCTTGTTTTTGCTTAGGTGCTAATGTAAGCAATATGGCCATTAACTTGTCAASCAAGTGCCCTGCCATGTGTTGCTGTCTTGTACAGCGTGTGCAAACACACCAGTGCCTAACGAGAAGTCGCCACATGTCTTTCCTTTTGCGATCTGTGCATMTGGGCCACGACCTTGCTCTTCTAAATTTCCTTATTCAAATTACAGACACCTCTGTGTACAGGTTTTGATGTGATCTGTCCCCTGTTTCCWGTGCTAAGTTCTACCATCAAAGGGCACAGGAAAATGTTTCACTCCGGCATGAGCAGGAACGTGGCCGTGCTCCAGCTCTGCCTGCTGTGCACTTGCTCCGTACGCTTCGGGTTGCTGTTTTTAAGGGACTGAGACCGAGTTTCTTGCTTGTCCCTCTTCACCTTTTTGGAAGCCCCAGACTCTCCATTCTCCAGCTTTTCCTTTGCGTTTACATTGACCATGGGGACATGCTGTAAAAAATCTTKTAATTAGTTGCATTTAAAACACAACCTGCGTGTGTTTGAAAAGAATTTAAAAAAAAGAAAAAAAGTCTAGCAGTAGGGAGAAAGAAGCTCTCCATATCCACATTAACTGATGTGACTGCCAAGGCAGTCTATGTCTTGTTAATTTGGAGTTCTTTTGTGTCTTGGAAGAGTCCGTTTTTTATCCCAGAAGATTGCAGTGTATTTTATGCAACAAATTTTCTTCTCTTTTACAGCCAGGAGACTAGGATGATATTCATTTTYGAGAAATCATAAGGAATTTTTAAAATCCATAATGATCATGCCTTGGAGGTCTGTTTCTCTTTTTAAGGTGTAACTCTCCTCCTTGATGCTGGGTGAGGAGTCTGAATACCWCAGCGCTGCTGCTTTCAGTGCACTCGCTGAGGCAAATAATTACTCCAGGAAATACCATTCCAGCAGGTTTCACAATCAGCATTTCTCTAATTTATTTCTTGCATGGTTCCTGTTTCCTCTAGTGTCCCACCGCCGCCCAAGGTGCTCGTGTCTGCTGCAGGTCAAGGGCAGGACCTCCTCCTGGTTTGGCCACTGCTCAGCACTTGCCAGCTCCCCTGTTGAAGGAGTGTGAGGCAGGAGCGTGGCAGAAAACAAAATGGGGAAAATAAGGTGCTTTTAATGCAGAGACACTGTTGAAAGACCAATTCACTACTCGGGCGTTTTGAGGTAAGGTGGATCTTAGACATATATGAAGCTGGGCATCCCACCTAGGGGAAATAGCCATGGATTCAAGCCAGATTTGGTCCATGTGATGAACAGCAGACGTAGGCATAAATCCCCACCCTTCTCTAAGAAGGTATATATATGTTTCCTTTCTAGATTGTTTGTTTTATCCTTTTGTGAAATTTGTACGGTGAAGTGAGGAATCTGAAGGACTTGCTTATTTTGTTCATCACATTTGTTTGCATCCTCTATGGGCTCATCTTGGAAGATGAGTGTGTGTTATGCAGCCTTGTGGGTAGCCCCCTGTTTTATATACAGCAGTGCTACACTACAGTGAAATTACAGCCCTAATTTCCAATGAGTGCAAAGCAATAAAGAGCCCCACTCCTCCCTTCTTTAATCATACAGGAGAGTCCTGAGCACCCTTGAAAAGCTGTCACTAGGGCAATTACCTGGAGTAAAATTAAAGCTGAATGTTGTTGTTACCTGCTTTGAGGAGGTCTGTGCTCCCTTGATCTGAGAGAACAGATAAGGAGCTGTGTAAAGGTTTGCCTCTTTAAATGCAGTCTGGACTTAGAGGTCTGGAAGAAAACCCAGTTTAGACTGTTTTTTTCCCCTGTTGTTTTTGACTATCCAGACTTGTGTTTTATTCTTAGCAAGTGCTTGCTGTTTAGGCAGGATAAGCCCATCTGAAGAGGCCAGTCAGTTGCCATCACAGAGCTTGTCTGCTTTCAGCGAGTGCATTTTTGACTGTTTGACTTCATTTTGACCATAAAATACATCCCCACTAGTCCATCTGCAACACCTCAAATGAAGCTGATGTGTAAGCCGACTGCATGTAAATAGATGACAATGTCGGYTGCAGGCAAACCACACTCTTGACTGCATAACTTTATGAGAAATGCCATTCTCTGCAGTCCAAGAAGGAAGTTTTGGGAGGACACCAGTCCATGTGATGCACATGAGCAAACCACAGGCCTGTTTCTGCAGTGGAACCAGAACCTGTGCACAAATTCTCTCCTYGACCCACRGTGCAGAGAAACTAGGAGCTCAGGMTGCCCCAGCTGCTGCTGAACAGCAGCCTGCCCAGCAGTTGGACCTGCAGCCCTTGTGGCATCCTCAGGCTGGTCAATACCTCTGTATTTACTGGCATTYGCTACAAAGTCATTGCCTTCCTAATGCAAGGGTATCAGTTGTAGCCAGAGAGAAATGTGGTGACTCCAAGGTCAAAAAATTACAGCATATGTAATTTAGAGTTTTCATCCCAACTAATTATACCTAAGCTTCAGCTAATAAAATTTGCAAGGTTGCATTTCTTAGGTGAACGGTTGYTTGTAATTAAAGAAAATGTGCATGCTTTAAGAACTCAGTATAAATAGATTCCACTTTTTAATTTCTTAATGCCTGCCTTTTCCACATGAATAGTAGTTTATTCATTTTACACCCAAAAGTGGTTTGTGYATTTGTTGAATGAGTTTATGAATGCTCTGCTGCATTTGTACTTAATTGATATCTTCAGAGACAAGTCTTGCCTGTAACACAGTGTAAAATGAGCCTTGTAGTCTAGTCCTGGTCCCAGGTTGCTCTTTTTCCTTTTTGGTTTTTTTTTGGTATCTTGTGTATGTTTTAGATCTTTCTCATTTCATGCTTGTCTATATGTTTGTGCTCTGAACAATTCTTCTAGTTATGTGAGTTTAAATTTGATTAGTTAAATCAAACTGAAAGTATGGACACATGCATTCAAGAACAGAGGCTTTCAGAAGTGATTTACACTGCAGAAACAAAGCTGCTTGAATTTTGATGAGAGCCTTCAAGGCCCTTCACTTGGAACATAATTTGATTTTTTTTTYCCTAAGTGGCAAATACAAAGAGCTCAGTTCTCTTAATTCTAGCACACTTAATAGAAGAGTAAATCTGCACATTTTATTCCCCACCCCAGTGCTACTCCCTCTCATAGCAGAAAGTTCTGCATGGTTTCCGCTGCGGAAAATATTCTCCATTTTCACCAATAACCTTTCTCTTTTTTATTTGTGTTTCAGTTATATCGTTTGCAGTCCCTACCYGTCTTCCTTATTGCTCTCCTGCTCGTGTTTTCATTACTTACTGTGGTTTGGGTGTGCTGGTAGATGGAGCGTTCTTTTTTGACGCAGGCCTTTTATGATGTTTATTGATGAGGYGTTTGTGACAACAGTCTCCTGTTCACTTAGCATTTGTGTCTTGCTCTAATGTGCTGCTTTTGAAAAGCCTTTCTGAGATGTATGAAATGAGACTCCCAGCTGAGAGCAGTTCAGAGTTTCGGCATAGTAGCTGCCTCTTTCTGTTTTAACTGAGACTCAATGGATGTGGTAGAGACTTGCCCGAATTAGACTATCTGAAATGGCTTAGGATAAATGTTGAAAGGGGGTCAGACCTGTGCTTCTGGAGACACATCCCCCTAGAGCTTTGCTTATGCAGCGTATTTTTATAAYGGGGCATTCCCTTCTCAGCTAAGTGGTTTTGACATAGTTACTTTTCTTCTRTTGTGTTTGAACCTTTGATGTCTGTCGTGAGGAGAGAAATGAAGGAGAGCAGATTGCTTTAGCCAGTGCAGAGGAGACTGTTGTTCCCTCTACATAAAGGATATATTTCTATTCAAAGCAGAGCTACGTTCAGTTTTCTGTGGTGTTGGAAGGTGCAGAAATAAGGAAAGAGGTGATGACAAAACTACTAGATAAGAACTCAGAAAATTGTTTCCAGTTTTGGGGGAAAACAAGGATTTCCTCTATAGTTTTAGGCAAATCAGTCTGGCCTGACATAAGATCTCTTATGATAATTTTAGCAGACTCAAAGGAAAAACAAGAAAGTGCCACAGTTATCATGACAGTGCAGTGATTTATACCTTGAACTGGCATATGTCTTCCCCAGCTCAAGGAAATTCACCCCAAGTGGTATGCAGTACCTTCCCTTTCTCCCTGCTTAATTTATTTGCTTTCCAGACCATCTAGATGATGTTGAGTTGTCACAAAGTCATTGTTACTCAGTCGAGAGAGAGAGAGAGAGAGAGAGAGAAATATCATTTATTTTTCTTGGCCAGTCTCATTGATTTAGGTTGCAAGCTTTTGGTACCTGTTTAAGAACTCGCATAAAGTGGTGTGGATGTCGCCGGGGGCATCTGTGCCCCGCGGCAGTATAAATAGGAAAATGTGTAGAACTGCTATATGTGAGAAAAAGATAATTTAATACCATTGTATGGTGGAACAGGTGGTAGGGAGCTGAAATAGATATTGAGAAACAAAATAGGAAGTTGTTATTTGTTGGTCAGAGTGTTCAACTCTGCTGWTTACAGCTGAATCTCAGCAGAGAAAAGACATGAGAGAAGCAGCCCTCCCGGTGCACTCCTGTGACTCCTGTGAGTCTATAAGAATGGCCAAATGCTTTTTCATCCCTTGCAAAAATGCCTTAATATCAATATGCACCCACCACCTGCCAGGAAGCAAATTTTAGGGAATGAAAACATCGTGTTTGTTAGAGTTTAAAAGCAGGGAAAAGCAAAGAGCAGAGGTGTCACAGCATGATTTTTGCTGTATAGGGAGTAACACTTTGCRTTTTGCAGACAAGTATAACATGGTTTTGAATAGCTGAAATGCAGAAAATTGAGTAAGGGAATATATATAATGTGTTTAGTGAGAATTTTCGAGAGCTTAGAGGAATTAACTGTCTGTCTGTCTCCCTGACATTTTGCCTCTAAAGAGGTGTATTGATTGCACAACAAATGTGTGTCCCTTGGGTCTCTCCCAGTAAAATAACAGGACTTCGTGACGTGAGAGAAAGTAGGAGCAGTTTTTTCAGAGTACCCACAGCAGTGAAGACTAAGTCAAGTCTACCGTGGTAAGCTTTCTGTCAACAGCTGTCAAATGAAAATATTGACAACTCTGAGATCACTGAAATTCATGTGTTTTGGCAGTTTTGCTGAATTTGTGACTCTTCACAAGGATGGGTTTTATCAGTACAAGACACACACTGGAAAAAGCCCAGGACTTTCACCTTTTGCCATAGCTATTGGACTGGCACTTCGCCTGCAGAAACACAGCAATCAAAGTGCTGGGGTGTTTAGGGAAGAAATCCCAAGTGACATGAAAGTGAGCACTGCTGCTTACACCCAACTGGACTGTGGAAAACTGCAGTGACAGAAGGCAGGGCCATATTACAAGATCTGAAAAGACGATTGCTCTGCATGCCATGGACATCTGTGTGTCATTTTGCCAATAAGTAGATATTTCAGATTTTCTTTGAAGAAAGAGGACTGGAGGCAGCTCCCTCCTGAGCTTGAGTCCAAGGTGGCTGTAGGTGCAGATGCTCCTTTCTTTGGAAGGCTCCTTTTGCGTATTTACTTGTGTTGCTGCCAGGCATTTTCTCTGCAAGTACAATATCCTGGGCCGATACTCTGGCCAAATCTAACTAAAATCTTTAGAGCCTGCTTGACTTAACCTAGCCCATACATTAAAATGTCATTTCTTTTCTAACTGATGGTGTGTTTCTAAACAATTTTCATTTTTCACCCCAAATATGGCTTTCTGTCGTCTTTGAGTAAAGTGTTCCTTTATTACTAGCTTATTAAAGTGCTTGGAAGGGACTATGTATTGCATGTTGAAGACAAGCTGTTATAAATATTTAGCTAGTTGAAGCATTTGTGATTTTTTTTAACTTCAAAGTCAAAAGTAAATGCAGTACTTGGCATCCAAGTAAGTCTTGTACAGTAGTTGACGATTTTTCACAGTATGTCGAAGAATATCCAACGTTAGTACCACTGGAATATCCAACGTTAGTACCACTGGAATATCCAACGTTAGTACCACTGGAATATCCAACGTTAGTACCACTGGAATAAAATGTCAAAGAGAGTCTTGCCTGGAGTATTTCTAAAAGACATTGACAGCATCAATTCTCTCTCAAAACGCCATTCAAAACATCTATTTTGGGTCCATCCTGCAGACCCAAGGAGTCAAGGAGTTATCCAGACATCCAAACTATTTGTATCGACTAGTTTTTAAACAGCTCCTTTACTCTGGACACTCGTAGGCCCAGAGGCCTGTGACATCTGTGCCTTATTGCTGGCAGCCATCAGGTTTCTAACACACAGCTACGGTGTTTCTGGCCACGTGTTTCTACCAGTTTATTCAAGTATTCACACATACTGGGTGAATGGTACTGTATATGGTTAATAGTCTTGTCTGAAGTGTAAAATAGGGAGAGRGAAAATTGGAAATAGCAGTTTGTTTTTTTAAGTCACTCATTTTAGCGATTTTGGACCCAAGATTTTGGCCTGACCAGACCCCTATCTAGCGTAGGAATTGTTAAGGAGTATGTTTAGTCTATGATTTCTGAAATAGTGCAACACCAGCYTTATTAGCTGGTTGATCCCTAGAAGGCTGAGTAGCCTCTCCAGGCCTTGGAGCCTCTCCTCTTGGTCTATAAGTGCGTCAGTGCATTCATTCCTCATAGAAACACGTCTAGGGAAGCTTGTGAGGTACTTCCATGTAGTACTACATAGTACTGCATGTCTGCACAATAACTGGATCAATGTTTTAGTTWTTGTTTTAATATTCTGTTAGCACAGCTGGGCAAATCAGGCTAAGTGTTTTTCTTGCCACAGTTTTTTTAAAGGAAAAGTAGCATTCTTTAATCTATGTGCAGCACTTATAGTATATTAGCCAAGAAGTTTGGAGAAATCTGTGTCCAAGAATGTTTGTGAAACAAATAATCTTAAATAAATGTTAGTAAAGTGTATAAAGAAGGCAAATGTTGAACTTTCCAAGAGCTGTGTACAAAAGGAGTCTGGTTTCAGTCAAAGTAATGGCAACARCTCACATGAGCTCTCTGTGAAGTGCTGGGATTTCAAAAAGTGATGAATTTCAGATTGCTCATAGACAAGTAAGAGGCCAGAGCTTTACTGCAGAAACTACTTTGAAAACTTTAGTAAATGCAAGAATCTTTGAAAAATCAATAGCTATTCATAAACAAAATAATTTATTCTCCYGTATTTTTCTCTAGGTTTGTTCATCTTGTGTCTCAGTATTTTTTTTCTTGTAGTCAAGGAAAGGCAGAAAAGAACTTTGGAAAGGAGAGCACTGAAGATGATTTGAGTTGGAAGAATATGGAAAAGTGCCACTGTTAGTCTTCCATGCTTCTCACATCAGACTTAGTCCCCAGTCAGCTGAGTCTCTGTCTCTGCAGGCTTAGACTGTAACCATCGTGGCAAGGATGGCACGAGTCATGTCCAGTTTGAGCCATCCTCATCTGCTTCCCCCTTTGCCTTCAAGGTACAACAAACCATTAGTGAGTGTGTTTTTATACARTTCTTTCATCATATGTTTTGTTTTAATTGGATTGGATTTGCACTAGGTCCAGACTTGTATTCAAGASGCTGTGGCTTTCATATTTTTTATCCTGAGACTGCCCAGGGTGGGTAATTTATGGCATACAAAACTGATGAGTTGGCACTTCCCAAGTGAGGGTGGGATCCAGGCCACGTGGCCATTGCTGGGCACGTGGTTCCGAGTGGGTCCTTGAGATCTCCGTGTGGGGCGAGCACAGAGCAGATGTGTCGACAGGGCAGCAGAGGGGCTTGTGCAAACACCGCTCTGTGCAAACTCTAAATCTCACCGCTGCCCTTCCTTTTTGGAAGGAAGTTTCCTGCCTGCYGCCAGAATGACTAATGCTGCTATGAATTCTGTAGGATAAAGCTGTAACGTGTATTTATGAGTTTGCTGGAAAGATGTGCTAAAATCGTTGCAGCATAATCCATCACATTTGGCTGCCCTTTCCGACAACTGAAGATCCATAATAACGTTGTTTGGCAATCTGAGGATATCTAAATAGGCTTTTTCTTTTAAGTGTCACTTCTTRATTATTCCATTAAACCCAAATGGCAAATTGAGGTGCAGTTTGTTTCAGCACAGAACAAAGGTGGAAGACACAAGGGAGCTGAGGTACTGCTCAAACCCAGGTGGTAAGTGGCACCTTCTTGGATAGGAGAAGCTTAGACAAGAGGATGAAGCTGTTTATAGGCACATTGTATGTAGCATACTCACCTGTCTTTCTTTCGCTGCTGTTTGCATTGTACTCTACAGTAGCACAGCCCAGTATGATATGTCCCATGGGGTCTCTTGAGCACTAGGAATGTTACTTCTTTTATACCTGACAACTTTTAAAGCAAAAAAAATATGTTTTTTTCCTTYTCTCGGTAGAACTCTGTTGTCCTTCCTCTCTCTCCAACACCCTAGGGTCACCTTCAGATCCCACCATGAGTTATTGGGGAGTGGGGAGGTCAGGCCCCACTGATCTCCATGTAGCTACCCCTGGAGTTTACTGTCATTTATTATGAACAACAGGTTCAAGGTGCTAAGTGTGTGTTACTTGGCTGGTGTCATCGTGACTGTTGAAGTTTTCAAGTGTTCTTAAGAGTTTTTGTTCCCTAGGGCTGTGCAAACTTCACTGAGGCTCTACCATAGCCCAGTCACAGGTCTCTTTTTCACTAGTTATTGGGTGGTTTCTCTCCAAAGTTGTGTCTTTCAGTGAAAGACACAGGACAGGGGAGGTCCAACCTTTTCTGTTGATTCAAGGTGTTTGTTCTAGCCCTCGTGTTGTGGAGTGCTGCGTCAGTTCCCCTCTCAGCAGTCCAACTCCTCCTCACCTAGCAGCTCCCACCACTTCTGTCAATCGGTGTCTCTGCAGCTCTGAGGGTCCCTGCAGCTGCTGTCCCTACTGCAGTGAGTGGGAATGAAGGCCCTTCGTTAACACTGCCTAGGCCATTCCTTCCTTTGGATACATAAACGGCATCTTACCATTCCTGCTATGTTGGCATGGCTCTCCCCAGCCTCTCTGCAGGGATCATCTTTTCTCACTACAGAGCAGGACTTTATCTTCCACACCTGTTCTGACAAACATGGAGATATACTCAGATTTGTTAGTGACCTATGCATTATGGCCCTTTATGCCGTTTATTGTGGCCTTTAATTACTTCCATCTATCAAAATAGAGCTGAAGACCCATGCCGCCCCGTATGTGCTCCAGGTGGGACACTGTCACATGCAGATGACGCGCCTGCTTTGCTTACTGAGCTGAATAATTAGTAATTTACCAAACCCAGTAAACAGCGACCTTGCTGCCGACCTGCCGTGGCACCAGCTGCCGGATGCGGTGCCCAGCTGCCCCGTCCAGCTGCCCGGTGCGGAGCCGGAGCCGCCGGCAGCTCCGGCGCTGCTGCCGCCCCGTGGGGCCGGGCTGCCCCTCGGCACCGCGCGCGTTCCCTCCTCTGCCCGTGCCACGCTCAACATAATCACCGTACTGAAAACGAAGGCGTTGCAGATTTAAAAGTGGGATCTGCTTAACTAAAAATAGCAGTAGAGCAAACCCTGTCCTTCTGTGCTGAAGGACTGGCTGGTATTTACAGTGCCGTGCAGTCATCAGACTTGAGCATAGGAGTAGGAAAGAATGCCAGCCAAGAGGGACCAGGAATTACAGGCTTGTCCTGGTTTATTCCAAGATCTGCTGCTCCTTTGCTGTGTGACTTACAGGCTTGTCCTGGTTTATTCCAAGATCTGCTGCTCCTTTGCTGTGTGACCTTGACCTTGTCACAGGGTAGATCCAAAACACCAATTATTCATCTGTAAAGCAGTTAAAACACTGTTTTCACAGCTCCAGAATGTGAATGAGAGAACTGGTATTTGCAGAGTGTTTGAGTACCTTAGTCTGAGCTGTTGTACTGATGAGCAAGAGATCACGCATACACCTGGTACTCATCTCTCTGAATCTTCAGACAAAAAGGAACTATTTTTATTTTGYAAGAGAAAATTTGAGATCATTCCTTGGGAATAACATGTTTGTCTTATTGCTACATCCAGATTTTTACACCCTGAGTGATCCAGTCTATAGCACCAGTTGGCCCATTGGCATCAAGACTCCTAGATTGACTTAGGATGGTGCTGTGTCATTTGAAACTGGGCTATTGAGTGCTGTGTACCAAGCAACTATAGCAGAAGCAACAAGACTTGCATCAAGGAAAAAAGGTTTTCTTACTCCATTCTTTGTCATTCTCTTTTGGTCCAGAATCCTGCTGGTTCACTGTATACTTCCACAGGGCACTAGCACAAAAATTTTGACTCCCAAAGCAAAGCTATATCTGCAGTAAGAAAGTTCTAATTTTCTGGGGCTAGATTGTAAACATGACATGTACCCTGACCATTCATTTCTTCTCTGAAGAATTCTCTCTTATTAAAGATCTATCTAAAGCAGGAGAAGTCATTAAAAATTTACTGTTGAAATGACCTGGGTTAAGAGCTAGAAGCATTTTAATATCAAATTAAATCAGAAGCTCTCCTTAGTTTTTCAATTCTGGAGTTTCTTAATTCTTAATTTCTCAAGAAAAATGCCAACTGAGACAGGTCTTGCAGTCTGTTTGTGCCTCTCACTATAACAGTTTTCCTTCACTTTATTCTTCCCATTCTCTGCAGTTGACTCAGGCTTTTTTCTAGGTCTTAAAGCCTATTTAAAACTCCTCAGTTTGCCTCCCACACTGTCCTGTCACTGGTATCAAGCAGCTACAGTCTGCTGTGTTCAGATGCACCCCGATCTTCTGCTTAGAAAGATCTTCTGGTCTGCAAGCCAGGCTGGATGTTGTACATATGTTTAATATAGCAATAGCTTTAAAATCTGAGTATCTCCAAGTTTTCTGTTCAGATGCAGGAAGAAAGCTCTGAGTTGCACGCTAAGTGCATTACTGCACATCTCCGAAAACTGGGGAGCCTGTTCAAGTCCTGTGGTGTTAGGGGTATTCTTTTATTGCTCTTTCTTTAGACAGTAAAAAAAAAAAAAAAAAAAAAAAAAAAAAAAAAAAAAAAAAAGAACCTTTAAAGGCATTTTATCAGAGCTTACCAGCCTTTGAGAGATATCAGTGATTCTAAGACTAAGATTATTTAAAATAAAAACTCTTTGGCTCAGATTAGGCATATGTGATGGTGAAAACTAAGGTATAGTCCAGCAGTCTACTTATTGTACTCTTCTCTTTGAGCTTCCAGCCAGGATTCTAACCAGGAAAAGGTTAAACTGATGGGATATCCCTACCTTCAGAAATGCTCAGGAAGCAGAATATGTCCTTCAGAAGGAGAAGCCAGAAGGATGGGAATTGTCTTTAACTGTTGTTAAAGATGTTTTGATGGACAACCTAATGGAGAAAGAAAAAAGCCTGTCGTTAACTTTTAGCACGTGAAAATCCAAGATCTAAGGTCCATGCCACACTTTGTTTCATGATTTGTTAGCTAAATTTTGAGGTGGTTACCTGAATCTCCAGATATGCTTAAAAACGAGAGCGTACTTTTCTCTTTTTCTTCTTGTTGCCCCTATTTAGATATGGGATGACCTGCGGTGAACATATGGGTTTGATTTCTTTGAATATGTGACATTGACATTTGCAGTGTATTTGCTATTGTATTTTTATTGCAAAATTAAATTTTTTGAGAAATCGTACTTCATTTTGTATGTTCTGCTGAGATTTATTCCAGCACAGATTTTTTTTTTTTTTTTWKRSRYMTSTKWYWSTKKTSWYRKKKKTRWARRGGRGAGAGAGAGAGAGAAAGAGARGATACTCTACAGAAGACATTTTTGAGCTCCAGGGAATTAATATTTCCTTCTRACTGTCTTGGATCTGCTTTCTTGGTAACACACTAGTAGTAATAAATCTAGCTCTATATATAGTCTTAGACTACAACTGCCAACTAAATTGCATATAGACTTTGAGGATAGAATCCAGAATACTGTGATGGAAAAAGGTAGAGGCCTCAGCTACTTGCATTTAAAGAGAATTTCCATCTGCCCACACTATTTATGGACTGTCAGTCCATGTGAGATTGGTAAATTAAAGGGGAGATTTCTCCAGTCGTGTGGAGCTGCATATGCTTTAATGCATCGAATGCCATATAGCAGATGTATACAGAAGCAGACCTTTATGTAACAGCAGAGCTCAAACCCATGTAAAGTATGCATTTTGTCTCCTATACAATCAAGCCTAGTCTTGGGTGTTGCTAGCTGAAACTCAGAATTTCTGCTTCTAATTAAAAGAGCATCTGTTTTCAATATCCTAGAAAAATGATTCCAGAGTAGGAGACACATCCTGAAAATAGCTGCTCCTCTAATTAGTACACTGAGCGCTCATCTGTTTTTCTTCTTCCTATCATCAAACTGTTCTAGTGCTTTTTGGTGTTCATTTGTATCACGAATTACCGAGAAAATCGGGTAAGCTGTGTCAGCCTGTATTAAGCCCTGGCCAGTCTTGGTCTTTTTAAGAAAATTTTATGTATGAAAAATAATGTCCTATTGCCAACCAAATTATGGTATTTTACATAAGTGAAATGATAGACATAGTGTAGGATATGACATTTTGTATTATGCTGTGACATAGACTGATTCAAAACCTAGCTTTAGCTGAAATGCTCCAGAAGGAATATAAATCCTGTATTTCTTGTAGAATTGATCRTTATATTATATGTTAAAGGGACTAACAAATTCATTGCTCTAGCCTAACATTTTGTGTGTGTGTACACATATGATATATAATCCCTTTTGTGCGCTGCTTTCCATTTGTCATTTTATAACTCCCTCTAGTCATTTTGCCTGGATGAAAGGATCTAAACATTTCAAGTTCTTGGCATATTTTCTARTTCTACTAGGATGATCAGAGGTGTGTAACTGCTGAGATGCAAGAAGAACTGGAGAGAGAAGTGGGAGAATACTGACCCCAGTAAACTCTTGAGTGATAAAGAGAGAAAGTGAATGCAAATAACTTATCCGACTTTGGATAAGTGGGGAGTATGGTTGCAGCTTTCTCTGCCCAGTTCACATGCCTATATATTGGTATGGGCTGACACTATTGGCATCCATATGGAACGAGGCTTCTTAGGGTATTTATCCCTGAGGCTTTTTTTTCCTCTTGATTGAATGAGACATCAGATAGCTACGTACAGCCAAGAAGTTTTCTAGATTCTACAGAAATCCCTGGTGAAATGGGAAGAAAATGAGGCAGATAAGAGATATACTCTGACCACACTGATATTTAGTAAGAACCAAGCGCTTTGAGTCCAGCCATTTGTAAAATGAATCCCACAGATTTGCCTGCTGCTAGTTAAAACTAGTGCTCGTATATATGTGATCATATTCGTTTGAGCATGGTACACTAACTACATACTCTGTTGGAAAAGAATAAGAGCAATGAATCTTTGCAGTTGTGTTTTGCAGCTTACTGAGTGGTTTTCCCTCTTTGGTTAATGGTACCTTCAGCATCACTGCAGCTAGTGTCATTATAAGTGATGGCCCATGCCTGAAGGTGGCATATGCTGGAGCAGGAGCAGAGATGGATCCTTCATCACTTCACTGTAATCATGAACTCGCCTCTCCATCAGCTGAGAACACAAGTGTTGGCAGAAGGCAAGATGTTGCCCATTTTACTTAGTGTGACAAATGAAAAGAGTACAGAAACTTTAGCACAGAAATGTAGAAAACAACTGACTTGGTAGGATGAGTTTGTCATAATCGCTGTTTTTGTGGTAATAGTTAAATGAAGACTGCAGCTCTTCACAATTAGGAGTTTGCAACTGCTTGTTGGGGCCTGGAAGCTATTAGCATTGTAGGCCATTTGGGCAACAACTTCCTCTGCATCTGCTCCTTATGCCTTCATTTAAAGCAGGCCTCAATCTGGAATGACCTGTGTGTATCATATATATGTACATCCATCAGACAGCAGCTTGGATGACATCTAAAATGGCAGTTTCTCATTGAACATAGGTAAGTCTTTATTGCATATTGTTTCTATTTGGAAGCCTAGGACCTTTTTAATTTAGAAACAMCTTAGGAGGAGCAAATTCCAGATTTTTTTTTATTCCACCAGGATCTGTAACTTTTTTAATAAAATAAAAAAATTTGCTAAATTGTCATTGGTTACATGAGCTATAATAYTGTGCATGTATTTATATTTTCTCCCTATTTAAGATGGGAACTTGGAAAATAACTGATGTTGACACATATGAGGTATCAGTTTACCATGTACACATGAGCTAACCCAAAAAACAAAATCCCATTTTTCATACTCAAAGAAAGCAAAAATAATAAGCATTCATGTAAGCATTTTAACTTCAGCAACTGCAAATGGTGAATTATTTTAGTTATGTATCTTTTATCAAAAGTTGTCTACTGTCCTTCCACACCTTTGCACTTCAATTTATTAAAATCATTTTTTGAATGAAGCTAAAAAAAGGCATAACTTAAAGCAAGCATAGCCTGATTTAAACTGGTGACAATGCTGTTATTTTGCATGTAAGTAATTAATTTGGAGTTAGCTAAAATAGGCTTTTTACTGGGGTTCATTAAAACGAAGTACGTGCAGAGAGATTTACACCTGCTTGTCTAAGTCGCTTACATCTCTCATTTGATTTGGGATAACTCTGTGCTGRTACACGTTACTAGGAGAGAGGAAAAGGGCAGTGCAAGCAGTGGAACATTTATATTCCAAATACGACCTCTGGAGCGAGCTGGCTGGGGACACGGGCACGAATCATGCACGTGGAAAGGCTGAGCACTTGCTAGCAGCTGTTGATGTGGCAATGGAAAATACTAAGGGTTCCAGGCATTACAGGGGTATAATTTGGCCTGCAATAAAAGTAAGCGTAAATGCTCACTGAGGAGGACTTGCACTGTAATCAATGAGATTTTGCCATGGGCTATAATGACAAAAGCACGAATGCTAACTTTGTGTGCATTGTTTTTCTAACAGTATTTAAATGTGAGGTTTCTATGATTGGCATATGTAACTCATTCAAGACAGGACCATACCCAATGAGCAAAATTTGCTGTTGTGMGCTACTGATATTTCTTAATTGCATTTAGAAGTTGTCCGTATCTATTATATAGATCATAATGCAGTTAGAATGTTTTAGAAAGTTTGGAATGTGGTTGAGGTATTTTAAATGTGCCCAGTTTTTATTAATTTGAAGTTCATCTCACTTTCAGCGATGCCAGTGTTTTTACAGAGCATTAGCAAGCCCTCCAATTCCTCATGTCATGCCATGTAGTACATGGTGTGACTGACAGGAAAGCTTTGTTACCAGTAACAAGTAAGTGATTCAGAAATCTTTAGAATGAGAGAAAATCCTGCTGAAGCTCAATCAGATACCACTATTGCATCAAGAACAATTAGTTAATATTTCTCAACTTTTCATCGTAATATTTTCAAGCATCAAGATTAATATCCAATGCCAGGATATCAGTTGCTATGAAAGTTAGTTCTTCTTTATTCTAGGTAAAACAAAACTAGTTCTGATAGGGTTTGGCAGCGGGGTAAGCATTAAGAATTATTGCTGTAAGATTTTTAGGAATATTTCTTCAGCCAAAACTACTGAGTATAAAAAGTCAGATTTTTTTTTCAGCTAACTGCCTGTGCTCAAACAGGTCTGAGGAACTTGGTTTGATTTGGCATGGACTGTGCACCCCTTGAAACTCACTCCTGCACAAGAGTGCACTACAGCTATAAGGTAACACATTTTGAAGAAGTATTTGACTGACTGCATTGAGGCCTCAGCTCAACTCAGCCGTACAAAAAAACTAGGCTTCGTGGAAACCTCAACTTGGTACATTCCTCTTGGACCAATTCAGGGTATTTGCCACAGGCGCCCACTCCTTCTACATGGGCTGTTTTGAGCGAGACTTCAATGAGACTTCCCAGTGCTTGGAAGTCTGCTAATGATGTAGTTTGCAAGACCATGCTGTGGCCAGAAATGTGGCAGGAAAGGTAGGAAATTCCATTTATTCAGTTTTAGTATTTGTAGTTTGTGAGAGTAGCCAACCTACCTGAAAGATCTATTTAATAGAAATATTTTTTTCACACTAACTTCTCTTTGTAAATAAGCAATAATGAAACACTATTTAATACAAATTTTTCCTTATTACTTGTTTACTGTGTAACCAAACTTTGTTCTGACAGTACAATAACCAATTCTTAAGCTCATCCTTAAAATATTTCAATTAGGTATTAATATTAATTTATCTTACTACTGTCACTATGAGATAAATCAATACTGTTCTTCCCAGCTTGCAGATAGAGATCTGAGAAATTCAGATATTCATACCAGAATTGTTTGCTAATTCTGATTTCATGTATGTAGGCATAGAGGTTTCTTCAAAGCAATTAGTGTAATGTAGCACTTTGTGGGTTGACATAACAGGCAGATAAGATCTGAACTTYAGACCACAAATATTAAATTCTAGATGAAAATAGCTCCTGCTTTTAGAGCAGTCACTTGGAGAGGAGGTCGATCAKCAGGTGTAAAAAATTAGAAAATGCTTCTTAATATGCCTACACACTGAAATATTGGTGGCAGTTACAGAATCTCTAAGACCTAACAAAGAACTTTATATGTAAAATAACAGAAAAATAAAGAATGGGGAAATTAGTTAAAGATCTATTTGCCCATGTGGAGTATAGCATTATCCTTTTAAATTTTCATGCAAGTAGATTGTAACTATTACACTATCCCTTGTTATGTGAAGGCCTTTAGGAATATGTTGCATCTGGCAAAAGCACAAAGCACTTCAATGTCAAAACCAATGTGTCCACACTAAGCCCAAATAGTATCTAATAAAACCTTCATTCTGTTTCTGATGATGCAAGTGAACATTATGGAAACATCACTTCCAGCAATATTTTCTAGCTTTGAGACCCGATTTTTTATAACATGTATCAAAGTGTGACATTCAAATGTGTTACCAAAGAAAAAATAACTGAGGTACAATAATTGGAGTGACACCACAGCCAGCCGAAAAAGAGAGCTTTTCTTACCATTTTGTTATAACTGCTTGCTCTTGTTCTACTTGTTCTCTCATGTTCTCACAGCTGATGCTTACTTCATAACTTTAATGTGAAATAAGATCTGTATCATATTCCTGCAGCTGCTTTAATGCTCTAGAATGCATATGCTTTCTGAACATTTCTTCTGGCAACTAGGAAACCAGTTTTGGAAAGTTAAAGCACTCTCAACTTTCTCATGCATATAAAACCCTCCACATGGAGCTCTGGCTTTCATTAGTGAAGCAAAAGCATCTCTTGATAATTAGAACGGGCTGGTGAGCAGCATCACTGTGTTTCCCAAAGCTGCAGACTCCATGTCTGCAGCCAGAGGTTCTGCATCAGGAATAAAGTGTTTTCAGCTGCTGTGGCATCAGCAGCAAGCATCAAATGAAAGGAGATTGAAAATAGGGAGGGAGCACTTTTATGTCTCATTTTCTTCTGCACTTGTCATCAGGCTGCCATTTCAGATATTGAGATCATTCAACCTTGACATGAGCAARACCTGTCTGGGAGGGTAATACAGCAAGGGAAAGTGCAGGCTTTAGCCTAAAATCATTTGAGAACACATTACTGCAGGCAGTTCTGAGAACTCAGCATCTGTCTTCTCTAACTAAAAGCTAAACATMATTTTCCTTCTTCTATCACATAAGGACACATTTTTCCCATCTTGGAAATGAGAAACAGAGCAAAGCCAGGCAGCCTGTTCAAGAACATGTGCATGATCCAGCCAGTTTGCCCTTCTTGGTTTGGGGTCAGATAGTCATTCCAGAGAGGCACAGAGTGAGGCTAGAACTGCTCTTGAACTTAGTTAAAACACCTACAGCAATCTCAGGCCACTTTGATTCAAGGCAATGAATTGGTGCTGCAAACCATCCCTGTGCAAATAGGGAGGAGGTTCTTCTATATTAATAAGTCATAACTATATCTTAGGTTTCATTTCCCCGGTGCTCTTGCTGTTGCTATCCAGGGGCATTAACAAACTGTTTTTAATATAATAAATGGGGAGCAGGAGAGAAAAAGCTGTATATATAAAAAAGATTCACACGATGGATTGTACCGTAGGAGAGTGGAGGTCTTTTCTTCATTATGACACAGATTTTCCTATGAGATTCAGAGCACAGGACACTTCTATTTCCATTATCTATCAAAAGAATGAGGAAAAACATACCTTGTCTCTCCCAGCATGCTCTGAAGATAAGTACTGTGTGAATGTTAAGTCCTGCAGGTACTTTAATAATGGGCAGAGCCAGAGAATCTAAGGTAACAGCTACCTAAAGAAAGATGAAATTGAACGTGTTCAATCAAAGCAGATTCTTAACCTATGAGTGACCAGGCATATTTGCATCTGTGGATGATCTTAAAGTTTCTTAGCTTTCTGAAAATGAAGTATTTTAAAAGTGGAGAACTCTTTCTTGCCTTACCAAGTTTCAGAAGCTGCTCTGATGTCATTTGTTTGCAACTTGCAAACAAATTGATTTCGTTCTTCAAGCCTGCTCCTCCTCAGTCTACACAAGTAAATTGTACCCTGGAGCAGGCCTTTCTTCATATGCAAGCATTGTACGACACATAGGACACATGAAAACTCAAAACACTTCTCGAGCTTGTGTTGCTATCGCCCTTAGACATGAAATAAAGCTAAGAGCAAGATTCAAGATCTCAGGTGTGCATCGTATGTCTGTCCTACAGCCATAAAAGTGCTTAATTGAATACCGATTTGAAGTGGAAGAGGAAAACAAAATGAAAGAAGGTAGAGAGAGACACTAATTTTGATCTCTACAGAAAAAAAAAGTGAAGAAGTGGCAAAGATCAGAATCTTTTGTTCTTTTTTGAGAGAGATTATAGAAATGTCTTACTGCAGCAGAGAACAATTTCTTTCCAGCCACACTGCTGTGATGTTACATTTCACCTTCCAATTTACCAATTAAGTGTGTTTGATACTTTATAAGATTAAGAACAGCCCCCAGTTCTGGAGTGGGTTAGTGAAATCTTTAAAATTCAGACTGAATTAGAGTAACTGTGCAGTCTTTTACTACCTCTTTTTATTTTCTTCGGGTCTTAAGGAGTAGTTGCTTTTTAAAAGTAACAATGTCAATCGGATCATAAAAATGGTCTTATTTTGCTCTTACTGTGGCTGAATTCTGGTTGATATCCGTTTAATTTTAATTGATTATTTCCTGTGTGATTTCATAAGAGATTGCTGACCAAGTCAGCAATGTATTTGGCTTTGCTTAGACTGGTTCCTAGCTAAGACTTATAGATATACCTTCAACAAAAAAAAAAAAAAAAAAGATCTTTTGCATGAATGCTGCAGACATCCAATGAATGGAACTTAGGGAAAGTGCAGACAAAATTTACTTTGAGTCTGATTCCAAGCTGGAAAATACTGTTTAACTGATCTTGGGCTAGTAATTTTGTCTTCTGGCTTGGTCATTTCTTACTTCTCTGTCTCTAATTAAGATGAGAATTTTGTGCTGGTTATTTGGYAATATTCCAAGTACATATGTGAATCTCGCAATATACTTCTTAGGTAGCATTAGACTAAAACTAGAGATGGAAAAAGAGGCATCTCCTGAAAGCTAACCAGTTTCCTCAAGGTTGCACTAGGTCTTGGTTCTCTATTTACAGTTCCTACCACTATACAAAGCTTTTAGTCAAAATGATAGGAGAAAAAAAATCCATTTGATTCCCAGTCCAGAATTCATAATTCTTAATAAACATCATGTAAAGGCAATGGCAGCAGGAGCAATGACTCTTTTAGAACCGACTGTGTGCCCGCTTGGGTGGAGCCGTGTGTCCAAGCTCATCTCCTAGTCACGCAGCTGGCACCGAGCTGTAAACACACTGCTTTGTGCTAGGCACAGCCTGCGTACGTAAGGAAYGTGTTGTTGTTTTTTCCTGCAAAGGAAAATATGGTGGGAGAGAGTGTTTTAAATTTCTGTAAAGCGTTGAATAAATTTGCTTACTACCATACAGAAACAAGTGATGAAAATGCTTAGCCTGTCCTTAAAAAGCACTAGTGATATAAAGACATTTTCTAGGTAACTTGCTACATGATCAGAAGATGCTCGTTAATCAAGAGCTTAAAACTTTGTTTCAATTAAGATGCATTTTTTGAGCCTTCCCTGAATTCCTCCTTCTCGCTGAGTTCTTGATGGTCATAAGGAACAATTMATAACTGTTTTATAACTTTAAGGTTTTGGAAGATCATGATTTTGTGTCATTTACTCTAAATTCCTTCTTTCTTTACTCTCAAACTTTTCTTACTTTCAAACTTTGTCAAGGATGYGGACCTCCTAAGCCTGTGATCATATTTGATATTTCAATGTGGTCTTGGTGTAGCTTGCTTACATCTGTCCTAGTGCCTAGTCCTGTGTAAGACCATGTTCTACTTGAAGTCTCATGAGCACCAAGCAAGGTATTTTAGTCCTAAATGGATCTGGTCACTGCATGAATTTAACTAAAACCAGGTTCAAAAGTTCTGCTCACCTAGATTTCTCTCCTTCCTCYCTCCATCCCCCTTCCATTTAATTAGAAAATTTAAAACCAAAACCTTTTATAGTTGTGATTTATATTTCCATAGTGCTCATGTTGCCAAGACAACTGTAATAAATGTCCTCTTCTAGAAAAACCATTTGTAGATATAAGAGGGTTTTAGAGATACACTATTCAAGTTGAAATGATTGTAAAATGAAATATCTAATCAATTCTGTGGTATTTTTCTATACGCTGTCAATTTAACTGACACAGTAGAATTATTGTCAGCTCTGTCTTTGCAGTTTGTTTTGCTCTTGTTTRTCATTTGGGTAGTATAGAGGAAGGAAATCCAATATATTTTTGTTGATGTTTATTGGGTTTAAAATAAAAAAGGGCAGGAAGTATTTCTGGTCAAATATTTTGGGTAATAGAAATGCTTGTTCTTTGTGTTGCTCTGACATTCATTATCAGGATCTTGGTGAAGGAAAAAGAGGGGGAGGCTTCTCTTAATTTCTGACAGAAATATGTTAGCTGCTAAACTAGCTAAAGAGACGAACAAGATTKTGGTTGGGTTTGTATTGATTTCTGGCCTTTTCTAATGACTTTATATTCTRCTTTCTTGGCATTGTATGACATAATGTCTCTAGAGGCTAAGGCATTCACTCTGTTTCAATTCTGTCTATGTTAGCWAGTTTGGGAGCCCTACAATAGCAAGATACAAAACTGCTACCATAATTTTAACCACTATATAAGTTATTCCTGTGCATTAGTTCTCTAACAATTAGTCATTGACCTTTATTGCGATTAAAAGTTTTTGTCTGTAAATCAGAAAACAGAAATTATAGCACATGAATAAGGTGGAATTTCTCTGCATCCGTAGTAAATAATTTTACTTGGCATATGAGGTAAGGTACATGAACGATGAGAAAAAATGGATTTTGAGTATTCATTTGTGTTAGATTTTGAACATGCARTTATGTTAATGAAATTCAGGAAACACAGGAAGCAACCCTGAAATGTTTACAATGAATTTACATATTTTCTTTTGAAATGGTATTACGCATTTTTGGTAGAGCCCATACTTGATAAATTAAGCCAGGTTGCACCCAGGAGTCCTCTCCATGATAATAAGGGGGTTGGCCGTTGTATAGTCGTTGTGCTCTGTGGGGACATAGCTCAGTGATGAACCTAGCTCACAGGGGAAAGAGAAAGTTGAGGATCTTAACTATGGGTAGTAGCAAGTGCTAAAGCAGTATTTTGGAAAGATATTTCCATAGAAGGCATTTTTATGTAAAATAGAAAATGACTTGTTTGAAGSAAGCATTCGTAAAAAAATATTGTGTAATTGAATAGCTAAATTTCTGCACAAAACTGGTGGGATTTAAAAATTTAAGTCAATTCTATTCTTGGTCAAGATAGGTAAAGAGGCTTGAGAGACCAAAAAGTGACAAGTGGATGTGTGGTTGTGTTCATATTTGGAGGAGAAGTTTCCAAAACAAAGAATTTCTGCAAATGGGTTGAGCAGCAATGGATATGCATAATAGACAAAAAAGGACTATGCTTGTCTGCATTTTCACAGCAACTACTTCAACAAGTTGTAGAGGGAATTTTAGAAATAAAATGAGGAACAAAAGGGAGCAGTCAGGAGTGCACCGTGCGTATAATCCCTTCATCCCACTAGCCAGATGGAGGCCACGTAGGGTATTGAGAAACTTGTTTGAAATAACTCTCGTTAAGAATGACTTTTTAGAAAGGCACAAGCCCTCACAGTTATAGTTGTCCTTGTCCTTAATATATCACAGAATCACAGAACAGTTGAAGTTGGAGGGGACCATGAAAGAAAAAGGTTTTAGTTATGAGAACTGGGAGAGAGAAGCATTGGAAAACCTGTGTAACAACAGCTGAAAAAGATACGGCATCCCCAGATGCCTGCAAACATTCTTAACAGAGACTCTTCTTCCTTTTGTACAAAAACATATCGATGTTGTATTTACACAAAGTAGGGTAAAAAGAGGTTCTTGGCAACTTTGAATTCCTTGTGGAAGAGTATGTTGCTTTCTATAGAGTTCCATCAATGTATTCACATTTCCTTCCAAGAAGTTTTTTTTCTTTTAACTAGCATACTTTATTTATAACTCTTTCTCAGATACGCTATGTCACTTGCTCCACACAGTTCCCATTTATAACCGATATCACATGAGCTTCATTAAGAGTCAGAGCCATTCCTTTAGATGTTATGACACAGGATCATATACATGGATACAAGCTTTTCTCAGTAAGTAGTTGAGTGATTTTTTTTTTTTTTTTGAGGAAAAGACTGTCAGTCTTTTAATATACTGTAGTATTTTAATGGCAGTGCTCTGCGGCCTGTGCTCTATGTGTGACAGACAAGCTACATAGATTTCCTACTACCTTCTTGTTTGAAACTGGGGTATTGACTTGGTCTTGCACATGCTTCCCCACAGTCTTGTGTTTCTCTGCTCCATACATCCTTAAGAAAATTATCAGCACTGCTCTGACTGCATTTTATACACATATGAAGGAACTAACTTTAGATAAATTAAATATTGCTACCAACATAGCTGTAGCAGACGAGCTCAGTGTGGGCACTGCTTGAATATTTATTTAGCTCTGAGGCAGATTTTCTATGTTTTCTTTGATCTTCATGAGCTGTAGCAGCTCCAAGGCTAGCAGAACCTCAGCAAGCCAGATGAATGCTTCTGTTAACCTAAGGTAGGAGGTTAATGCTTCCAAACAGGCTGCAGGACATGATGAGCAGAGACTGGAGTCAACAGAGGAGTGCAGGATGCTTTGGGGCAATTCCTTCCGTAAGTAACTTACTGTGTAGCCTCGTCTCATGCGTTAAGAAATTAAAAAGAATAACCTTCAATGAGGTAAACAGGCTAACACRGTACAATAGATTGTTAGAATGGCAGAATTTTTGATTTAGTCTGATTCAAAAACTCGGCAAATCTGTATTTCTGTCATGTACAGGGTGAGATTCACAGTTTGTTTCTCCAGCAAGTTGTTCAAATTGTGAATTATACTAAATCTTGAAACCTCAGGCAAAGGAGCTAACTCCCAAAGCAGTTGTATTCCAGGAGAAGGGAAGAAAAGTGCATAATCACCTGCTACTATCACAAGTGTTCAAATATATCATCTTTAATGAGGAAGCCAGTGCATACTAATAAAAAGGAAAAGGATGAGCAATAGAGATGTATGAATGGGAACCTGTAGAGGTTGTRCGTCCCATAAATCTTACAGCATGGTAGCAACGTGGTGCTGGGCAGCTATGTGGTTATTATAAAATATGCCTTATTACAAATTTACAAGGCCTTTTTGGTTAGTTCTACAAACTTGGACAGAGATCTGAGAGCTAAACTCAATTTATTTTAGAGCATAAAGATTTTTCTGCCTGAGCTAGCTAAAATGAGTGTATAAACAGCCTGCTCTTAATGAACTTGAAGAGAAATAAAAGTTTCCTTTGACCTCAATGAGAAGTTGCCAGAGTAAACTGTAAGGGTGAAATTTTGATAGTGTAGCAGAGASTGGTGAGGAGAAGGGGACATGTTTGAGTGTTTTTCGGGTGGAACATCTTGGGCCAGGTAACTGCATAATCAGGTAGTGCTGAAACAGGGGAAAGGACAGGAGTGTGCTGCTGACAGGCAACAGGGCACGACAGTTGTTGCTTTTGATGACAACGAGCTGCTACATGAGATTCCCATTTGCAAAAATGATGCATGTCCTGAGTATGTTCGCTAACTGTTCAACATCCTTCTGTCGTCTTGGTGATACCCTGTTTGTGGCCTCTGCAGGTCATTAGGATTTACATTACTGTGAAATCTAACTCAGCCAGGTCTAAAACACATTATTAGAATGGTTTGTACATTGAGTGCCTTGCTAAACTGTCTCTAATCTGGGCTTTTTATGAGGCCACATCCTGTAAGGTGCCATTACCAGTGCAGCCAGATGGAAGAGAGGGAGCTTAAAAGACCCCATCCCTGCCTGGACACTGGTGCTCCCCTTTTCCAATTCTGTGGAATTAGTTAAACCCCTAAGGGCCAAAGGAAGCCCTTAGTGCTGCTTAGAACAAAGACTTCTTGCCCTTAGTGCTGCTTAGAACAAAGACTTCTTTCAGCTCCCTACTACTGTGCTGGAATTCCCTGTCCAGGATCCTAATTACAAAACACCCATGCCCGTGACATGATGGAGCTTTGATGTGAATGTGATGCTGCATCAGAGGAGCAACAGCAGCCAGGTGGCTGCCAGGGTTTGGCTGATCAGTTAGATGCTCTCTAAAAGGTCTAAGTTTTCAATCAAATGGATGAGCACTATGTGACCCATGCAACTGTCAGAGTATTAGTGCCAACAAAAAGCTAGAGGCAGGGACAGAGTAGCCCTTAGGGCAATTAGGATCTGCAACTGGTTGCAAATTCAGTTGATTTATATGCTTTTTTCTCACTTGTGTTGTTATTTTCTTCAGGCAGTTCAGGTAGGACAAAGGAAGAAACTTCTCTCTTCTGACTATTAGTATTTCTCAGATATACAGCATAGTGTATACCAGTGTTATGGAACAAGAGTTTTGGCTGATCTGGCTGTCACTCTGAATTATTACTGACGTTTTGGAGATTTTCCTTCCAAATATGCCAATAGGAAAGTTTACACAGTGCAAGAGATTAGCTTGGTATAATAAACAGAGTTCATCTGAATCTGGAAAATCTCAGTGGCTTAAGCAATGCATAAATATATACATCCTTCTAACTCTCCCACAAGAATGTGAAACAGAAACCGGAGAGATTAAGTTGTGAAACAAGCTCCATCACCAGTTCTCTAACAGACCTCATGGAGTAATCTGCCTTTCTCTTGTATTTAAGATTTCCCAGAGTTTTTGTGACTAACCACAAAACCTTCTACTCAAGGCACATTTGATTCACATAAATCTGCACCTTTATTCTTTTTGAATTCATTACCTGTAAGCAGTTTAAGTTTTGGTCTTCTTACCACTGAATTCTCAAAAACTTATGTAGAAAACTTAAGAAAATATTTTCCRGCAATAAAAGTCAATGCTGCCTTTACAGGTGAGCAGTTTATAGAAGCCACAGACTTCAGGGAGTGCTAGGATCTGTGTTTGGATTGTGGGGCAATCTGGAAGCTCTTGCATAGCATTTACCATCTGGATAGCTTCTTAGAGACTCTACTTCTGTAGACACTGTTTATTGCAGTGATGCCACAGGGTAAAGCACTGCTGGTAGATGGTGGTGATGTGTCCTTTGTGGCTGGCAGAACAATAGAACCCATCAGCAGGGAAATTCCTCGCACAGGTTGCCATTGTGTAGAAAATTCTTGTAGCCTCTGTTTGTAGCCCAGAAGAGTATTATTCTCACAGCATAGAACTGCARTTGAACAGGGGGAGTCCTCTGGCAAAGAGCAATTCCCCAGACTAAAGAAGCTAGATAGAAAATCATTCTACAGAAGAAACACAGCTTTCTTCCATAATTTCCTCYTTGATTTTCTTTTTAGTATGTGCAGAACTTCCGGGAGTGCTGAAATGGCTGCTGATGAAAAGTACAAAATGTCATCCAAATTTTGTGGGGCTATAGCTGTCTTCCTACCTTCCTCTGCATACAGTAAAAGGCAAAAATGGGAGCCTGGTAATGAGGAGCTAGATCAGGAAGGAAATTTTGAGCTTGAGCACTTYTGAGTCTGAGCATGACTGACTGCCATGCTTCACTTTGAGAGCAGTGAAAGGGGAAGCACAAAGACTGACCACGTTTCTTCTGCCACTTAACAGTGTGAGCTCAGTCTYGTAATTGAACTCACCTAGAACGGTAGTGCAAAGACATAGGTGTTGTCACAGGTTCAGGCCAAGCGCCAGAGAGCCCTCCAAGACAAATCTCAAGCGTGCTCAGTGCCTCAGGGAAAGCTTGAACTTTCCTTCATTTGATGCAGATAAGCTGTGTGTAGCACAGGCTGCCAGCACATCTCCTGGGCTTTTCAGTGCAGAGTACAGAAAGTGGAAAGCCAGGCAAATAGCCAGCTGCAGTACAGGAAGGTGTTAGGGTTGAAGGCTTACTTAGGTCTGCCTTTTAACCTTGCAACATACTTGTGTGTATGTGTGTGACCTGGACATATTGACACCACTGGGGAAGAAGTGGCAGAAGAAAGCCTGTTGAAAGCTCTGGTGTTTGACACATCAGAGGCTTCCGACAGCGCTGAAGATTAATTATCCATCAGCCCCATATGAATTACATAGATTTTCATCTGACAGGATTAGAACTGCACCTACAGACACCTCATTTCACATGCTAATAGCCTTTAATATCCTTCTGCCATGTTCCACAGTCAAATTATTCATTTACTTAGCATATCAGACTGAAAGAGGGAGGGAAAAGTATTATGCTATAGAGGCTTTTGCACCTACAGATGTGGCCTATATTGTACAAATTGCCTCTTTCTCTTGTTTTATTAAGAGCTGGCAATATGGTGTGTAGCCTTCTTTGTAGCAAAGTGTCTTGACCCAGCTTGTCATCCTGCCTGGCATTTCTGTAGGCTGGTTGTTTTACTCAATGGCCTCTCTGTTTCTGCACTGTGCTGGTAACAATTGTGCAGTCATTTAAATACCTTCTCTATTTCCTTAATTCAGGAACTGATTAAAGCAACACCTCAGAGAATGGATTATGCTGCAGTCCCACCTTATATACCCATCCGTCACAGGAAACCTTATCCTCTAGATGCCCTTTTTAGTATATGTATCAGACCCCAGGAACAGGTTCCTTATTACCAAAGAAATATCCTAAGACCTTAACTTTGCACTGATGTTTTTCTGTGCAATAGCTGTTTTTTTTTTTTTTTTCCAGTTCTCCATTTATAACACTAAGGTTCGGGCCTATTTGGTAACTGGGCCTCTTGGGTAACTGTTCTGGAATAAATTGCATTTACCTTTTATCCATGGGAAGGACAGAGGTACCTTGAAGGTGGAGAAAGAGAAAGAGAGAAAGAAAGAATGAATTAGGAAATAGTCTTAACCGTTGGAATTCCAAGTGCTCATATTGGGTTTAGGGGAAAAGACTTTATGAAAGAAAACATGAAGAACAGAACAAAAGAGTACTGTTATTTCCTTATGAAGCACCTTTTAAGCAGGAAACCAGAGAAACATGTTCTGGTCTAACCCTGAAGCACATTTAAAAAAAAGAAAGGAAGAAAGAAGACAAGGAACTTCTACCTATTTTTAAGTCTGTTTTAGTTGGAAAAAGAACAAATAAGACATCTCTCTGATATTTCTTTGTGTCCTATAATGATACATGTAAAAATACAAAGAAGTAGAATATGGTGAATGGAAGCTAAAATACAAAAGTAAATTGTATAGAGTTGAAGGAGAAAATCCCTCCAGGCGTTTTCAAAGACTATTGCAGATTACTGTTATTCGTAGCTATTACTAAGTACAACCAGAGTATGACCACTGCTTGAATTCTTCTTTCAAATTRTTCATCACTTTTACTTTCATGTAAAATAACTATTTTTATGGTTTTTAAGCCTTTTAAATTATTTCTTTCACTAAAATATGCAAATCTAAGAATGACTTTAAGGTTTGGAGATAATTCTGTTAATAACTTTGCCCAATTAGAAGAAAATATAGCAAACAGCAAGTAGATCTGAGCTCTTCAATCATGACCATTAACGTTAGCATCGTTATATTTCATTGTCTATATGGGCAAGAAAATTAAGGGAAGAAGGCAACAAAGGCATGAAAGAATAATTTGTTGAAGATCTTGCTATAGGACAAAGGTGAGGCCAGCAAGAAAATTCAGGTTTCCAATGACCCTTATGGCTGCATTCCCTATGTGTGTCATGTGTGCTTCTAGCTATTGAATTTTGTTACACAATAAAATCCACTTTTTCCCCTGCTTCTATTCAATTTGAAGTTGCTTTCAGCAAGGTGGTGTGTCAGAATAATGTCAGCTCTTTCATAAAATTCTTCTTACACATTTTGGAAAATGTTTCATTAGCTTTCAAACTTTTCCTTCTGCATTTTCATTTCAAAGCTCCATATATAAATAGTTATTTGTGGCTCACAGGCTTCTGGTTTGCAGACAATATGCCATCATATAATGCTCACCTGRCTTTTTATGGGCTGGTCTGCTAAAGAAAGAAGACTTGGCAAGCTTTCTTTGCTTTCTGCCAATTATTATCTTTCTGCAGCCATTTTTAAAATGCTTGTCTTATTTCATCYGTATTTGACAGAAGTGAAAAAATATTTGAGAAAAATTAATTACTGCATATTGAGTAAAACTGTAGGGCTAGAAAGTGAGGGGTTGGTTGCGCTCTGACTGAAGGAGAGACTAGGTTGAACATAGACTTATTTTAGTAAATAGAGACAGTAGAGCAGGCACTTCATCAAGGCCTCCTCTAAATTTCCCCATTAGAAGCAAAATTAAACCAGAGCCTGYGGTTGACCTTATAATAGAAATATGTGGAAATAAAGTTTTGTTAGGTGTCCTACCCATGGATCTAATCCCCTATCCTCACCCTTCTTGTCATTCTATCCCTTCCACTAACCCCTTTCAGATAACATACTAGAAATAGGAGAAGCCTCTGAAGTGGGAGTGTTTCCAATGAGCAGTGACTCTGATTGTTGGAAAATATTGCTCAATTCCCTATCAGTTGAGCTAGAGATGGGGCACAATTTATTTTTCTCAGACCCTGTTTTTTTTTTTTTTTTCCCCCATGGAACTATTTTCATCCATTTAGAACTTAATCATTTTTGGTCCTTAGATTTTTAAAGCTGTTTTCTTTCTTTTCTCCTGTCCTTCTTTTCTACTGGAAAAAAAAATAGAAAAGATTGAAAGAAAAAGAAACAGAGTTCTTGTTTTGTGTCATTTTCCTTAGCGGAAAAAAAAAAAAATCAATTTTTTTTTATGGAACATCCTATAGTCATTGCATAATCTGTCTCCTTTCACGGTTCAAACTGTTCAGTCTTGAGGGAACTGCTAGCCTACATAGATTCATCATTGAAATTATTATTATTAGGAAATGTTTCAATTTGTGCTTTTCCTGTGAGAAATGAATTGGCAAACTCGCCAGTAATCTGTTTTGACTACATTGATTAGTATCTGTTTTGTTTCAAATAAAGTATATGGTAAAAGTTACCACCTTTTATTTTCTGCTCTGTTGCTAGTGATGAAGTATCCCTAGYGCCTGAGATTTTTCCGGCAGAAATGAAACCTGTCGGTTAATAATAGCACTTGGAGGGATTTGAGGCTGCTGGGTCCCTTTAGCCAGTCTTTCCTGGTATTATTCTGTGCTCCAAGGCCARACTTCACTTGCTCAGCTATGGTGAAAAGTGTGTAGAATCTGAATGACTTGAGTTTGCTCAGCTGAAAGGGAAGTTAASGGCAGTGAAGCATCTTGACATCTGTTAGCTGCTCTCCATTTACTTTGAGAGATGACTTCTTTTTTTTTTTTTATATTGATAAGAAGTGGTAGGGCATTTGTTAGGGTTATCCTTTTTTAGTCTTCTTTATTGGATGAAAATGTCTAATGATGCTAAGTGCCCTTCCTGACAAGGGCCTAGAAATCAAGCAACACATCCCAAACTAAGCCTATTTCAAATACATAAAATGACTAATCAAGTGTGCCTCTGAAAAAGAAAGAGCCATTAACTTCTGYTTTCTAGAGGAGGAATGCACTCATCTGTTCTTGTAAAGATTAAAGGATAAACYTTTTTCAATTAGATCCCTTACTTGAGAAGCAGATGCCTAGGAGTTGGGAATTGTGTTGTATGAAGCACTCAAACATGGAGCAAATGACCTCAACTTCTGTTTCAGAACTTGTTCTACGCTACAGTAAAATTTAAAATAATAAAAGCAGATATTAAAACATTGATAAATAATGCTAATAGCTTGCAAGCATCATAGCTTGCTGCTACACTTTATACTGTGATATATCATCTGGGAACTGCATAGGTCAGATACCATTGCATTGCTAAGGTTTTTAAAGCAATAAACTGAAGAAAGGTCTTTTGAGAAGCAGATACTTTTGTAAAAAAAAAAAAAAAGACACATTTCTGTTTTCTGTCTATTTTTATTTTCAATCTTCTAGATACAGAAGCATTGTCTTTATGTTACTAGCTCTGAACAACTTTACTTGACAGTATATTGAGAAAGCTAAAGAAAATAATTTGTCTGCTTGAGATACCATTTCTAATATTGATTGCAGAAGAAATGGAAGTAAGGGAGGATTAATTCACATATTGGATAAATAGGGGATATGCTTTATGCTTACAGTAGGGAGCTATTCTTTTCGGTCAGTGGTTAAGAGGAATTCTCTAATTTTGTGATATAAGCTGTCAAGTCATCAGGAGCATATTTTGAGCAACTGCTCAAAGTGGAGTTATTTGTCATCAGCTTGAGACATATTTTCTGGTTGCTATGGCTTATGTTGTGATGTGAAGACCGAGACTAAACTTGGTATATAAATTGTCTGACACTATCTTGTTTTGAAGGCAGCGCAGTCGATATCTGGGAGAAAGCTGTGTGGCTGAAAAGCAGTAATTGCCTTGCCTGGCCAAGAAATATCGTGTCTTGTGCAGCGCGAGGCCCCGAGGAAGCAGGAGGCTGCAAAGGGAAGAGCTGGAGGAGTCCGTCAGAGGCGAGTGGCCAGGGCAGCGTCGGCGATGCAGAGCCCTAGGTGAGGATGACAGATATCCCATCTGGTGCCCGCTGCTTACCAGGTGAGGCCGAGCAGCAGAGGCACCTGAGCCCTMATCCTGCACCGACTAAACCTAAGATATTAACCAGGTGTAATTCCTCAAATGGTTTCTTTGGTCTTGCCTGTGAAATCCCACAGGTTGCATAAATTYGGATAATGAATCATTTTGCAAAGATTTTGAGGTATTAGCCTGGCAAAACATGAAAGCTGGAATCTGTCACAGGATTTTTATTCCTATTTAGCAGTCAGCATGGGGCAAATGAAATCAGTGGATCAAGATTGAAAACTTATGTAAAACAAGGAAAAAATATTATTTTTTTAATCTATACCTAGCAAGACYACTGTGAGCACAAGTCTAGTTTACACAGTTCTGATTTAGCCTGTGGTTTACATTTTTATCCTCTGGCCATTTCAAATCTTGTTCAGCATTTCATCCAGCACAGGCAGAGTCTAATTTCATAGAGAGTTTCAAAATTATCTTTAAATACAATGTACATTTTTAATATTCTTTCCACTCTAAATCAGTTTTAAGATGTGTATTAGGCTAAAACTTTGTTGAAGAGTTGAATACAGAGATGCTCTGTATTATTTTTAGCTTTAGTAAGCTTAGAAGCAAAACAGTCATATCAAAACTGAGGGTTTAAAAGGAAATAAACAGATCTCTGCTCCACTTGAAAGCATTATGCGTAGTTATGAGTGATAAGAAATGTTCTTTCTTTTCATGAAAAAAGCAGAACTGTATCACATTAAAGAATCAGGAGAGGTAAAATTGTCTTAACTCATGTTCTTTCTTGTGTTAGAGTTCTGGTTATGCACTTGGTTGCACCCCCATCACAGGTATAAAAATTTTTRTAACAATATAAAATTAACTGAAACTTTTAAAATATATTTCATGTGAAATATTGTAACAAGGTATAAGTTTTATTTGTTGTGTGTTTAGGCATTCATCTATAATAGCAAAGTTCAAGATACCTATTTCATATGAACAAATAATTTAACTGGAGGCTGTACTTATTTTCTGTGGGAGATGCTTTAGTCTGAGCACTGTTGAAAATTCTGTGTTTCAATTGAGTATGTTTGTGGGCACATTAATGGATGAATTTCTGAAAAGCTGTAAGGAAGACAGTTCTTGAAGATGTTTTCTTAAAGAAACTCTAAGTGAATAAAAGAGTCCTGATATCCTACTTGCATGAAGTATCAATCTGTTTTACTTGTTAACCATTTTTGCACATTTAAAGTAGGATATCAAAGCCYAACTTTATTCGTTATGAGATCTTTAAGAGCACAAATTACTATTTTWTTTAAGTTTTGGAGCCAAATCTAGGAGGGGCTGAGGATTCAAAGAACACCAAATGTGAGGGATGATGGGTTTTAATGACATCTAGGGACTGCGGAGAGATAAGAAGACTCTTTGAGGAATTATTTTTATTTTCTGCTAATACCTACAGCGAGGAAGTTCAGTTCTTACAAGCTCTTACCCACTTAAGCAGCTAATATGCATTTATGTCTCTTCCATGAGAAGAACTCAGAAATAAAATTTTCATTTGCAGCTTTTTGCAGCAAGAAAATATTGTCTTCTGAAATATTTGTCTACTGTGAATTTCRTGTTTCTGGAGAAGATTATCTCCAGATTTCATCAGCTGAGGATTTAAAATCTTTCTTCTAACTACCTACCAAAGTAAAAAACAATCTGTATTCAATGTAGAAAACTATAAATGTTGTAAAACTCAGCAAAAGATTCATCTCATTCTCTTTCTCTCTAAAGCAAAAGAGGAAAGAAAATAATTCCTGAGTGTATAAAAAAGAAATATTTCCTAATTATATTGGTGTGTTTTATAGTCAAAGTTCACTAGGGTTTATAAACAGGACCCTGTTCCTTTTGACAGAATCTAAAACTTTCTAGGTTGAAACTTTTCCAGAAATTTCTGAACATATGTATCTATTTGTGCTTTCATTCTTCTTGACCTCAAATAGCTGAGGAGACCTTGAAGGGCCCTGTAACCGTCTTCTCAACTGAAGGAATAATTAATACATTATTGGCTATATACAAAAGTCCTGTCTTACYGGTGCATATCTTTCTAGTTGAGTGAATCTTAGGAAGGAACATTGGCACATTTGCTGTCAAAATCAATTGATCTATATAAAGTATAGTAGTATTATGCATTCTTACTAAAAAAAAAACCAAAAACATTCTGTTATATTTTGTAGAGTGGTGAATATTCTGCTTGTCATTTTTAGTTTGTTCAAAAGGTGGTGAAAATAGTGTTGATAGAGCAACTTTCAGCAGGTAAGTATTATTTTTTCTTTCACAACATATTCAAAATATATATTCATAATAGAGTCTGAATACGAATTTCTGAACTATGTTGCAGTTTAAGGGTAAGTTGCCACAAAGCATTGATGACAAATGTTAACTTTTAATCAAAAATATGCCGTGTCATAGCTGAAAAGTTTTAAATGGGTTTCATGTTACCACATATATTCTCTCTTAAATATGTGATGTTTCATTTTCAAGAAAAATCAGTCATTTCCTTACAAAAACATGTTGTCATTTTCAAATATTTTTCCCCAGCCAAATAAGCAAAGATATATAGATATCTTCATCCTTACTCTTAAAAAAAAAATTAAGACTGTATAGTTGGAGAAGATGGAATAACTTGCCTGTAGGGAATATTTTTGGAGGGCCCAGTTCTTCAGCTGGATGTTTTTTTGTAACAGAAATGTGCTGAACTCTCTTTAACCCAAGAGGAAAAYGCAGAAATCAGTAAAGACAGAAGTCAAGAAACTCAAAATGGACCAGTCAACTGGGCTGCTCTTTATTTGTGGAGTTTAGCATTTCTGGCAGAGCCGTCCCTCATATTGAGGTTCTGCTTGTCTCAATTTGTTTTCAAATGTTGTCTGCCGCGACAGCTGTCTCCCAAGCGGCGAGGAACAGGCTCTGTGRGCAAAGCTGTGTTGTGGGAATTCTCCTCCAAGGGAAGTCTGGAGCTGCAGCAATTAGCAGCTCCCATGCCCAGGGTGATGCTCAGGGATGCCACCGGAGCCCTGCGGGCTCAGGCTGTGCCTGGCCCGGGAGCTGGTGTCGAGCTGGTGTGTGTGTGAACGGGGTAAACTTGCCAGTTCCTAAAGGTTTGGTCTCGATTTTATTCTTCTGCTTTTGTGTAGGCTACCTAGTAGTAGTCTCGATTTTTTTTCTTCCATTTGGGAGTGAGAGATAATATTTCTTCTCCTTTTTTTAGAGGTATTGGAGGTCACAGTCAGGCTTGGATTCATGAAAGAATTTAGGCATCTAAAGCTCTGTTGAAAACTTACAACTCTATTGAAAAGTTCTAAACTAAAAATCTAAACTTCTGTTTTCAGATCTTTGTGTAGGGAGTGTAGATTCCAAATGGCTCCAACTCCTTTTCCTACCTTCCTTTGATAAGCAGATTTTTCTTTTTACTTCATTCAGAAGCAACTGTTATAGCAACTTCTCTTTGTGTCCACTTTGGGCGATTACTTTTCATCTTCACAGATACCTCTGTTACTGATTTTACCTGAAATATTSAATGTGGACTTCAAGAACAAGGCTCCAGTGTAGCTGGGAACAAAAAGCACCATCTTACAAAGGTGAAATAAAGCTGCAAGTTTAAAAATATCAAAAATGCAGTCACCCTAAAGCAGTTTGAAGTCTAGGGAGAGCTTACAACTGCTTGCAAAATTCAAGGATCCTTCTTCTGCCACCCCGCCGACTGCTAGTGCAGCTGTCCCTACAAAAAGTTTGTTCTGCACAAGTTAGTTTTCATACYTTTAGAAAAGGAGACTAGAATATTTTTTCTGTGATCAGGCTACATGAATTTCACACATATTTGCAGAAGAACAGGCTGGGTGAGACACAGGCAAGTCACCCTTAAGCTTTGCTTTGAGGGCTTGAGGGGTGATGTAAGCCCTTTCATTATCCAATCAAGAATAATTTGAAGGTGAATTCTGCACCTTTACTTTAGCTACATCTTGTAGCGGGAGGTAATTGGAGGGAATGCCAGGTACAGGGACTGGAGCTGCCTCCCCACGTAGTTCCAATTCCCTGTACTCTCCATAGTGTCCCTTCATCTTCAYGTGCTGAAGCCAGGCTGGCCTGCAAGAGGTGCCAGTGGGACAAGAGGCCCCTGGATTTCTTGGCCCCTCACCTGAGCAGGGCTTGCAAGGAGGATTTTGGCAGATCTGCTCAGGCTCATGGGCCTGAAAGCTTAATTAGAGCTAGTGAACCTGAAGCACACAATAAGCACAAAACCTATGCGCTGCCTCTTATAACCCTGGCATTTTGCTCATTTTGGTGAAGCCCGTTAATGTCACTTAGATGGAAAGACGTTGATCTTGTTCATGGGTCCCCTGCACAAATGCCTCTCTTCCAAGGCCAGTAACCGTAACCGTATGAATAGCAGAGTTTAAGTTGTAATATTCACATGGATCCTTCATGGTTGCTCCCATTCATTCAGAAATGTGGTTGCTCTTGTTAACCAAATGACAACTCCCTACAGTCATAATTAACTAAATGATGAAAATTAACTAAAATTCAGACAGGAATTCTTGGCGATTTACTAATGTAAAAGTATCAAACTTATTAAAAATGGAAGGAAGAATAAGGATGGATTGTCTTCAATGAAACATCTCACAAAATTAATGCGTCTTAGTCCCATAATAATAAATATAGATAGTATGCCTAGATATGCTGTTAGAGTCCGTGTTCAATATTTACTTGTTCTTTTCTGTGAAGATGTAGCTGCAATGATATAGCTGCAGATTTCTTCCTATCATTGCACATCACGAATACACATACTTAGAGGCTGTCACTCAAGCATTAAATGCAGCTTTTCGGAAAAATTGTCTTATTGCAGTAACCAAGGATGAAACAGCACCTTCCAGGTCAATAATTCACACTTCATGAGTTCACTTGGCTAGAGAAGTGTAGCATTTGTTCTTAAAACTATAGTTAGAAAAGAATGCAGTATTCCGTTTGGAAAGATTTCAGCTATATATAGATTAGCATAAAGAACTGCTAAGGTTAATAGGAACTTTAAAGAGGAAGAGAYGAGATGAGAGAACAGAGAAAAGAAACAGCTGACATTTCCTTGGRTAATTGTCCCATTCCTTTAAATAAGAGATAAGGATCTTGTATAAGAACTCTAGAGAGGAAGGATGGGTTAATCATGACCCAGAAAGTATTTTATTTTTTTCTAGGGGAAGAAATTGCCCCAACTTACCTTGAGTTTGTACTCAAGGGCTCTCATGAGCCTACTCCATTCCACCACTTCATGGGATACAGCTCCATCATAACACTCCACCTTACAGGATAGGAGATATTTGAAAGCCATTTTTTTTCTGATTGCCTGACTCTTCGCTTGGGGTTACTCAGTGGTACTTAAAGTTCTTAATATTGTTTTGATGTCATAACAGAGACTATTTGCCACACATCTTTTAATAGAAGACTCCATTGTTTGTGATGACATAAAGATACATTCAACCAGTTGAAGGATGTTTAATTTGTCTTTGTTTATGTGTATGTATTATAAATTTAAGAAGCTACTATGTCTCCGATTAAAAAAAAAAAAAAAAGAAGAGTGTTTTACAGTATATGAATAGGAGGATTCCAGGGATCTATTTTCAGGGTCTGTCATCAACCTGCTAGCAAATTATATTATCCACAGATTCTGCAATGTTTAGTTCATAAACAAAAAAGACTGACTTAGACAAGAATTCATGCCAGAGAGATTAAAGGAACTAATCTGTGAGCCTACCACATTAGGAGGAACTGCTCAAGAACATGATGTCCTTATATACAGATTGCCCCTGTAAGGCTGCCAATGTCAGCAAGACCTTGGGTGCATCTGTCATGCTAGTGACTGTAGACTCGATACATTTTCTCATGTGTATGAGTGCAAAAACATTCTGTCAACTCTTTTTTGTTTCTGTGAGTCTACTCTCATTTTTTAGATTGTGTAGGAGCAAACATCCACTGACACAATTTAAAAGCAATTAAAAAAAATACTTAGATGATCAAATCTCTTATTTACAGGACTTTTCTTGATAACTGAGTTTATGCTGAAAAYCATTTTTTCTCTAAGATTTCAGCTCTTCCATGTACTGACTTGGTCAAATAATTTTCTTTAAATACCTTAGCCAAACAAAACATTTTTCTTTTCTTGCAACTGTAAAAATAATAAGTATAGATTGTTGTGACTTTTTTTTTAAGGTTTTCAGTATATGAAAGTTTTCTAGACTTTTTTTAGAAAGACTTTTTCAGTATGGGAGTTCTCTGTGGTCCTGGGAGTTGCTTGCATTGAATTATTCACTGGTTTTCAGGTAACTGAGTAACAGCTTTCTTCTCCCTACTGCTCTGAATATCACTGCAGCAGGCTCAAACGTTCAATTTTGTGCAAGAGTGATTCCACATTAAGAGCATTTACTCTATCCAGCAGATCTTGTGATCCTTCCTTTAATGGCTGCTATCGTCTTTTGCCACTTCCTATTTGTTTTTAATCTGCTTAATGTATGAGTTACCCCGCAGTGCTCCCAAAGCTGAGCATTTATGAGACATCTTATTGTAGTAGGTCTACATGACTTGCATAAATCTACTAAAATGATAGTCTATTGCTTCCTCCATTCAAAATCTAATAAGCTTTCAACTTTGTTCCTCTGCCAGCTGGCAGACCTTTGTGGTATCACTCTGATTTTATGACGAAACACCGATGTGCATCAGTGGTGGGCCCTGAGATATCTAAAGAATTCAAGGCCAAGCCAAGGGCTATAGAGTGACCTGGACACTGTGTGGAAAATGAACATGGTGGGGGACTGTGAGGAAACTTTGGGATCTCAGTGTTTTCTGTTGCATTTGTGTGCGTCCCTGTTCATTCTGGTCACCCACCGGAAAAGACTGAATAAATACATAAGCTTTGACCTTGTTCAATGTTTTGGTGCTTAGGGTGGTTTGCAGAGAAGTGTTGCTGTGGAGAAGATGTGGAGTTTGAAGGCACAGGTCATGAGCGGATCCTGGTCCTGAGAGCAGCCTTAAGCCCAGGCACCAAAGTTGCTGGAGCTCAGGCAGTAGACTTTCAAAACAGAACCTGAAACAAAGGATGGCCCCCCAAAACCAAAGCACAAATGTGCTTCAAGCTTTTGTTGCAAAATGTGTGCAGTCTTGCTCTTGAAAGAGTATAGAATAGATGACCTAATAGATATTTTGCCTCCTAACTTGTATGATTTAATGAGAAAAAGATAAATAATCTTTTCTAGCAATGCTATTTTTCAAATAGACATGCTGCTGTAGGAAAGAACCTGATACTCTCTTCAAGAAGAGAGAATTTGAGAGCTCTGTGATCAATGATATTCAGCAAGTAATGCCTGAAGTACTAAGTCCTAATTTTCCAAAGTTAATGGAAGAAAGCATAATGACAAATGGTAGAAGATGCCTGCCTCKCTTTCAAATGTAAATTTCTCCAAATGGGATATTTCAAAAGCGACCTCTCAGGATGGCAGGCAAGTGTGCATTTTAATCACAGCTGAACTGTTAATYCCAGGACTGGCTCTCAGATGTTGAAGGCCTCAACCTGGAGTTCAGGTGCTGCTGACAGGCTCTCTCCTAAACTAGGCATGGACATGATGGGTATAATTCTTGCATTTGTTGATCATAAGCTTCCCAGACAAGCTGATTCATGACCCCAGACTGTGACCAATGATGACTCCTCTTGAGCCAAACTTTGCAGGCTTCACGGAGCCAACTCTGCTACAGAACATTGTCCTTCAATAGGACGTTTTGTTGTGCTGGATCAGCAAAGGAGGAGAGAAAAACTACTTCTATTTTGAATTTAAGAGTTATTCCACCATTTTTCAAGTGGTAAGAGAAGTCTTTTGGGGATATATAAAAGCCACCCTTTGTCCTTTTATTATAAAGGGAAATTGATTTAATTAACATCAGATAGTGAGATTGCTCTCTGCTGTGTCATTCAAAGGTGATGTTTGGCTTGGGAGCTTGCTGAATACAGTTCAAGTTTATAGTATGGTTTGGGACAGTTACAGAACCAGCCTGGCTGGGGACAGGAGGGGAGAGGTCCCCTTTGAAGATGGAGTGATAGCAAGAATGTTGCAGCTTGGCCATTTTATTTGATAACACTTGTCTTTAATTTAACCTGGTCTGTAGTTGGAAGAWAAGGCAATGCCATGCCATGCCGTTAAGGAGGTAAGGGCTCCTGGTTATTGAATGTGATTTAGTTAAAACCTGTCACTAGCTAACTCAGTTGAAAGCTCCAGCAATAAGGTGTATACAAGGACAAGTCAAGTTGTTTTAGYGTGCATAAGGGAGGGTAGAAAATTAGCATCCATAGTGGGAAGAAGTGAGCTGTCTAAATAGACAAGAGATGTAATTCATTTCCGAATSCCCTCCAAGGCTGAATCGCTCAACACCTGCAGAATTTTGTGCATCCAGAGACAGGCAGAGTCCACTGACGCTCCGACTTAGCTCTTCCTTTGCTTTTTCTCTCATTCCATCTGTTCACCTAGCACCTGTATTTTTATGCCTCACTGACTCTCCATCTGCTTCTATAATCTGCCTCTTTCTCCTCTGCTCATGGCCCTTAAAATATATAGCAGAGGTAGAGAGCCGTGTGGAATGAACACCTCAACATGTTCATCCCGCACAGGCTGAACACTAACGCTTTCAGCTCCCGCCTGCTACAGTAGCTCTCAAGTTTGCTTCAGCTCCTCCAGGGCAGCTTTAGACTGGTTCTAATGGCCCACCATCTGCTTCCAATAAGCAGTTAAATCTTATTTCACCTAGCTGTTGCTGCTGATGCAATTTGTACCATTGTCCATGTATTTTCTCTGCTGGAGAAGCCTATTCGGTGGCAGGATTGCTGTAGACCACTGTGATCTGGTTTTTCAGCAGTCCCTGACTTCTCAATGGGAAGTTACTGAGCCTGGAAAACAGTTTTTCTGTTCCTGTGTTGATATTGGACCTCAGTAAGTTTATATGCACCTTTCACCTTTCTTTTACAAAAGTCAAATTAAAAAAAGGTGTCATTCATGGAGAAAGATAATGCTGGAAACTGAGTACAGTAAAATTACAATATACTGAGGCTTAAAAAAAAAAAAGTAAGAAAGCTAAGCATGCAAAATGGCCATAAAAGTAAAAATAAAACATAAAACAGAGAAAACTATGTTTTTCTATTCTGCTTCTTTCCTTGCTATTTTACTATGTGGTTTAAATTGGTTTAAATATATTATATTGCAGTTATTACATGTATATACTCACTTAGTTTCCCTCTTATTTAACCAAAATATATTATTTCCATTTATTCCATAGACAGAACACTGTTTACAATTGAAATCCGGCATATTAGAGAATTGTGGAATATGGCTCTAAAGAAAATAAAGGCCTTTCATAATGTGAATGTAAGTAATATAAAGTATAATGAAATATTACTTAATTTGCCAATCTAGCAGCACTGTGAAACCTCACAACAAACTTGTATGTGAAGAGTCTATTTTAGAAAGTCATRAGACCATGTTTGATACTTGACATTGAGTCGCATTTTGTAGATACTTGTCATAAACATATAATGTTATAAAATTATTTAAAAGATCATGCCATTCATARCTATGCCATTACTGCTCACTGTAGCATCAGGTCCTTTGGAGGTCCACTGGTAAATTTAATACCTCCTTGGCTCAATGAGGCAAGTTTTATTTTGCACAGTGACTCTTCTTCATAGGCCTATAACATCCCTATGCTCATATACTGAGAACAAGTGAAGCTTTAATTGCTCTCATGACTTTTATTAAAGTCCTTCTGAAATATGTACATGGACAAATTAGAAATTAGAAATGTATTGTAAGGGGTGCATTTTCTCCTGCTTAAAATTCCACTAATATCACTTGGGTTATATCAATTAGACCTATTACTCACATAAAATGTGTCACTATCAAGAAACTGGTACTTAACCTTGATTGAAGAAACCCTTGAGATTGTGCTTTGTAAATGTTTTGGTTCACATGGGAAACTACCCAAAAATGTAGAAAAGTAAATAGTCCTACAAACATGTTGGTTGAAAAGTCAGTAAAAATTTTATCTCTAATTTATCTTTGGCCTGTGCAGTCCCATGTTGTTTCCTAATTTATACTTTTCTGTGGTCTGCCACCAGTGGCTATGTATACTTGCAGGCTTCTCTATTCTTCTCCTTGTTTCACCTTTAATAACACAGTACACAAGACTTTGCTCTCTGATGCATATTTACATAAGGGCTATTAAAGTAACCTACACAGTCAAGTTCTGCATTAAGAAACTTTAAGATGAAAGACAAGCTAAATAAATGGAAAGTATTAAGGTCTTTAGAACCTTGGAACTTCCAGCTRTGTTTTAACACACACTTTTTTAAAGCAAGTCCTACCAAGAGTTAATTATAGGCTGAYGCTGTAAGGATCCTAACCAGATGAAAGGTAGCTTGTGATCCCGCATCATGTACGATTTGATGTTATGAGTATTTGGTTACAACTGCTGTACTGGGAAAGTCAAGGATTAGACTTTTTTTTTCAAAAATGATCTGGGATTCATAGAAAAACACTACAGCTGCAAACGGCGACTCCATTGCAGTCACGTTGAAACTACGTAAAGATTACAGGTCAGCTTTTTTCGTATCTAAAAGTCAGAGCTCTTTTCTTATTGTAGCCCCCTGTCAATCAACTCATTATCAAAATGGAAAATCTTGGAGAGTTATTATTCCAGAGGYCTGAGTCTCTCTGCCATTTTTAGTTTATCATAATGCAATTCAATCTGCCACTGAATGTCACTTTGCTGATGTGCACTTTGCTTGTAGCACTTTCAGTGTAACAGAATATAGCCATTCCCACTATTTCTTAATCTTCTGCTGGTATTCAGGCCATTTTAAGAAGGTGACCTAGTAGTATTCTCTCAGGCATTCAGCTAATCTAGTGCAAAAGAACTTTAAATAAGTAGCTGCCTTCATCTGCTTGATTGGAGAAGACACTCAGCTTTGTATAAATAAAAATCTCTGTGCTGGATGCCTGAGATGTAAACAGGAAAGGTACGTATGTGCTATTAATAATTAGGGCTTTGAGCTTCCATAGTGCCTTTCATCTGAAGTTCTAAAAGCCCTTTGGAAATACTGACCCCCCATAACACCCTTTACTCGGAGGTAAATACGAAACCCACGGAGGGCATGTGACGTGCCAAGKTGACAGAGACAAGGTCACGTGCAAGTCCTGGCTTTAGGGCTCCTGCTCCAAGCAGAAAGCTACAGTCTGAGACCCTTGGAAAATAAACAAATAAAAGTAAAAGCAGGTTTTGAGTGGTACAGGAGGGCTGGCTGGAAATGAGGTGTAARTTCAGAAATGATCATAAAATAACCGTATGCAGGTGTGTACACTTTAATTCTGTATGGAACTATAACAGTAATGGAATGAGATGGAGCTCAAATGAATAATGAGCTCTAAATTGAGAAATGGTGTGATAATGTTTTCCGTGGTTCAATTAGTCAGCCATCTGTACTACTTTCTAGTAATAGTTTCATTGCCTGCTTTAGGAGAGATTCAGATGCCTCTCTCCGGTTTTAAAGAGCACTCAAGTATTATATAGGAGGCCCTGAGCACTGCAAGGACAGTGCAGCAAGATGCTTGGGTGCGTTGACCTATATGCAACACATTTACATTTAATATGAGGCCATTTTGTATGCAAACTATTAACAAGAAAAAAATCTGGATGTAACTAAATCTGCTGTACCACTCTTTTCCTTCATAACCATTTTTTTCATGTTAGGGAAAAATTAATATTCAACTTGAATATTCTTTCATCTCTTCTGCGTTGTTTTACCTCAATTTGGATGTTGCCTGGTCTACTGAGGCTTGGTATGGACAAGCCTAGGAGTATCTTCTGTTTCTTTATAGAAGCACTGAAATGCACTGACTCCCAACAAACCATTTGTCCTTCCTAGCAGATGAATTTTATTCTCAGCAGCTTGAGTTCATAAGGATCTCATTCTTCATGTAGGAGGGTTTAACAAACTATGAAACTGGGATTATTATTATTATTATTATTATTATTATTATTATTATTATTATTATTATAGGTAAGAGTAGGATGATAAGAAAAGATGTTTCTCTACTGTAGAAGCATAGATCTGAGGTGAGAATTAGATAAACATGGAAGTTTTGAACAAGTTGGAGGAAACTGAAGGAAGTAAAGCAAATCTGTTCTCACTGTCTAAATAAGAAACAGCTGAGTTCTTAGCATTTCCTTAAATCTGATATTAGTCCAAACAAATGGGATGACCTTTGGCTTGTCATAGCTTCCTGGAAAAGACTGAAGAGATGATAGTTCCTGCTTCAAAATAGCTAATCCTGAATTTGTTAGAGAGGATTTTTTTTTTTTTTAGTTAAATGTAAACACATAAAAAAGGTTGGACCTATAGTTTTGCTTTTAGCATTTGCTGCCAATAACCCAAGTGAATGACCCAGTAACAAGGAGAGTTTCTGCATTACTTGCAAACTATCTGCTGAATCACTGAATCATTGTAAATCAGTTCTTGCCCTGACTGGATCAATAATGTTTAAAAGTTTGAGCTCTTTAACTTTTTGACCATAAAATATCCTCTAATACTACAATACACTGCTACTCCAGGCAAGAATATGATCAGGAGGCTGGGTAAGGAGGACTTAGCCTTGCCACTATAAGAAGAGCTGTGTCTATCTCTGGAGTGCCATGTTTGGTAGATATGAAGGAACATCATTAACCTGCCTAGATTTATTGAGTCAGTGCTGAGGTGTCTAGCAGAAAAAAAAAGGCAATTCACTTCTCTAGACTGTTTATTCTGGTCCAGGTTAAAAAATAGTACAGCCTGGGGAGTTCAAATATGAGTTCTGGCTATTTAGTAACCAATGTGAGATAACTACAGATTCTCTTTGATTTACTTATCTAGCAGGGTCAGCACAGGTGCAATAGCACCAGTGTATGGTAGAAGCATTAATGACTTCTGAATATGTACATCTTTGTAGCCATCTCAGGGTTCACAATCCAGACTCATTTTCTATCAGTGCAGAGTTTTAGAAGAGCCCTCAGAGAATGAAATGTGGCTTCCTTTCCTTGGTGTTGACTGTGCAAAGATGAGGGTCCCTGTCTAAGCTTTTGCTCATTTCACATTTTGCATAACCAGCTGTCAAGTCCTTTTGGAAGACACAGTGGTTGCTATTTGCCTTACTTTACCTTTGTCTTACTGTATGTCTAAGAAGGCCTGACATACTGAAAAAGATTTACTTTGAATACTATAACATATTCTTACTGTAAGAACATACAGATCCAAATTCCCTCCCACACTGGATAATAAGGCTTCTGTTCTTCCTACATACTTAAAGATGTTTGTGTATTTCAGAAKAGTGTTTAAAGGTGCTATAGTGCTGTACTGCCAGGAAACTGCATCAGAACAAAATACYTCAGCAAGGGTACTTGAAGGTAATGAAGATAATGCTTAAAAGCTGAAAGAACTGATAGTGGAAAAAAAATTAAATCATATGAGTTCCAAATTTTTGGGGGGATCCAGTTCCCAAATGTTCATTTCAATTACGTTTTAAACACATACAACTCCAATTGCTGAGTTCCATAATATAGATTCATATATCATATTAATACAATTCATGAAATGAATTTATGCTATTGCCATGTCAGTCACTGTGGTGATTTAGCCAAGTTTACACTCCTGGGTCTGAAATCTGAGTGATTTCAGTGCTTTGAAGAAAGCAGTTATAGCTGCTGCCATGCTTTGATGCTCTGCAAAGGGATGGTAGCAAGCAGCAGGAAAACTCTCTGTCTGGTGTTAGCTCTCAGAGAAAGTGTAAATGCAAAGCAAYAGTGTTCAGATTACCTTTTCTAAGAGAGGGGTCTGTCTTTGTGTTGTTCAGAGACCAGTTAAAACAACAGACATGAAACAATCTATGAGAGATGTTGCTTTGCAATTGCCTCCAATGGGAAGTCAAGCTGCTGAGCCGTGCTGCCTGCTTGGGCTTAGCGAGGGAGCGAAAGTCTTGCATCATTGACTTGTTTTTTACTATAAATTTTAGTGCTGTTTAACATAATCTAGTTCATGTCTTCCACTTCTTGATAATGACGGAAGCTGGTTAAACCTATCACCAATTAACTGGCAGTGCCTTTCACTGAAAGGGTACTAAACTGATGTACAATGAACAAAAGTGTATTGTCTAAATATTGTCTACTAAAACAGTATTTATTTGTCTTAATGCTAACCTGCCCTTGACAGACTTTCATTGACCTATTGCTTTGATGCAGTCGGTAAATAATTTGCTCATGATTACCTGTCACTGAATAGCTGAATCATTCCACAAACAAATGAAAAAGTGTTTTATAAGTTTTTTTTTTTAGATAAGAGAAGTGAGTGTAGTCCTGCAGAAGTTATTGATAAGCCTGTTTTGTCTATAATCTGTAGGGGTGTGTATAAACATGCCTGAAATTCTCATTTCAATTTCCTTGTTCCTTGGGAATGAATATCTGACCACTAGGGCTGCTCTAAGACTGTGCTAGGACTACAAATTAGTGATGATTCTGTAGCATAAAATGGTACAATAGCTCAAATGTTGTATTTTTATATGTGAAGGACAAGCTCCCCATGTACCTTTGCATTTCACCCATCTTAATGTTAACGGACATAAGTGCTTGCAGAGTTTTAGCAGCTTCTAGAATTAAAAAAAAAACTAGGTTACATTTTCTGATACAAAATGAAACACTGTGAAACACCCCATTGTGGAAATTTTAAGGAAAAAACATCTTGATGAAAAGTTTATTAGTGTTCACAGTACTAAGAAATGTTGTGTAGCAAATGTTTATCCATGGCCGCAATTCGTAAAGAAGTGATCATGATCAAGTACTGTGAAATTTGTAACCAAAAAACTATCTAAAAAACAAAAGCATCATGCGTCAGGGTGCAGAAATGAGCATCTGCCTACAGATCAGATAAAATTAAATCCACGTATGTCAGTAGGTGCAGCATATGAGGCTCTTCAGTCAATAAAGCACCATGCCATCTTTATCATACTGCCTAGATGCTGTGACTGAAGGTCACAACTGTAATTTCACTTCATTAGTTATGATTGAATGTCCCAACACTCCACTGAATTTGGGGGTAGAAAAATCTATAAGCTCCGTTGGGAAATACTGCCTTTCTAAGGCAGCCGGTTCTTTTGGACTAGACTTCACTGAGACTGAATTCAGCCTGAGGGTGTTTCATTTTATAGACTGCTGCAGGCTTCAAACTGCATGTATAAGACTGGTGCATTAGCAGAGCTCTGTCACGTAGCTGTGATGATGGGTACGTATGTGATCCTCAGTAGCACACTTGACTCCAGAGAGGACATATTGGGAGCTATCAGTAAGAGAGACGGCTATGTCTTCGTTATAGTATTCCAGCATTGCACCTCTTATCAGGAGTACAAAAATGATGTAATGTAGTCACTGATCTTTTAAAAATTCCAACTCCTAAATTAGGTATTTCATCTTACTGCACATTCCGGGAAGTACAAAATTATGGTAAAAATACTGTTTATAATTTGCCTCCTAATTCTTTTTTTAATTGAAGAACATATAGTTCCAAACAGGAAAGGGAGTCCTGCAGCTATATTCATTTTGTAATTAAAGGTCACCTTTATATTGCATACTAGCAAATAGAGCTTCAGTTAGATATAAGCACTGATGAAGTCAGCAAGCAATTAAGGACATGACTCCTACACCGCCTCTTCAGCTTACTAGTCACTTAATCATACAAGGTGCTGAGCCTTGTCACCCTGGGCCTAAAACACATGCTTAATTTTAAACATGTGACTTGGTCACAGAATTCTATGAGATGACTTGGGCACAAGATTAGACACCTGTTTAAACGCTTTGCTGGATCAAAGCAAGAATGCCCTGGGTTTTGAAGGATGGAGCATTAACTGCACCGTACCTCCTCCTCCATTCGGAGGAACTCGGGTCRATATGTGTTTCGGTAGTGGGATGAGCAACAGCCTCTGCTGATTATGTTGTGAATTCAGCATTTCCAAACTTACTGGATGGGCTCGTGTTCACTAATGAAAGTAGTCCTGTCCTCATTTATTTTTAGTTGCATACACTTTCAGCTATTCTGTTCCATACAGACATTAGAAATAAATWAGCAAAAGCAGATAGTGTTCTTCTTGACATTATGTTGAGGCTATTCTCAAAATGCATACTAAATTCCCAAATGTGAAATATGCTGAGGAGAGCAAAGGGTAAGTATCATGACAATCTAGGGAAAAAAAGAAAAGGAAAAAAAAAAAGAAAGAAAAAAGAAAGAAAAGCAATGGCTACATGTAAACAGATGGTTTGCCCTGTATGCTTTCGGTGTGCCTGATGTCTGACTTTATAGAGTTAAGCAGATTTACACCTGGTGGAAGAGAAATTAGCTACTGTTGAGAGCTGCTTGAATTTTTTTTTCCCATAGTGGATCTTTTTAGTACATATATTTCTTGATATTTTTTGTTTTGTCAAAATGTTACTGACTTTTATAAAAAGAAACAAAATGTTTCTGATGAAAATTACCATCAGCCTAATGGAAGAAGAGCAGCAGTGAAGTCCTACTAGTGTTCCTTCTTTTCCAAAGTATTTCCTTAAAACACCAYGCTAGAGACTTTAGGACCCTGTAGTGTGTGAACTTTGGCAGCTGATTTCAGGAATGGTGGCCGTGTTTCCATTGCAGGGGCTCCRATGCTGAGACCAGCCTTGCTCTGTGAGACCGTGTGGCAACGTTGGTTGCTGGACTTGAAAGAGATTTGCCCAAGACAAACAGGCAACTGTAAACAAATTGTAAGTTCAGGTGAATCTTCTTTCTCTCCTACTCCCTTTTAGTCATGTCTTGGGAGGATCTAGAGTCAAAGCTAAATATTTCTTAGAAAGAATGAGGGAAAGCTGCTGACTCGCTTATTCCCAATATGCAAGACACCAAATAAAAGAAGCGGAACATATTAAAGGCAATACAAAAGACACTTAGTCCTGGTAGTTAATTACATTAAAAAAAAAAAAAAACCAAAACTTTGTTAGCATTGCAGTTGTAGTTCTATTATTCTTTATTTGTAGCTTGTAGAATTAGTCACAATGGAAATACCACYGCCAGAAACTCTGGCATTTATCTCTGCTGTTGTACAATTAGCTTGCATCTTGTGTTGAACAGTGGTTGCTGCTTCTCCATCTTCTGTCACAACAGAAAATGGACCTGCACAGCTCTCCTCCCTCCTTGTAGCTCAGGATATCTGGAGTCTTAAGGCTCAGTCTGCACTGCTTGCTCACATACACCAGGTTATACAGACTATTCTTTTTGAAGCCAAGAATAAATTTCCCTCAKGCCAACTTGATAGTCACATTTGAATTTCTTAACGTTCTGTGAGGCACACATTACTTAGGTTGCCAGAACCAGCCTGTTTTCCCTAGCCGTAGGAGTGAAAAACTGGTGAATCACAGTCCTTCCTCTGTTTTCTGCTTTCCTCACCTCCATCTTTCTTTCCTCACAGTGCAGAAGCTATGAAAAGTCAAAGCAGAGCCATGTACTTAATGATCGTTCAAACAGAAAGCCTMCCAAAATCTTTCTGCTTTCTGCTCCCCTGTGGCAGAATCTCTGACTGGAAAGAAAAATCATTAGTGCAAACACTAATAATAAGGTTCTGGTTCTGAGGAATCAGGAGTGCTTTCAAATATATGGATTGATATTTATTAAATGCACTTACGGAGTTCAGAAGGTACAACATGGCCAAATGAATATTGCTTCTGAAGCCATCATTTCTGAGCTCAACTTTTCCATATGCTGGGGCTTCTTAATACTCCATTAATGCCTAGGCCATGCTGATTTTCCAGTAAGTAGGCCTAGCAGTCCTATAGGCAGCACATGTCACATCTAACAAATGCTGCATAGCTTGGGCCACTTGGTAAGAAGAAGTGGAGACAAGAATACTGTTTATGTAAGTATTTTGTCCTATAAGAATACTGTCTTCCTACAGTGGAAGAAAAAACAAAAGCAAAAAAAATCCAGAAACCCCTTCATGAAGAAAAAAATGCCTAAAGGAAAATGTTCCACGTCTGCAACTACCAATTTGTATTCTCTCGCTCTTCGTACTGTATGGATTAATGTGWACAGGGCAATTGTTTTATATTTAGCTGGATTGAGCGGCAGCATTCTGGAGCTGAGCACCCCGAGCGATGGGGTGATCCATTAAAGCATTCTGCTGACATACGTCTTTGTCCTGCCAGCAGGAGGATTCTGCCAGGGTGAAGTGCCAAAAGAGATTTCAATACCGAAGTTTTAACTAATTCAAGGAAATTGTTATGTAATCTGACTGCCAAGAATAGCGCTCATGTATACTGTTACAGAGATGTGAGGAAGCTGAGTTTATTCGCATTTGCAAAGTGCTTTGATAAAAAGGTATTAGAAACACTAATATATTATCATGCTAAATATGTATTTCAGTCTTTGAACCGGGATTGGATATATGCAAAATAAGGTAAACAAGATTTTYAATTAATATAAACTGAAATCATTTGTCTAAATGATCCAGGCTTATGTCGGTTTTACATCAACAGGTTATCTTTGCCAGTCTCAGAGAGCAAATATTTGGCATTAAGAAATAAAACAACAACAACACAACCCTCTCAGACTTATTTAATGACAATTCTTTTTTTCTCCTGTAGCCCTCTAGTCACTGGACATGTGCTATTTTTGCTTTTCTCCTAGTGAGAAAAACTAGGAAAGGTAAGTGCTGGAGAAAAAAAATTGCATTAAAAGCCTGGCTCAGACTTAATTATACAAGATGTGATTATATGTAAAGTCTGGTTGATTTTGTGCCTCTGTCATTTGAAGACCTCCCTGACCTCAGTAGATGTAGCCAATTAGCTAGTAAGTAACTTCTATTTATTGTACTTCTGTGTATGAGGTCTTTCTCTGCCATAGCTGCTGACATGCTGTAAATGCAACAGCATGTCCCACCTTGACAATAAAAATGGAAAGAGAGACACCATTGGTCGAAATAGTAGTTATTTATAGTAAAAGCACATAAGGTAAAAGCACATATGCAGGTGGCATTGGGTGGAATAAATTCATACCTATTTGTTGGAACTTTGACATTTTACCTTGGAAAAGTATTTACGTACAAGCCTTGTTTTAAGCTGCTGTTCAACATTTATTCTTTACCTTTAATCACACCGGGAGGTTTTAAATACAACCATTAAACAAACAAGTTGTGGCAGTCAAGTTTATGGTGTATTGGATTCTTTCAGAGCCTTTTAGAGTAGGTTTACTTCCCTCAAGAAAATAACATGCAATGGTTTTACATCGTTTCCACAGACTCAATTAGACTAGAAGTCYTCTGGAAAAACTGGACAGTTGCACTAATTTTTCACATTTAATTTTTTTGAGGAAAAAAAGAAAAAACCCTACTCTTTGTATAAGGTAATCAATGTTTAAGAATAGGTATCTGGTACTGTTATTCAATTCATGATTTTTCTAAAGAATCAGGCCAAATTAATCTTTGGTAAAGGCTTTTCCCATACAAGCAAGATATAAAACTATCTTGGTTTATACTTGGCTCATACAGGTACAGTTATGCAACTGTTCTTTGGCTTTGCTGGGTTTATTACACTTAATTAAAAAGAAGTGTTATTGATACCGGATAATGTTATAGATAAATTATATTTGATTAAACTGAATAGTTCATTCTCTCCTGTTTGCATCTTTAAGAACTAAAAACAAGATTGTCCTGCATGATGGAGTTTTTTTTTTTTTTTTTAATTGCCAAGGAACAGGTTTGATGAATATTTAAAATACTTTGTCTGTGACACGGTACGCAGAATATCCACAAGAGGGAACTGTTTTACATAAAGAGGAGATATTTCTTAGATCCAGAAAGCAGTAATTTAATGGCAAAACCATCCAGATGAACGTCAGGCTGGCATGATTGTGTCCCACTCTATGTTATACGGTAGCAACAGGAACAACGCAGCTAGAGATAACATTCATCATGTTTTGTAAATATTATTCAATCAAATAAGCACATTTTGAGCTCTTGTGTTGAAATATTAAATAGAACAACTAATCTTTCTTAAGTTTTGTGTTTACTCAGAATATATGGCTCCAGGAAGCATAGCTGGAACACCTTGTTTGCTGTGAAGGCAACAGGGCTGTGTGGGGCATGGCTGTGCATCACACCTGCCTCTGCCTCCCTTTGGAGGCTCAATGATGGGTGAAAGGATCCTCAGGGAAGCATGACACCAACCCAAGGCTCTTCCCCCAGGCCCCGGTGAGCGAGGGCAGTGCTAGGCTGGGCCCAGCGGGTTGTGGGGAGCACAGGTGCTATGGCAGCATGGCCAGGTGCTGCAGGTTGTAGCTATGGCAGGMAGCTTATCTCGGCCTGACTTGTTTTGTGCATTGAAAAATCCTCCACTCAATCCTCCCGCAGGAGCCTCGTGGGAGCCGCTTCCTTCAAGCATTGTGTAACGGACTATCAGCTTTCCTCCGGGATACGGTAACGCCGTGTTTTCTCACTCTACACTCTCGTCTGATGCCATCTCTGCTCAGAGGCCCCTGCTAACCGGTTCCTGACAAGGAAGCCTCTCCTGACGGGCTGTGGGGAGACACCTGGATGCKCTACATCTGTAGACAAACGTCACCACACAAGAGCTGGAAGGCCAGAGAGGCCCCCGAAAGCTCTTTCCCAAGGCTGAGGTGAAAAGCCCAGGACACAGGGGCAGAGGTGCTGCTGCTCCAGGTGCAGAAATGGCTCTCRCACGGGTGGCTCTGTGGGGAGTAGCTCTGACGGGGAGGTGCACACAGGGAGGCTGTGGGATTTTACCCTTGGAGAGATGACAAGAGGATCTGCGTAACAGCCAGTGCAGACACCAGGGTTAGCGGAGCATGTGCGGATCAAGATTAATGTGTGTGTGTGWGTGTGTGTGTACGTATATYCTCGGTTTCAGTCGCAGTGTGGAAAAAGCAGCAGATGACTGTTCAGATTTTCTCGATGGCTCCCTGCCTCCCCCCGCCTTCGGTGTGCTGCTTTCGAAGCAAGCAGGAGCCAAGGAGACAAGCGCACCGCTTCTCTCGCCGGGTCCCCCCCGYTGCCCCTCTCAGCGTGCCGTTTTAAACCGTTATTCCTCTGCCGAGGTTCCGTTCCGGGGATGCTCCGCGGGGCGTCCGCGGCGTTTCCCCGCGGCGCGGGCGCGCCCGCCATGGCGCCCCGACACGGGCTGCGCGCTCCCGCCGCCGCCGCCACCTGCTGCTGCAGCTCAAGCGGGCGCCCTGCCGGCCCCGCCGAG
>NW_020454983.1:1386690-1512799 GCF_003342845.1 Nothoprocta perdicaria
CCCCCCCCCCTTGGTTGGTTTGCTTTGATTATTTTTCTTTCCGCTATTATTATTACTATCGTTATCTCGGCGCCGCGGTGGCAATATGGCTGGTGATGGGTGTCTTGGGGGGCGCTGGCGGCGGGAGGAGCTCTCGGCAGCCCCTGCGCGCCCGGCTCGCTGTTAGCCATGGCAAATGGCAGCGGCCTTAGAATGAGTAACAATATCAACGCCAACAATCTCAACACAGACTCGTCCTCTGCCCCCGTCAATGTGCCCAAGATGGATGCGCTCATCATCCCGGTGACCATGGAGGTGCCCTGCGATAGCCGCGGACAGCGCATGTGGTGGGCTTTCCTCGCCTCGTCCATGGTCACTTTCTTTGGGGGACTGTTTATCATCCTGCTCTGGAGGACCCTCAAGTACCTGTGGACTGTCTGCTGCCACTGCGGGGTCAAAAACAAGGTAACCCTCCTCTTCCCCCCCCACTCCCCCTCGGCCGCTGACCCTTCCCCTCAGCGGTGACAAGAGGGTGCCCGGCGGCGCTGCCCGCACCGCGCYGGGGTGGTGGCATGGCCGGAGGGGCCGTGGGGCCCGCCGCGCGCCCCCCGTGCCGCCGACACCGCCGCGCTCGGGGACAGGGCACCAAAGTTGTGGTGCCCGAGCGCGCCGTGGCCTCCCGCGGGCTGCGCGGCTGGGGCTCCGTCACCGCGCGCCCCTGGCACCGCGGGGCCTGCCGAGGGGGACGCGTTTTGCCCCGCTCGGCGGCGGTGCCCCCGTGACGTGACCCGCTGGGGCTGCCTTGGAGAGGTGAACTTCTCCTCTCCTGAATTAGAGAGGTAAACTTCTCCGCGGAGTAAGTCTTTGCARAGCTGGTTCCGCGCCCTTGCAGTCGCTCCTAGACTTGTTTCGTAAATTCAGTGCATGTGCRTATATGAATGTATTTACTGATTTCATAAGGAATATTTTAGACAGAATTCTTCTAAGTGCAAAATCTCTTGGACAACCTGTCTGTCCCCCCTTTGTTTATTTTTTCTTTATTTTTCTTTTTTTTTAACCATGTTACCCTCTGGACAGGAGCGTACTATGTGCAGTAAGGTTGGCTCCTGGTTTGAGAGGCCCCCCTCAAGCCAAGGCTGAGGGCTTGGTCTGGCCCAGGCTCTCATTTCTGCTCAAGACAAATGGGATAGAAAGTGTTAAGACTGTGTATTTGTGAAAGTGGATTTTGACAGGCAATTTTAAGACCCCAAAATAGACCAGCAGCTGGAGTTTCTCCCCTTCCCTTTTTGCATTTTTTGGATTACAAATGGAATAATATCTGCTTCAGTTATTCCTGGCACACAGACACCCACAAAAACACACACACACCTTTTAATATATGGTTGCTAGGTTGCTGGCTTGCTTTGACGTACAGTGAGCTGTCTTCCCCTTCTCCTATCCCCTCCCCCTAAACACACTTGGTATCGCAAAACCCGGCTGAAGGAAGGGGCAGGGGAAACCAGGGAACAAGCTGGAGTGTGAGAAGTTTGGGTACCTGCCTTTCCTTGTGTTTAGTTATATATGTAACATTAAGATTGCAAGCAAAAACCTGTAAGTTGCAACTRAAAGTGGAACAATTGTAACAAACTTGGCCTATTGCTGGAAGAAGTCATGGTTTGAAAATTAGAAACTTGCAAAGAAATAGATACTTGCAACTCAACTTTTCAGTTTCAGGAAACACACCTGGCAATACTTCTTCTCTAGAGGCATTTTTCTTTTTTTTCATTCAAAACCAACCCTGAACTTTCTTAGAGACGTGTTGGCCAGGTGTGATGGTAAAGCTTGAAAAACTTTGTGGTAATAAATGTGTTTTGTAAATTACTCTTTCCTATTACAGTAATAGGAAATCCTTAAGAAAGGAAAGGGATAGCTATGGTTCATCTTCGGTGACTTCTGTGTATATTTAGCCCTATCCTCTGCTCTTTGAGAGACAAATCCAAAAGAAAAAGGCAATCCTACAAGCCATCACCTGCTAATTTGTYAGAGCAAATTTAAAAGAGATTCATCCCCTTTTACACAGACTTTGTAGGCATGAGGGCTTCATCGATATCCACAGTCTGAYAGTCCATTCATGAGAAATAGTCCGTAAAGTAGATCATACACCTCTTAAACAGTATAGAAAGGCATGTCCAAGTTGTATTTTAAACCCCTCAAGCAGGCTAAATAACAGGTGTCATCAAGGGGTCCCACCAGTTCTGGTTTGAATGATTTGACAGAGTAGAGTTATGTCAGATGGTAAGATTTATTTCAAGTAGCTATGTCCATGAATATAGCTCCTTGGGGCAGGAGGATGGAGAGCTCTGCAGGTAGGGGGAGATATGTGTCACGTCTTAGATTATGTCTAGTACACTGGTAAGGCTTTCAAGCCTTTAGTGAAGAATAATTTCCAAGGTCTGATACTTTCACACTAAAATGGGGTATCAGAGGATGTTGTCTGGGTATAATGAGTGTTTTTTTGGAAAATGCTTTTCTAGTATTGAAGGTATAGGGAGTAGCTGAAGAAAAAAATGAAAATGCCTTAAACTTTGCTCTTACCGAGCACATATTTGGTGCTGCATGACAGCTTGGGAAAGATTGCCAAGGATGCAGGTGAAAAATGTGAATGAGCATGTGTGCTATGTCTGCTATATTGGACCTCCCAGTAAATTCACAAGAAGTGGTTCCTGCTGCTGTGGAACAGGAGAAGTTTTTTTGCATGTTTAGGACCTTTTCCCCTTCCTCCTCCTCCGGCTCTGCAGTTCAGCATAGAGTTAGGTTATTCACTCTCATCTTCTGCCTAAAGAGCAAGTGAGCCAAAAGAACCCCCTCGTGTCTGCTCTCTGTGGCTTCTAAGTAAGTAATCTGCACATATACTAAAAGTCACAATCCACAGGGTTACTATTAACAGCTGTGTTCATGTGTGTTATTACAGTAAGCTATAAAAAAACCCACCTTTTTTGCCTGCTATATTCTTAGCATAAGACCATGTTTCTAGGGTTACTTTGGTTTAGTTAGATTGTCAGCTTTATTTTGTGCCTGTAACTCTTTTTATTGGCTGCATAGAAAGATTTAATTTTTTTTTTTGTTTGTTTTTATCTTACTGAGTTTAAGGTTGATTTTTGGATTTTTAAAACCTAATATTAACACTCTGTTTAACACTGTGGTAAGAAATTTCATTACAGTATTTTATTACAGTATTTTATTTTTCTTGGAGGGGGTACTGAAAGTCAAAAGAGTATGAAAACGTATGATAACATAATCATGCGTAATATGGTCTTTTAAAGTTCCAGATTCAATTTATGTCATTGTAAACTAATGGGACATTAATACTAATCATTGACAAAAAAAAAAGGATTGCCGAAGGTAGAGGGTATTTTATTCTCCATACTGCCTTTATGAGGTGGTGTTTTTAAAAATGTGCCAGAAAGAAAAATGGAAATCTTGACCTAGGTTATGTCAATGTTTCATTTAATATGAGAGTCATTACAGTTGAAGCCCATATTTTTTCTTTATCTAACGTAGTATATACTTTAAGGTTTAAATCTTGCAAGATTAACTACAGTCGTTTTGTAAAGACTTTAATGTTCATTCCTCAGTGTTTGCATCTGCATTTTAAGAAATGTTTAGATTTTGTTGAAGAACTTGTCTTCGGTTTGCCTTTTCTTCCCCAACTCATTTCTAACTTTGTGCATTAGAAGTAGAAAGAGGGCTGGACTCTGATACCGTTAGCAGCTCTTGTTTGTTGAAATAACAGAAAAAGAAAACAAATATGACATACAAAAGTACGTGTAGTAGCTAAACACATAAAATCTGTAGTTGTTTTAGTTATATAGATCCACTACTCTATTTTCCCATGTTCATGAAGACGTTACATGATATGCCCCATGTTTTGGCTTTGAAAGAGCTTTTAAACAAGGAAGAAGGTGCAGTGGAATGAGAGAGAGTCCCCGGAGCCGTGAAGGGTGCGGGATGCGGTGCAGCTTGTGCCCTGTGCAGAGTGTGGCCTGGAGCCGGCGTCGCTGCTGCCGGCTTCACCGGAGAGCACAACTCATGGTTATCCTCATGTCTTCAAGGGCACTGAGTGGGTTCAAGGCATTTTATCATCAGTCTCACCCTGGAACACCATCCCTTTGGTGAAGACATTTTCATCCTGYAACACAAGACTCCTGTATTTATTGAATGAAACTCTGTTACGATGTTAGGTGGCAACTGCTTGCCTAAAATGACTCATGGTAATAGTCTTTTGGCAGTTTAATAAATTTTAGAGTGATAGATACGGTCAGTTTCTGCTAATGTTCTTGTTTATTTTGGATATAAAGGTTGAAATTTTAGTAAATTTAGTAAATTTAGTAAATTAGTAAAATATTTGCAGTAGTTTGAGAAGAATTTGCTCTCTTCTCAAAAGCCTGGGAAAGCTTGTAAGGGGAAAAATGGCATCTCTCCTCAGAGGAGAAGCGTTTCTACCAAACTGGCTCTCATATAGCCAGGTTTGTTGGATTTCTGGCAATACCTGGAAATCCCCTCTCCAAATGAGATGAAAGGAACAAGTCCCATACAAGGCCCTGTATATTCAGAGAAGRATGAGAACATCTTGGAGGGCACGCGTGGACATACGGTGCAAGAGATGCCTGCATGCAAGTCTCTGYGTCACCATCTCGCCTAGACAGTCCAAGATGTGCGGAACAGAAGCACAGCAACAACTGGAAGGCTCGGGAGATTAGCAGGGGACTGCAGTGCATTTCGCTCCTTAGTCACATGCTGGGTCTGGCTCAAGAAACCGAATCGCGACCGTCTCATGGCTATCAGGTGGTCTGCGTGTAATTGCTCCATGAGCCTCCCACCAGACAGGTTGCCAGCTGAGATACGGGCACGTCTGAGAGGTCAAGGACTGAAAAGGTGGTGAAAGAAAAGGCACCCTCTTCAGATGCTCTTTCTGCGGGTGCAAAAGTCACTGTTACGTGCGGGGCTTGCTGCTGTTTGCCACGCTGCCGGTCTTGGGTGAGAAAGAAGACGTGCTCAGCTCTCTSGAGCTCATCGTGGATTTCACATTTGATAGACATACGGTGAAATTGATTATGCATGCAAAGAAGAAAAGGCATGAACAAGGATTTAAGCTTTCAACTGAAAAATGTCGATGGAAATGTTATTTTGATGCAGTAACATACTTACTTTCAAGGCTTTGCAGCACATGCGTTTAAGGAGAAAAGCTGAACTCAGAAGGAATTTGCAGCTCTTGCACATTTGCAGATCTGTAAGTGATGGTTGAAAACCATTGGATTTCAGAATGTTTTCCAGTTTAGCCCAAAAGAAGAAGTCCCTGAACTAGGGGATAAAAGGCTTTTTAATAACAATAATCCATGTTCTCATTTTTGATGCTGTGGGACTTCTGAATGCAGAAGGAGGGCAGTATGCAGCCTCAGATATGGAAACACTGTGAAAATTTGGAGAGCACTATTCGTAAGCGTAGTCTCTTTAGGGACAGGGTCTAATGACTGTAATGGAAAAAAAAAAAAAAACAAAAAAAAGCAGTGATGCTCTGGATCTATCCTGTACTATGGCAGGGAAGAGGATTGTGAATTTTACTCACTGAATGTCCTTCCTAGGACAAATCTTAAAAAGACACCGTGTTCTGCAGTCAACAGGCAAACCACAGAACAATTGTCCATGTGCCTCCCAAATGGATTTTCCTAGGTTGACTTTGTTATTCTGTGGAATTTAACTCACTTTAACAAGAGTTTATGTGAATTTCAAGGTTGGCTGGTGATAATTCCTCTGCAAGGTCAGGGTCTAATTCAGAAGCAGTGACGCATTCTGGAGTGTTAAATGGTAGGACAGAAATTCCAGGTAATCTAATGAGACAGAAAGTAATTTTAGAAGGAATTAGGGAATGGGGTACCCTTCCAGTTCTCTTAGACATACCTGAGATAGTGACATTGCATAAGACTACATATTTTGCATATATGAAAATTAGTCTCTTGGGAAAAGTGTGAGAGGACATAGAGAACACAGTTCAAGTGGAATTCTTTTAAGGGAAATAAGTGAAATAGCATATGCAGGTGTTAATGGCTAAAAATACATTTTCTCCCCCACATATCGGTTCAGTGACACAAGGAAAGGGGCTTCAGTTGAAAGAGCTGCCATAAAATGATGCATTTCTGTATGGAGATCATATGCCTCTGGATATGAATGCTTGCTGCCCTGTGAGAAGTAAATGCAGAACTCCCCCAGAACACAAGACTAGAGTAACAAATTGCAGCTTGGCTGCATGATGTTTTAAGTGCACGTACATTTTTATCTTTTTAAGGCATATGGATCTAGAAAAGATATTCTTGGGTGACTGGAGAAGGTGGAAATGCAGTAGAGGATTCTGCTGGCACTTTTGCCAATAATGAGGCTGTGTGGAAAAAAAGGCAAAAAAAGGTACATTTTTTTTTTCCAAGTCTGTCAGAGATGTGTTGATCAGGAAAGGCCCATTTTGAATCCTGATGATATTAATAGCCTGAGAATAGCTTGGATTTGGATCTTTGAAAGGAGCACTTTATTCCCATATATAGTATGCATGGTGCTGCTTAAATGAATGCGCTGTCACTGTAATGTGTTGAGCTCAGTTTGCTTTGCAGTGATGTATTGCATGTATCTGTCAGTGTGAGAGTTACAGAAAGTGAGCGCCTTATCCAAAGCCTGCTGAAATAGAGGGAAACAAGCCTGATAACTTCAAAGGCTTTGGGCTCAGGCCTAGATGTTCACAGTGATGAACCAGATGAACCAGATATATTTTTTTAAATGGATCTTATGTTAACATTTTGTTTTTAAGAACTTTTACTGTAGTGACATATAGTTACTTGGCTCATGCCTGTTATGTCTGGGATGTCAACATTAGGAACATGATTTAAAAACAGACACAGACAGACACACACACTYGCAGAGTGTTTCTRTTGCAATTAAGATGTGCAACTTCTTCCTGACTTTCGTAGAAATCAAAATTTGGGTGCTTGAACTATTGATAATTTCCTATCATGACTTCCCTYCTGCAGGCTGCTATGCAAGGGCAAATATTGGCTCTTTTTTAGAGACAGAGTAAACACGTGTTTAATGGAACTGGCAAAGGTCCCTTGTCACATAGATCACTTGCAGGATAGAGATGCAATTGCAGCTGCAGACCCGAGTCCTGGAAATCCCTTTTGCATGTGCTTATCTTCCTACCTCATTTAAAATAGATGCACAAAAATACCTGGGCTCCTAACATCCAGTGGCCTAAAAGGGAAAGAAAAAAAAAAACCCTCAATGCTATKTCAGAAAACTGGTGGCAGAATAAACAACTGTAGAGTAATAAACAACTGGGGCAGAATTTGAGTGCCTTGTTTGTGTTACTGTTGTGTACAGCTTTACTGTATTGTGTCTTTATTGCATTTTATGTATGGAGGAAAAATATATAATGCARTTTTATTCCCCTTTGTCCAAGCAAATGCTATTTGACATTTTATTTCCCGTTATATTTTATTCATTTTTACATTTTTTACATAATGTTTTATCACTTATTTGTTAAACTAAGAAGGTGACTTGCTCCAACTTGCCATTAAAAATGAGACTGACCTTAGATGGCTGATACTGTGTTTATTTTCCATTTAAGTAAAGAGGAAGCACGTTATTACAGATAGGTCTTTTTAAGAAACTACTCCTAAGTCATGACCTTTACATTACAAAAATAAAGTGAGATATATTGAGAGGATGATCCTTTGTTTATATACCCTAAATCTGTAATCTTTCCTRTTATGAACTCTAATTCATTTTAGCTCTGATTATATACTGGTATTCTACTACATATAAATTATTTGTACCTAATTTCCAGCTTCTTGTACCACCTTTTTAGTGATTTTGCCCATYGACAGGTAGATGTTGTGTGACTTTTTATGTTTTCTAAGCAAATGCTATTTCAAAAATCAAAAGATGAAGTGTGCTTGGGTTTTAAGGAGAGAAGGAAAAAGATCTCTCTTTTTTTTSCTTTTCCTTTCAATCACTCAGAACAAAAACAGTCTAGTCAAGASAGAATACTGCTGGGTCTAGCCTTTAAATTTTATGTGGTACAAACCTATTTTTCTTTTATAGGTAGATAGTGATTTTCAACATTTCCGTTTGTGATTTTTTTCCCCTTACGGTAAATTTTTTGAATGCTTTTTATACAATTCTGATAWATTGATGTTATTATTTGGGAGGATTTTAACAGTTTTTCTTTGGTGTTAGTTTTCTTCTATTCCCCATACATTTATATCTGAAAACTCCAGATGCCATCAGCAGTGGACTGCTGTCACTTACAAACAGGTTATTTTCCTGTCACTTAAGGCTCTCGGCAGTGTTGTAGCCCTGTTTCCCTGACGCCTCTATTGTTGTCTTAAATTCCTGCTCTTGTAGGATAACGTTATAGCCACCGTTTGTTCTGTTGTGCTTTTTGAGAGAGGTGTTGGATTAGATGCTTGACAAGTGGAGTGTTCCACTGAGAGAGGGCCTGATATTTAAAAAAAATATATTTATTTCATTCCTATTTAGGGCTGTACAAAGTTTTTGTTGGCTAAGTGCTACTCTTCCTCCTCTGACTCCTCCTTATCCGTGTAAATAGTGGTATTGTCTTTTCAGGAGTACTAAGAGCAGGATTCACACAGCATATTTCTCCTTCCTCCTCCAAATCACTCGGCGCTTCATGATTTTAATGTTTGCAACAAGTGTCTTAATTTCTTTACTGGAATGTGTCCCTGAGGTAGAATAAAGTTACATTTGCTAATATTATAACATTCTGTCCAAAATGTGGAGGTGGACTTTGCCTGAATGATTTAGATTATTAAATTTTTATTTTAACTTTATGTTAATTTAAATGATATCTAATATAGGMAATATTTGGTATATTGAATTTCCAGTTAAATTATAAAATTTGATTTGAGAAGCAGAATAAAAAAAAATTTGATTCTTCGGATTTCTGTTTGAGGACATTTACGTTTGTTACTAAGAGCACTTAAGAATATTCACATTAGACAACAATTATTTCGAGTAGAATGTGAAAATTGTCAAGCAACTGTTTAGACACCACAGTTTTTAAGGTATGAATATGCAGAATGATTTTCAGAAATAATGATAAATTCATACGTCTTCCTAAAGAGGTTTTTCTAAGCTGTCTTTGAAAATTTATTTCCATATGTAGATTTTTGTCAAAGKATGTAACGATTAAAGCTGAGGTATCATTTTCTTGTGATGCTGACCATACACAGTATATTCTGGACTGGAATCAGGTCTACCTCATCTGTCTGGCTTCTTCTTTCTGTATATAAAGAGGAGAAGGTACTGCAGTGTTTGTGAATTAACATGTCTTTTGCCTTATCATTTTTTATTCTAGACTTAATTTTCTTTTAACAAAGAAATTGATATACAATTTCTATTTCTTTAATAATAAAAATGAAAACCAAATTTTTGATCCTCCTGTATTGCAATTGTGGGGAGTGCTCAGAGCAGGTTATCATTTCTATGCCTACTGTTTTCCTAATCAAACCTTACATGAGCTTGTTTCTTTATTGACTGTCATGTTTAGGCTTATGTTTTTTAAGGTGTCTGCAAAAAATACTGATGGCTGTAGGCGAATAGATATTAATCTTACTTTTGTGCTTGCTATGTGCAAAAGTAAATATATCCTTAAATATATCCTTAAAATCATTACATGAAGCATTCAGAAACTTTTTTCTTTCCTATTAAGGGCTGGTAATCCTAATTTGGAGAGGTGGAAATTATTTAAAAATCTACAGTACAGTGTTTTATATATATATATATAAATATATATAAATAATATAATATATAACCAGAAAGTTAAGCCCAGAATTTTATGGGGCTGTTTGCTTTATATACATAGAGGAACAGAACATGAAGTTTTGAAAAAAAAAGGATATTTCTCTTTGAAACAGCTCAAGGGGACCACAGAAAGGCTGCACAGTTGCARCGTGTGCACTAAGAGAGTAAACCCTTGGACAAACTGTTGAACCCCTTCCCTGCAGCTGAGCTAGAGCAGAGCTGAGCCTTGTTAACAGGTGCCTTAGATTTTGCTGTGAGCCGCTTTATGGGCTCTGGGGGAGGTGTTGGGGCTGGGGGACTTGGTGGATTTGGTGCTCTAAGATCCCAAGGCAGTGCTAGCTTGGCCCAGAGGGGCCTCATGGCATCCTTACATCAGCTAAGTTGTCCCAGCTGTGTGGGTTGCACTGGCTTTAGTTATGACTTGGTATGAAATCAAAGTGAGGTAGATTGTATTTAAAYTATCATGACGTTTCTGGAAGTAAGTCACAACACTTAAGCAAATGTAGGAAGTGTTTTGTGGCTAACATATTTTGATCAAGTCTCCTAAGAATGGATTTATCATCCTGAGGTCATGGTTCAACAGCATTAGAAAGACTTAACCTCAGTGTTTGGGAGAATATTCTCTACAAGGTATCAGAGCYGTGTTGAGGACAAGTTGACTGCCAAGTCTTGAAATTGCCTTTAGTATTGATTTTAATTTAAGATCTTAATCTTGATTGAATTTCAATTAAGATCTTAATTGATCTTAAATTGTCACTAGCATTTGGAGGTTCTTTTACTGAGCAGAGGGTTCTTGATATGGATAAGATTTGAATATTGAGAAGTTTTAAGACTGGGGTGCTTTAGACAGCATGATAAGCACTAAATCAGTTGTGTCCTTTGGTGGATAAGTTTTTGGTTTTCACTCTAGCATTTTAGTGGTATATGGAAGGTACTTTTCAAAGCAAACTCTGTTTTGTCCAGAGTGGCTAAGTTGATTCAGGTGCACTCAGGTGCAAGTAGGTGGGTCAGGCAGCAACAGCTCAGGTGGTAACAATCCAAGTGCTAATTGATGGTTCATCAGCTGGGGGTGAGTTGCCAGGGTATAAATGCTGGAGCCCAGAGAGTGTCTAGTTCTTGCCCTCCCTTCGAGAGGGAGTTTTGCTCCTTAAGAATGCAGAATTTGTCTCTGACTGTGTTTTGAGGGGTAAGTTACAGCTTTTGTTGCTGTAATTGTTTTTAACTATACAGCATATGTGCCGATTGCTATATTATATCTTCTAGAAAGCGTTTTCTTTTATTATGCTGCACTAGTCTGTTTTTGTAGTTCATCTTGCGGTCTCCTCTGTGTCTTGTTTGCTCTGGCCCTGGCGGTTGGCACCAGGCTGGTTGGCTACCTCACACTTTGGGGCATGTGAGGATGAGCGAGCTGGCTGGCAAAGATGATGGTAAGACCTGTGACTTTGGATCACACCTTGCTGTTTTGAAATGTCATGGGTGTTAGACTGTGACAGAACTTCTGATGAATTTCAGCATAATTCTTCCAAGATGACCTTTTATTTTTATTGATCTTGTGTCAGTCTTGGAGAACACATGAAGGCTGTAGGGATAAAGATGTTTTATGGTCTGGTTGAGTAGAAGAGAAGTTAGTTGGGACAGACTGTTTGGTACAATTTTTGCCTCTTTGATCTAGAAAAGAAAGTGCTAGAAAAGAAAGATCTAGAAAAGTCTTGGCTAACAGGTGGTGGAATTCAGTGTACAAACCTGTTTGTAAAGTCAATAGAGAACTGCTTTCCTCCTCCTTCCCCTGGCGTACTTTCTGTATCCCTGGAGACTTGAACTCTAGAGGTTTTATTTTTGGAACATTTTACAGAAATGGAGGGGAAGGTAATGATAACCTTAGTTAAAAACAGAAGTTTTAGAAAAGCTTCCTGGAATCTGAACAGAATTATGAAGGCAGCGTCTCATGCTGAAGTATTTATATTTCATCAGCTCACTGAAAAGCAATTTCTGTGGATGAGAAATAAAGACATTTAAAATGTGGCTTTTTTTTTTTTTTATTTTCTCATCATTATATTTTCCTAATGGAATTGTCTTTCTCTTGGAACATAATGTTGGTTGTAAATAATCTGATGGCCACAAGGAGGATGTGCAGCAAGAAAGGGAGTATGTGTTGTACAGTAGGCATGGTGGGGAGTATTCACTCTTTCTATGAACAGACATTTTCATACCATTGCCATAATCAAAATTTTAAGTATTCATCTTCATACTGGCTCTAAAGAATAATGTTGCTTTTAGAATCTAGGAAGGTTCCCAGTTAAATATATGCTTGTTGATTGTACTTTTTTTAGCTTCTTTGAACAACACGTGCTCTCTCCAGATATTTGTGAATGTTGTAAACTGTTCTTAAAAGGAAAATCTCTGAGCATCAAGGTTGTTTTTCTGCAACCAAGAAAGGAAAGAACCAGGGTTCTTGTCAGGGCTTGACTCCTTTGAGAGCCTAGGAGACAGGGGTACATTAATTATCTCTAAAATGGATCCAGCTGGTAGTGCTAGCAACAAGGAGGGAAGAACAGGTGAAAATCTGAGCTATAATCAGCATATATTGCAATATGTAACTTGTAGCTCGTGGCACAGTACTAACAGGACAATGATATTCATGTCAAATTGTTCACTTTTATTGCTTAGATGATCCTTTTTARGTCAAAGCATTCATGTGATACATTTTACTTGGAAGACTTTATTTTGTTAGCAACATGATAATTCTCATTATAAACGAGAGATATTCAATCCATCTTATGAAAATATATGTAATTTGCTGTATGGATTTGCTTGAAAATAAATGGTTTGAAATTCATTAAAACTAAAAATGGAGGTCACTATTTCAGAACAATAATGTAACTGTTTAAAATTTGGAAGGTTGTCAAAGATTTGCTGCCAACTCAGTTTTGTCTCTAGATTTATCTTTCTGGAAGAAATAATGCAGAATCTCTATGCAGTTTTTTGGCATCTTCAGTTCTTTGCAATTCTCGTAATCTCATGATCATGTCATAGGAAATAGGATTTTAGAAATGACTGTCAAAAAATATATTGAACTACCTGACTTGCTTGGAAGTRTGTAAGAAGTAACCTATATAAATACTAGGAAGAAGTGAATTATATTAGGAAAAATGTAATCAAGAGATTAAAGGAAATAATTGTTTGTCACATAGTGTTTCTAATTTGGCAGAGTTCTTTAATTCTCCCTTTGTATGTCRAAAGTCAGACATACTTTCTATGTTATTGCCTATGAATTGCAGGATATGGTTGGTGGAAGTCTTCTAATGCATGGGCCTTTGGGGATTGGGTTTCATGAGAGCAAAGCAGGTGCCTGGACCTTTGGGGTACTTAAATAAATGGAGGAAGCAAGTCCTAGAGCATTTTGTGAACTTAGGAGCTCAGTAATTACATCTTTCTTAGTTTTTTTTTTAAAAAAACCCTACCTTTAAGTCCATTCTCAGGGTGTGTGTATGAAAGCACTTTTCTGATTTTCTCTTTTCATGGACTTGTTAGGAATTTTATGTGATGCATCTGTTTAAATAGCTCTTAGAGCATAGATGCATAGGTATGTTTTAACTGGCATACTTGCTCCCTTTGGGAAGCTTAACACAACTTGCAAGACTAGAACGAAAGAAGTGGCAAGATGAGAGCAACAAACACCACAGAAGTAGCTGACCACAACAGTCAACAGGCAATATKGTTTTTTTTAAACATTTATTTTATTTTTTATCTCAAATCTCTGCTTTCAACATAGGACAAAGTATTGATGATGATAAATTACAGTGTTTATGAGGCCATTGCAAGGAGTCTCTGTTTCTATGGAACTTAATAAAAAAAGCTTTCTTGTTTAGATATTAAAACTTATTTATAGAACTGCAAAGATGGCTCAGTGACCAGATAATGGGCAAAACAGAAGTTTTGTACTCTTATCCTTTTCTGACTAGGTAAAAAGAACCACTGCTAACTATGGTTTCTATAGTAATTGTATGCGTAGTTGAGGCAGTGTTAAAAAAGCTAGTGCTTTCTCTCAATGTAGTTACAAGCACTAATTGATTTTTAGAAACTATCACCAGATAGGTTTTGGTAATTTCACATAAAAGGACGATTTAGTTAAATTCTTGACTACCCCACACTTGTAGTTGGCTGAAAAATAATGATAGGTAGTACAGGGCTGTGATAAATACTGAGGACTGTGGTACAGAGGACTGTGATACAGTGTACTAAAAGATGCCTTTTGAAAAGTTGTACTGTACTGCTTTTGTTCATCACTTCCCAGCAGCTTTATTTTTCCACTTTAATGGCTAAACTTTTCTATTTTTGTCTATTCCCCTTTACAATAAAATACTTAAGTCATCGTAGACTTACTCTCCACTGTTGGTGCAACCAAGCATCAATTAGGTTACCCTTTCTTTTCTTCTCTTCACCCTCCTTCCCTACTATGTTCTTGCAAAGAAGAGCTGTTCTGTGGCTTAATATAAACCTCTTTCCAGTGCATCTTCTCCAGAATGTTGTGAGCTCCCCCAGGAGTGGGAGCTGGCTTCTTCTCAGAGCAATCTGTTACAAGGTGCTCCTCGGTGCCCATGCAGGGTTGTGCACAAGTGTCCTGGGACTCTTCTCAAGCTGTCACGTCTTCCAGTTAATGCACACATCTTGTGTGGATTGGAATAAAGGAACTTGCACTGCTGTAGTGTTTAGTTATGGAGGTCCACCTTGTCTATGGTGCATCTGCCTTGGCAGCCCAAATCATGCTTCTCAGATATGAACTCACTTTATACCTGTAGTCATTTGCCAACAGTTCTCAGGTTGAAGTTCAACTCTGGGTAGATTTCAGTAGGGGAGACATGTGACAGTGCTCTGTGTTGGGCTGACTAACAACCTGTGCAGGTTGTTACCTTGCAATCTCCTAAATTSTCTGACTATACAATTCCAATTTAAAATCAGTGGAAAAAAATTTATTCAGACTTCTACAAAGTGAGAAAAAATTTACAAGTAAGGATCTAAGGCAGAAACAAGTCGTCTTCTGTTAGAAGTGGTTAAATGCGTAATTAGTGCTTTGAAGATCCTTCATGGRAAGTGGAGGTGGCAGAGGCAAGCTAAGCAGTCTTCCTCATTACTGAAGATAAATAGCATTCTGTATGTTAGAGCACCCCATTCCTTTTTCTCTTCTTTAGTGCATGTAGCAAGTAGGTCTAGTCAAATAATTTTGATAAGACTGAGAGACTCATTCCATGTTGTTCCAAGAACTCTCGGTTCTTACTGAAATCAGTGACAGTTGAGGTTCTTAAATCAGTATGGAATTCATAGTTTGTGTAATTTATTAATGTTATTGGTAGGAATAGGCCAGTGCCAAAGCCTCAAACCCAAATACTGGGATTCAGGACCCTGTCCAAGAATTCAATGTCRACTCAGCAGATCCTTGGCCAGAACTGGCGACATTCCAGCATGAGTACTCCAGGTCAGAAGCATTCACTGTGGTCTCAATGAACTGTTGGTAACAGCTTTGTAAGGAGGTTGAGGAGTCTGAAAACAGAAGTATGACAGGGGTTCTGTGATACCCTAAGTAGACCATTTCCAGAGAGAAAGTCTTCTATTGAAAATGAAGAGAATCTGAGGTCAACTGTGACACCAAAATGCATAAAGGAGGAGGAAGGGGAAAAAAAAAAAAGGGAGAAAGAGAGGAAGAAAAAAAACCAGACAGACAGACACACACACACAAAAAAAACAAACAAACAAAAAAAACCCAGAAGTACTAAATATGCCTTACAGGGATTCATATTTTGAAGCACCAGAAATTTCAGTCAGTATTTTATTCTTAGCATCATAAGGAACCCAGAGGGTAATTGAGGATTATTGGATGTTTGAATCTCTTTATTTTAAATTTCAGATTTGATATTGAGCTCTGACTTCCCCACTTCATATATTTTCATTTTAAGTGTTTTTCTCAATTGAAATAAAAACTTTCTCCTTTTTTCCCCCTCTGTGTGTGTATTTATATAAGCTAATAAATAGTTATATATACATACATGCATGTAGAGAAACTTTAGAAAGTCTGATAAATGCAAAGGTATTGCTTGGGTTTTTTTAATGTGTTCAGGGTTAACTATAAATTTTATTTTAAAAAGGCACACTTGAATATAATGCAACACCAGTGACCAAAAAGCTAGTGTGTTGCATTGGAATAGGAAACCGGTAAAAGAGCTGGGCAACCATAGATCTTCAAGAAAAGTGTGTACGGATGTGAAGAGAGTACTCAGAGAGTAACAGTGGCAGAAGAGCACATGAAAGCATTATACAGAAGAATGAGGAACAAGGATTATTATGTTAAACTTGAATTTAGTTTGAGGTATCAAAAAGTAAGCACCTGAAATAAAATTTGGCAATAATCTCAAATTTAAAATTACCTCAAATTTAAAATTACCTCAAATTTAAAATTACCTCAAATATGAGTGCACAAAAATGGTTAGTATGTCTGGGTGCATATAGAAAATCAGAAAACAGTTTATATATTTTGTTGAGAAGCTGAATTTCAGAGAATAGAGATAAGAAATTTCTGAGTGTATAAGAGTCAAATCTTCAGTGTGTTTGTTTTTTCCTTCTCTGTCCCTGCTTTTTATGCCTGGACTTCTCTGCAGCTTGTGAACTTGGCCCGTTCTGTTTCTGTGAGGCTTTCTTGTCTACCATATGCAAGGACGTTAACATTTATTTGGTGTTCCTGTGTCTGGAATTGCTCTTCTAAATGTTTGTAGTATGCAGATTTATTTGAAAGAAGCAGCAGCAAAAAACCAAATTTGCTCCCGAAAGCAAATCCAGGAGCAAAGGAAATTTTATCAGGTAAAGAATATGGATGACTGGAAAATGAAGGGACATGGTAGTCACATTGCAAGATGATGAATGCCTAGGCTTTACAAAGGGAAAGCAGAATACTGAAAAGATGTTGTAGGGAATGGCCTAAAAATATTTTTAAGTTTCATTAAACGCAACAAGATTTGAAATAATTGGACAGATAGTTAGTATCCTCTATATAAAGGAGTTGTGTAGTAGAAAGATTTGTGAACTTCCATTCTTTTCCTGCCTCTGAGGAGGGAGTAGATCATAACTTCCTTGGAAGAGGAACAAAGGATATCTGCCACATGATAAAATATTTTCATTGAAGTGTTTTGTTCTGAAAGATTGAGCAGAGAAGAGGGGAAAAAGTAGGTACCGCATCATTTGAGATGATTAATTGCAGTAAAGAGGGTGGGAAACTTGGAGAGACTGTAGGAAGCTTGTTGCTAGAAAAAAAAACCTTTTACGTTTGCTTGGTTGGTGTCCAGTGCCCTGCTTTCATCCAGTGTAAATAGGAAAAGGTTGTGGTACATCACTTTTAGTCTTCGTTTATCATCCCATTCCTTCTTTTATTGACTTTAGTGGGAATTTTGCAGGCTGACCAAACTCAAAATATGTCTCCCTGACCTTGGAAAAGCAGTTTCTTACACAGATTGCTAGTTATGCTTCGCTAGAGTGTTTCAGGACTGGACTGCTGGGAAAGTTCCAGTTTTTTCAGATGGGCCTGGAATAATAAAGGAAGTAAATATCACATATGATCAAATGAGGATAATTCATGTTGCGAAGATATTGACAAGTATAGCAAAGTAAGCAGTGATTTACTTTATGTCCATTTGGGTTGCCTGAAATTGATTCATGATTTATGAATGGTTATTTCTGTTACTCCAAAAGGTGGAAGCCTCCTAAAAATCCCTTCAGTACAAGGTAATGATATATAACAACAAGGGTATCTGACTGGTGTTTGTACTGGAAGCAGTACTGGCAGGCTTATTTAAAACACTTTCTGTTCAGAAAGGAAAATGCAACTGAAATACTGGCAATACCCAGAGCTGAAGAAGTTATGACATTATCAGGAATAATATGTTGTCATTTGTTTATGGACTTCTCTCTGTTCTGGCCCTTTATAGATTGTTGCTTAAAATCTATAGTGATCAGAACTAGACATTCACTCTTCACAAATGGAAGGTCAAATTGTCTATCATGTTTTTGGGAGTGCAGTTTTTATGTTGGTCTTTTTAAGTGACACTTAAAGCCTTTGAAGGGGCAGCAGTACAAGGATGATTCTGTTAGTGTGTTTTTAATGAAAGAGCTTCCTAAATGCAGTTGGCCTATATAAATTCCAACATAGAAGCATGAAGCCAACGGGCTGGTTTTAAGCTTTGGAAAAGAAGTTAAGAATCCAGCTCTGGATTCTTTTACTTTGGAAGATGTTCGCTCAAGATCTTAGAACTGCCGAGATGGATCCTTGAAATCAGGATTATCTTAAAAATAATCTGTCCAGTACTTGTATTGACTTTGAAAAAATATTACCTCTGAAAGGGCATGTATCAGAAATATTAATATTTAAACAAGGCTTTTCTTGTCTCAGTCCCACTCTTATTTTATGACTGACTTTACAGTGAAATGATAATATTGTTACTGAGAATGCCCAGCTGTYGGGTTAAATATTTTCAGGATGTAGGTGCAGCTATAGTGCAGGAACTCCTGGATTATCTGGTTTATTGTGCTCAAGGATGTTTGATAATCTAAATTCTAGCCAGAAAATATCTAATTATGTCAGCCACTGGTGTTCTTAGATATGCACAAATAGTATGTGTTACTGCTCATATTTTGAGATCTTCTGATATTAAAAATGGAATCCAAATAAATTCTGACGTGATTACCATTCTGTTTACGCTGTCTCTTCTTGCACTGTTTTTTCAACTACAGTGGGAACTCTGTAGAAGTTTTTTAGAAGGTATCTTCAAAATATCTAATGTGCTAGAAAATGTTTTAAATGTTATTTCATCCCCCAAAACCCGCCTACTTAAGTATAGCTTCTCTGTCCTGAAAGAGATTCATACGTATAACATTTTCAAACAAGATGACAAAGGTCTTCTGCAGAGTCTAATCTGTTATTGGTGTTGCATGATATTCATAAGTTCTTTTTTTTTGCCAACTTAATATAGGAAGATAACTGCTTATGATGGATTACTGGCTAGTAAATAAAAGGTGATGTTATTTCTGTGGCTACTGTTTATGATACCATAAATGCAGGTTTATGGCTTCCCTGCAGGGACCAGGAAGGAAGTTTCTTGGCTGGAGACCACATGCACATTCTGTACTTGTAGTAACTAGCAGCAGGGATGGAGTGGAATGGATGAGCATCGTGACAGTGAACACTTGGGATTGCCCTTTTGATGTAGTGACTTACCCTGTGCATTAGGTTCCTGTCAGCTCTTATGCGWAAGACTTTAAGCCTGTCATCAAAACAGTGGAGGCTCACACAAGTATCTTGCCTTCTGGGGGCGGGGAGGGGGGAAATAATGCATCTTGCAGATACTTAAACACTTGCRTGAGTGTTAACTCTTCTACTGAGTTTTTTTTTTTAAAGTATGAATTGTTTGGATTGAGGTGAGAACTTTGCAGCTCTGCTTCACAAGTTTTATTGGCTATGTTTTGAAAGTCTGAAAACTGCCTCTTAGCATTTAGTGAATGGTACATATTTGGAAGATCTCTTTGACATGGAGAAATGACTTGCGTAGTTTATCTTTTCAAAGTTAAAGTCAAGGGCAAGACTAATTTTTTTTTTTTTTTCAGATAAACAAAATACCCCCTTTTCATTTATCTGATCGCTATAGGAGCATTTTTAAGCACTTGCATGCTCCTGAGTTGACCCAATATGAAGAGACAGCTTGTCTTTGAAGTGTGGCAAAGCCCTAGTTCAATGTCTAAACCAAWAGTATCTATGGTGCATAGCCATCCTTGGTAAATCCTTCATTTAAGGCTTTACTCCTTTACGTAAATGTGTTATGTATTATTTGATATTATTTGAGCAAATTGGAAGCTCCTTTAGGGAGAAATTTTAAACATGTTAACTACACCAGGCCTAATGCAGAAGATAGACGTACAATTATCCTTAAACTCGTCCATCTGAAGAGAATCATTTTGTATTAAAGAAAGATACAGGTGACTGTGGGCACTCTGTCTGCAGGACAAGTACACTAAATCCTCTACGTTGCCCTCTAGGGCTGAAACTGTACATAAATGTTAAGGACTGGATGTACTTAATCAGTGTAATTAGATATAATTATAAATTGTGAACTAAATAAGTTCTGGTAAACAGTGTGCTTTGAGGTTTTCACAATTTGTTTGTAAATTTTGCCAAAATGTGGCAGCTGAATGGCAGGAGCTTAAAGAGCCACAAATTATAGAATTTAAACTTAATGGCAGGAAAGGAAAAGTAAAACTCCAGAGAGATCAAATTTTAGAAAAACTTTTGAGTATACGTAATTTGAATAATTTTCTCAAGAACCATGACTTTTTTTTTTTTTCAGGCAAACACAGTAAGCATGGATATATGTGTCTGGGAAAGGAAACCTTCCTATTTTACTGCAGTTAGATTGTGTTGAGTATGTGCATCTGTGCTGAGGTCTTTATCTGATTGTGCTTCACCTACTACAAAATAGAAAACTCTTAGGATAAAGTCTTAGTTTTACTGGAATTATTTTAATAACAGCCGCAGAAAGACATTTTATGTCTATATTTTAAATCTTTGGTGGTTGGATTCTTCATGCCCTTRCTATGTTTCCAACTATCTAAACCGTAAAAGAAATAGAGTTGAGGTCTGTGCAGTTGTTGATGCCATTTCACGTTCACTTTGCTGGAGTGGCAGTGACTAGGGCATGGTATTTTCTATTGGGACAACCCAGTTACAGGATTCACACTTTTGCTTAGTGAAAACTCTTAACTGATCTGTGCTGTTTCATAATATATTGCTGAAATTCCCTGCTCAGCTTACGCAGTTGTGAGGAAATACATGTAATTGTCTACAAAGCAGGATTAAGTGAAATACTGAGAGTTGTATTTGTAGGTTATACTGATACAGTACGCTTTTCTGTTTTGGCCTGTGCTTAAAAGGATTGAATATAGTTTAGTGGAAGGCTTGCCTCCTCTTCCTGCCCCCTTTTTCAATTATTCTGCAAGTTCTAYTCTGCCATCTTCTCCATGTTAACCCTTTGCTTTTGGAAAAAGAAATAKCACTTCTATTACTGTTTTCAAATGTCAGAAGAGACAATGCTGCCATGGGTTTTATGGTATAATAGGAATATCTGATACTACAGGTGCTGTTGCCAATTCTTGAGAATTTTGTATTTTAACTCCCCGGTAGCTAAAGGTGACTTCAGGAAGGCTTGTATGRAGGACAATACAGAGATGTATATAAAGGGAGTATACATAAACCCAGGCTTCTCATACAAGGTGAATAAATGCATTCTGGTGACATCAGTGAGATTTGATCATTGAAAAAAGAGGTCAACAAAATTTTTCAGTTGTTTTGGAGCCATGGATAAGTAGCCCCAAGTTTGTCCCTAGTAGTCAAAGACTGATGAAACGTCTCAATAATAAATGTTTCTGTATTATATCTATTTAGGAAGTGGGTGGATTTAAAGGTTCATTAGCGGGGGTACTGGAAGAACAGGAGTATGAATGTAGCAGGAGATCTATGCTTGGATCAATGAGTAAGAATTGATCTTGATACAGAAATGTAGATGTCCTGTGTTGTTAATGCTGTGGAGCATCCTGACCATGCAGGCCTGAGGCAGGTAACATGAGGCTTATGGGAAACCTGGGTCTCTGGGTCTCTTTAGTTGGATACTAAAAGAACATCCTAAAACATAAATGGAATGAGTTAGGACTGTTCAGGTGCACAGAGCACTTGCAACCCAGTGGCACTGTTGTGTTTAAAGGCTTCACCTTCTCTTGCCCTTAGTTGCTTATGCATCTGCTACCTGCAGGATGGTGGAGGGAAGTCCTCGTAAGAGCCAGGCTTGTAGCAATGCCACCTCCATGTGGGTCTGTCACAAATATTKCTTGTGTGGTTGTGGCTTTGAGTCCTACCCCATGGATCTAAAACTAAACCAAAATGTGTTGGCATGGGATGGACTCACAGTGCTGATGGTTTACTCATCTACTTCGTGTGCCTGGAAAGCCCATGTACTCTGGCATGGGTTTGGGGGAGGATCAGGAATGCCATATGGGCTCACATCCTGGCGAGGTTTATGAGTAATTGATTGAGAATTCATTGCTTGCTTCTTTATTACATTTGAGGTGGGTATTTGGTGTATTCATCCTTTTCTGTTAGATTTCAGTTTGAGTCAGAGGGTGTGCACAGAAATGTTTGCTGTGATCTTATTTTTGGAGACAAATAGGCTGTGCAAGTTCTAGCCCTGTATTTCCTGTGGATTATTATCTTGGCTGCAGCTGGAAAATATGCATTTACTGTAGTTTAGTGTGTGTGTTCTRGTTTGTGCACTGTGGACCCTTATTTTTGTCTTTATATTTTTTTTGATCTATCCTTTGCCCAATTCTGTTCCACTTTGAAGGTGGAGGGATTGGCTCTACTGAACTGGAAGAGGGATTTGGATGCTCCTGTGGATTTGCTGCAAAATCCACTGGCAGCACTGTGATCAACAAATACAAAAAACACACCCACATGTTTAAATCCTTCCCAGTGTGCATATTTTTTCCAGAATCAAAGTGATTGTATGGTAGGCTAGCATGCTCATTTTGACTTGTTTTAGTTTATATAGTCTATAGGCATAGACATGCAACAAATTAATGATAATGGGAATAGTCTGTAAAAGAAACGTTTCTAAAAACCATGGAAGAGACATTTTTTTTTCTGACAGCGCATCATTCTATGTGCTTTTATGGACTAATCAAATTACTGGATACAAACAGGATTGAACGTCTTTAAGAGAAACAGTTGTAGCATTTCAGGCTGCRTTTCTGGGAAACGGTTCAAATGGGTATAGATGCTGAGGAAAAAAGTTAATGACCGGGTGACAGCAGCATAATTAAGAAAAAAAAAGGGGGGGGGGGATTGACTAAAGGTGGAACTGTAAAGAAAGCTTTGTGTACTGATTAACCTAATTGATAAAATTTCTGCTTCATGAAAGTTATAGACATGACACCCACAAGTGTAAGTAATAGCTAATCTAAGCTGTGAGTGATTGGCGGGGGAGGGAAAAGTGCTGTTATTCAGTGAGAAATTCATGGTATTTTAGTAACTGAAGTACATGAGAGAGACCACAAGCAAAGTCATATGACATAACTCTATATGCTTCTGAAGACTTGTACAAAATGCATACCTCCTTTATAGGTCTTCATAGTTAATAGCTTCTCAATTACAGAATGCTACCTATTCAGGCATTTACTTCATTCAGGAAATGAGTAAAGAACAGGATGAGAACTGATGAATGGTGGCTGTAATCTAAAATTCTATAAAACAYGAAAGAGACTTTTAGAAACGTTTTAGTCCCATTCTTGCACTTGAGATAATGAACAAAATAAAGGTAACACTTKATCTAAAGCCTTTTTTGACAATAGATAATATTTCAAAAGCATTAATATGAAACGATACCTAAAACCTCAAATCATTTATCATCTGTGATGGCCATTTGGAAACTTGCAGGGCTAGAGGAACGCTAGTGGTAATGGGAAATGTGAGAAGGAAAATGAGCTCTGCTAGTAAAACTTTGTGCATCCTAAGAATCTTCTAAGAATCTTTCCTGTATGTATTAGTGACTGTCACTACAGGCCTATTTGTCTCTTCCATTCTGGAGTTTTCAACACCTTTATGTTTTCAAATAGTTGGTGAATTTAAACAACCTGGGGGAATAACCTTCCATGGTGCTAGTCATGCTAGTTACAAACAGTATAATAATTCTTTGTAACATGTAAATACCTATGTAATAATATTAAATATGGCTGGCGATGCTTCTTGGATTTGAAGTTCTCATTTGGTCCATTTGTGGTCTGTTTTTCTACCTCTTCAGAACTATTCCTTTTTTTCTTTACAGGACAGGTTTTTGGAAAAACTTCATAGAGGATTACTGCTAAAAAATGTTCCTCAGCTACATTAAGACTCCGTCCTCCCGCCTTGCGTTACAGTAATTGACTTGTAGATAAATGAGGCATCTGTGCTAGGTTAAGTGAATACAGAATGTGTACTACTGGATTTCTAGTTAGCCTTGTTAACATTTTAGCAAAAATATTCTTTATTCCTGATGTGGGATTTCATTCTAACTGCTGTGCAATTGAACTGGCTGCCATAAAATGAGAAGGCCTCATAGTGCTGTTGGTTTTCTGAAGGATTCTCTTGCCTAGTTATTTATCAAACTTGGAGGGAGTTGACAGCAAAGTATAAATTTTGGTGTGGCCTGTGTGAAGTAGTAGTAGGTCATGGGAAGACTTGGAATCATACTAGGAAGGACCAGGTTCAGGGGGATGATGCAAAAACTGTCTTTAGAGCTGTCTTAGAGGTAAGGACTTGTAGCTCGTATTGGAGATATGCACTGGTACAGAAGACTAATTCTGATTCACTTAGTGGAAGTTGCAACGCTGTTATTTGGTGAATTGCTGGAGTTTAAGTGACTAGCCATGCATCAATGAATCATCAAGGGACTACCCATGATGATGCGGAAGAAAGTGTGCTGGAGGTGAGTCACAAGGCCTCCACCAACAGACATTTCCGATGAGTGGAAAGTATGCATGTGGTGGTGAATCACCAACAACTCCACCAAAAGACTCTGTGTGCCTGTTTGTGGAATGATGAATATCGGTAATGAAAACCTCAGCTAGTATAAATCAAGATATTTGGCTATAGAATAGACTGAAAGGTCATGGTGGTGTGTTTTTTTTTTAACTTGTCAATTTTCTTTCTGGCTAGAAGAAAGAGGCATACAACTTTGCCTTTTAACTTTAAGACCTCTTCTGAAGAGTTATGATATTTATTTTAAACACTGATCTAATTCCAGACTTTTGAAGGACTTCAAGCAGAGTGCCTGAAACTTGAAGTTTGCAAGAGCAATTTGGGGCTTTAGGTGCTATTGAAATAGAAGAAGATGACTTACTGACCTTGGAGAAAGACTGGGAACAGGAAGGAAGCTCTTTTCCRTCCTGTATCTAGTGAAATAAATCAAAGGTGATATACTAAGTTTTTGCTCTTAGAAACTTTTCTAGAATATTGGAAGGATCTGGATGACCTATCTTCACATAAATCAGCATTTAAATTATAAATGGACTTAGCTACAATAACTTCCTGTGTAGAGACAGACTTATTCAGATTAAAAAACATGCCTGCAGCTTGTTTGCCCCCTCGAATATAGAAGGCAGCAGCATTGCCTCCCTAATRGTATTGCTTCTCCCTTGTCCTATTTGGTGGGAGTCTGCCATTATTGTATGGACTTGGTTAGTAAGGAGAATGCTTCCTATCTCTCTGCAATCTTTCTTCAGTGCTTTCCAAATTTTTAATGTGTAACYGTATCTGAAACCTGTTAGGACACTTGCTTGGTAGAATTCCAAAGGAGGAGAGACTTTGRGGTCTTTCCTTACAGTCAGATCTAAAGTCTTGGATTTGTGAAACATAAAATATGTCCATTTACTGTTAAAATTTAATAGGCCTTCTTTAAATTTTGTATTTACTGATTTTTCTCAAGACAGATGCTTTAATGCTATTAGAAAAATCTATGCATGCTCAACAATGTTTGCTGCATGAAGTGAAATTAAGATTGTCCTTCAAGAGGACAATTCAAGTTTTTATGTATTCTTGCATTTTATTTTGGCTAAGACAACTCTTCTAGTGAGAAATGCATTTGACTCAAATGGTGTTTACATGTCTATATATTGTTTCATTAATTTAAAGTGAAAAGAAAAAGAACACTTGCAGCTTGTGGGATTGCTTGCAGGGCAAGTATGATGCTTCCTTCCAGAGCAGTGTGCTCGTTATCAAGGAGCAAAGATCAGCTTGCTTGCTTTTGGGAATTATTCTTGGGGCATGGTGGAGAAAATGTGTAGAAAATTGGAAMGGAAGAAATTTGTTTCCTTCAGATTATGAAAGAGAAGACTCCGAAATGCATTTTTGAAGGGTAGTCACTGTGATCGTGAGCAGCCTGTGTTTGGCAGGAGGTTTCTGATAAGCTTGGAGGCTTCCTAGTATTATATTTTGGCAATTTGTGTGCATGCCCTGCCTGATTCGAGGAGAAATTCAGTGTGATGGACTAAGCTTTCTCTGCAAAGGGGCCACGAGGGCAAGCTGTTGCATTTTTAACTGTAGAGAATCATGAAGATATATTTATGAAGCACGCTGCAACTAAGCCAGACATGTGGCATATGTTCTATTAAATGTGAGCTCAGTATCTAGATGACAGTAATGGTGATTCTCTTGCATGTGTGCAATGTGCCAAATAGTACTTTGCATCACTTGGATGGAAGCCCCTTTCATCTTGAAAGTAACTGGTCTCAGTAGCAGCCAGGTAACGCTTCCAGCTCCTCTAGCATCTGTGAGCTTGTGAAAACTGATATGGATTTGAGACATTTATCCAAAATAATTAGTAGAGACTTCCTGGCACTCTTCATGTCTGACCAGTGGATTACAGTTTGGAACAAGCTGACCTRTTCTCCTTGTCTCATTAACTGTTTGCCTCAAAACGAGGGATTAAAATAAGAGACTGTCAGACTTGTCTTATGGTAGATTTYTGTAAGGTGATTCTGCAAACGTGGAACTTCATTCAGCTGTCGTCAGTACTTGAGCAGTGACCCTCAAACAGTTGCCCTCCCTCTCTATACATATGACAAATGTAATGCAGTGAACTCTTACTAATTCTAATGAAAATTATTCCTTCTCTTCGAAATAAATAGTTAATTTTAACTTTTTTAATTAAACTTTTAATTTTAACTAATTCTGCTTAGCTACTTASTTATTTTTTTGATAGTTGTGAAAAAGAAAATGCTGAAGCAATACTTTCTATTTTACTTTTTTTATACACAATTGCACAAAATAAAGGCACACATGCACTTTTTACCATTTCACTTAGCTCAATTTTTTTGACTTGTAAACTCGTTTTAAATGCCTGCTGCCTGACTGATTAGTCCAGTAATTCTTGAGCACTAGTCTAATTCTTGAGCCCTATATATCAGAAGAAAATATGATTTGGGAAAACCAGAGCAACTGTAACTTTGAATCTTTTCCAGTGGTTCTGGTGTTTTTAAGTGCAAATACCGGGGTGGGGAAGAAATACTTTTTTTCTAATGAAAGTTCATTTCAACATATGCAAGAGAGAACAAGAATGGAAGAGTAGAGATCACTTCTATGCTTTCAGTGTCGTGTAGCTTGCATTTTGTGAAGGAAAAAATCACTTCAGACTTTTCACCAAATTAGGCTTGCAACATAAAGGTTTTTTCTAAGAATTTTTTTTCTTGTTTCTTTTTAAGCACTGGTTCAGGCCAGAAGTCATCATGTGCACTTTATGTTTATTTATGTTCTTGCTGCGTAAATTCCATTAAAAATATACGAAAACCAAGTGAAAAAATTTTCAGGAGTCCTGAAGAAGAGGGTCAWAAGGAAATACTGGCATGTGCTTTAAACTATTCCTGCCTGGCAGGAAGTGATGGCAGTTGTTTCAGGAAAGTAATTTTGCAAATTTTGTTCTTCTCTGGACTTCAACACAGACGCAAGACTGGAATATTAAATGAGAACTACTGGAACTACTATTTGTGTGGCACTTCTGTGGGCACACTTCCATCTAGGAGCACAGTAAAATTACCCGAGTATGTCATACAGACTACCAAGTGGCAGATGTGAGATAATGATTGTCATTTGTTGCTGCTAGATTTGAACTGATAAATTATCTCTGATCATATTTAGAGAGTCCTCAATCATATCTTCTGGAGCATGAGTGCTTTTTAATTAGCTTTACTGTTACGAAAAGTGAGTGATATAAGAGATCAGAAGGGTATTATAAATTTAAAACAAAAAGAACAAATTCAGTTAATAGCTTTAAGTAAAATTTCAAGTCTAATAGTGGTAAAAAGTTTTCTATCATTAAATTGAAATTCTAATTTGTTGCCTTTTTTCTTCTCCTTAGTGAAATGCATCCACTTKGCTTTTTATGTTTATCTAGCTCACTTTTACGCTGTCAACTGTTAGCTTAATTTAGTTTTATTCAAAGTACAACTTAAGTAACTATATCCCCAGTGTATCTTACCTTGAGGATACTATAAATAGGATGTTTGCCACCAGAGCAAATGCCTTTCCTGTTTTTTCACTCCACTAATTTAGTACTCGAGAGTGCATGATAAGCTGGAGTACAGGAACTTTTCTGTAGTCCCCAATATTTTTAGTTTCCTACGGAGAATTGGTGATTCTAAAGTTGTCCAGAAATTCAGAAAAAGCCCTTAGAGGGTAGCGGGAAAGAAGGATGAGATTCCTTTTTAGAAGAAAGCATGTGTATAGTGCAGAACCTCTTTACTGCAAGGGCCAAAGGAACAGAAGAGCTGCTMTAACATTCCTTTTTTTGACTAGGTATCTCAAGGGACATTGTCCTCGTCTTTTGTTTTATTGCTTCAGATTCAGCACAGCTTTTACATGTTAAATTGCCATGTGTCAGATGAAGTTGTCCTTTGGGTRGCACTTGGATGCTAGGATCAGTTTGCTTGCAGTGGGACCCTTCTATCTAGTTTATGATACTGTCTTTCAGTACGTCTTGGAATGTMAGACAGGAGTCTAAGCTAAGTTCAGTTACTTCTGCTGTCATTTAATTCTCGGATGTGATATAGTAATACTTAAAAGTATAATGGTAMTTGAAGCATGTCTATCTCTTTTGATGTTGAGGAATGAGAAAGGTATATGTGAGTCTTTGGTGCTGATCCAACATTTGCATTTATTCTAGCTAGTGTTTTTAGCTAAAATTTTGGGGGGGTGGGAGGAGGAAGGGGGTATGCAATAATATTAAATGAGTAATCTTTTCCAAAAACCAACAAGTAAAGCACAAAATGAAGTATGTATCAATGACTCTCCAGGAAGGAAAGGCTGCCCAGTGTAACTATCTGGTGCCTGTGATGGTTCCTTAAAAATTTAAGAGATCTGATATGCTGACTGGATTGCATATGCTCACAATGATTATTGGGCGATATAAACAATATGATTCAATTGGCAAAATTCCTTCTCGTCAAGAACATGCTTTGTAACATATTTGTAATGTTAAGATATCCATTTTATCCATTTCTCATTAAATGTTACGGAATTTTTAATGGTGGCAGCAGTCATGAGAATGGTTATGAAAAACAAGTGTGAATGCTAAGAGCAGAGTGAGTACATACTTGCAAAACTAGGGTTTGGTCCAGGACTCAGATGGACCAAATAAATTAACTATATACTAATAACAGACAAGTTGYTTATAGTTAGGGAAAAGTGAAGTCCTGTTTTCCTCTAACTTTGTACTTGTTAATGACTGTGCTSTCAAGGAATTAATCTTGGATGAGAGTAATGTTGTATCCTTTGGAGCATTGATCATTGACAGCCTTTGAAGAGATGAGCCTCAAACATGCTGATTGATTTGCTGCTTAAACTTTCAGACAAGACTTTCAAATGTGGTTATTTGCCTGATATTTCCATCATGTTATGACTTATCTGGAGAAGTAAAGTGTCAAAAGAATATCTTCTCCAGAACACCAATATACCAAATAWACTGCTTGAGATGAACGTTTACTGGGAAAGAGTACTTGATCCTGCATTCCTGATGGAGTGGCTGTGGAGGTGAAGCTCTCTAGCCACAGAAAAATCTTTGTGATGTACTGGCTGTCTTCAGTTTGTTTAGACTACAGTATTCCTTTACATTTCTTTACTTTAAAAGTAGATCCTATCTGACCAGCAGAAGTCTAACTTTTGGTTGCCTGAGCAGTTCATATGGGACGCATATGGGAGTCTTCTGAATTATCACTGTGGGTTATTGTAAAGCATTTTGAGAATAGGACAGATTATAGGTCCTAAGCTGTTCTCTTCCTTATAGCGGTTGATAGCAGGCATATTTGTGGAGGGATTTGGCCCAGCTCTTGCGTTCAGATTGATTAGAAGAGGACAGTTCCTAATTTCCTAATTGTCTGTCAAGCTGGCCCGGTCAGTGTGCCCTGTGAGTTAAAGCCTCCAGCAGAGTAATTTGTGCTTGCTCTAAGCTTGGCTCCCAGAATAGCTGCCTGCCAGTCACTGAGGCGGCTTTGGCAGCCTCTGCCCTTTCCAGCTCAGGCACCATTGAGAAATTCAACCGGGATTATGAGTCCCATATAAAAATGTACGTCAGGACAGAGAGACATGCAGATATTCTGAAGTGATATCTTCACAAAAACGTGAATCAAAGAATATTTCAGAAGTGTTAGAACATTATTTGGATTTAGTTTCAGCTAATACATTATACTGTAAAGTAGGAGTACTTGAAATAAGAGACTCTGCTATCTAAAAATTTAGCCAGCTTTAAAACAATGGCATCATAGCAGCAATGCCACATTTCTTGAGTTGGCAACAAATAGTCAAACATCTTTATCACAAGAAMACCTAAATCTTGTTGCCTGCGTGTTGGGAGACTATTACTAAAGTCAGAAATACATTTTTTAAAAGATCATTTCAAGYGACCTGTTCTTTGTACATCTTATCATAACCTGCTTCACTGTCTTGGAGTCCAAACTAGATTTGTGATGCCTTCAGGAGCCCATTGATAACATAAGTAGGTGCACTGAAAGCATGATAGGTCTTTTGGAAAGAGTCAGAAATTGTGAAGTCTTTAAGTGCTATGTAGATTGTACCAATGTGTTACTCCTGGAGTTTGAGCATAAAATGTTGATGATAGCCATATATTCTTGATCACATTATTAGAATATAAAATAAAGGTTAAGAATAGAGTTTCTTCATTTAAAGTTTTAAAAGGAAATGAAATTCAGGCAACTTGTTATCTATGCAACTTTATTTTTCTGGTACTATGGCACACTCAGACTGCTGGGTGGATTTTTGTACTCTTATAGCAGGCTAGAATATCTGTGGCAAAACTATAAAACACAGGTTGGGTGAAAGGACAAGTAATAACCTAGTTCTTCTGTCCTAAAACSTACTGTTTTGTACTGAATGTAGTATAGTGAACCCAAGCTGAGAATGATGTTTGCACTTGCTTTCAGATGAATTTTTATTTGACTCTGGATGAAAGATTATATTGCCCTATGTACTTCTAGTCTCAGTCATCTACATCATGCTTTTATCTATTGAGAAAGTGTTCTTAACTGTTACAGTAAGTACATACGTTATACAGCAATCCACACTTGCATTTTGCTGATACCTTCTTCTGCACATTTGTTTCAATCTTCGGTGCCTTAATGCAGCAGGTAACCTAAACCAGAAATGTAATCAATCTGGCAGGAGATCAACTGAAGCACTGAACAAGATCAGAGAATTATATAATGCTATCACAATGATAATAAAATCTTAGCTCTCTGACTTAAGTATGTGCCATGCAAGGAGCTGATTTTTTTTTTTTTTAATTGCATTCCATGAATTTAGAAGTAACAAAACCTGAAACAAAAAAGCTGCTTATCAGCTCTTGTTCTGCAGAGGTAGAAATAAATATTGCATGAATATTGGCTATGTTTCAGTATCCTGTGCTACCAAACATCTTGTGTGGAGCTGGACAGGTAAAATGGACAGGAGATCACACACTTGCATGGAGTGCGAGAGGACTAAGAGCCCTGGTTCTGCAAGAAAGACTAAGGGGGCACCTAGCCCCTCTCCCACTCCCCCTCCACCAGCTGTACTTGTGACCCACTCCTCAGTCTCCTCTTTTCTTTGTGTTGCATCTTATGGTGATGGGTTTGAACTGCCTGGTGATCAACAATCTAGCTCTTTTTTTTTTTTCCAGCAGTAATTCCTTCTCTGAGTCTTAGATGTTTTTTAATGCTATATGTACTCCTCCTTATGAGCGTATGGTCTTAATGAATTTTAGTATATTGCTTGCTTACCATAAAGGAGCCTTCAGGGAGGATTGGATTGATGTGTACCTGTCAAATCAAAGAAAGTTAATAGATTAGAAGGTTGGATTACATAAAATGACTAGCTAGGAAGTTTAGTATTTTAACACTGTTCTATAAGGGCTTGTAATAGATTTTTATTTGTTGGGGTACAGGGTTTCTAAGCAGTGCAAATAGTTGTTGCAATCTCTGAGGTTCATGCATTGTAATGGTACTAGAAGTTATCACCTTGAGGATATTAATCTAAAATTTTGTACTGTTTTATATATATTTATATATATTTGTGTGTGTATTTATATACATATCTATMTAGTGAAGTGTGAGCTAGTAATACTTTTACAGAAGATTCTCCATGAATGTAGGATGTTTTATAGCTGGTAAGTCAGACTTTCATTTCTTTCACTTCTTGGTTTAGTTTGAGTAGAATTATTGAAGAAATAAGAAATAATTAATAAGGGCCAAAGGAGCTAGGCCTATGGATCAGATCCTGTTATAAATGGAAGCTATAGGTGGGAATACAATATAACAAAAATATTCCTAGGCTTCGTCAGGTATTTTTCCATTGTTAGGAGATGGGCAGTCAGTTTYTTTTGACCTTCAAGCAGTCTTGTTCTGACTTTGAAAAAATATCCMATTATTTCTAATATTTGAAGTCTCTCATTCTTGAGTACGTTCTCTGTAGTTTGGAAGTAATTTGGAATGTATGTGCATGCACGCTGTTTTCTAGTTTGACTTTTTTCTCCTGTGTAGCAAAACTGAAATGATCTCCTCATGCCGAGCCACTTCTATTTATGCGTGAACACAACCTTTAGTAAYTCAGTAGGGCATTTTTAGGAAATGCCTGCTGCTTTGGCAGCTGGGTGGGGAGGAAAGGAGGACYCGGCCTATGCACTTCTGCAGACCCTGTGGAAATCACGTCCTGTTAGAGACCTGTGTGTTTGGAATAATCAGATGATGCGTCTCCAAGGCAGTCCAAGGTGGAACTGGAGCCTCGTGCCCATGATCTGTTGCTAACTTTAAACTAGGTAGTTAGTTTGGGTAATMACAACAGCGTAGCTATGGTGACACAAGGCCCAGCTTGGACTAGCTGCTGCTTCTGGGCAGGTTTTGAAGGCCCCCCTGAACTCAGGGCTGCCTTGACTCCTATCAGTGTGCAGCATCTCATGCTGGAAGTGAACTGGGAGCGTGTCTGGGGTCATCAAACCTCTTTCAGACAAAACCTGCTGGGGCAGGGGGGATATTTTGGGACTTCTATTTTTCTTAGTTGAGAAGCCCTTTGGGAGTGGGCTAGGCCAGAGGAGGTTTGGCCACATGCCAGGCAGGGAGCAGGGCCCAGGTCATTGCTGGTAGGTGCTGGAGCCCTGGCTTGCAGCAAGAGCAAAGTGGCAGGTAACTCTTCCATCAGGAGTGAAAAGCCCAGAGCTCTCATCTGACACAACAGGGGTTTTCTAAGGCTAACAACCATCTCAGATTCCCCCAAGCCCTTATCATAGAGAAAGGGAGGAAAAACAGGATTAGACTTTCTAGATATGTTTCTTGGAAGATTGCTTGGAAATGGAGTTTTTCAGACAAAGGCAATTGGCTTTAGTTGTTGGAAACTTTCACATTTTCTATAACAATGTGGAATTCAGAAGAAAAATGTTATTGGGAATGGTCAGTAGTTTTGCAATYATCACTATTATTGCTCAGTGCATTAAGAATTAAAAATAGAACTTGTTCAATTACTAAGTAAAATTAGGTCCCTGGASTGTAGAAACTTGATTTTTGGTAGTAGACATATTAGCTGTTTGAGTTAACAGCTTACATGTGCATTTTATATAGTATATCTTGTTAAAATGGTTTTGGCAGGCCAGAAGGTGGGCAGTTATTTTGTGCAGGTCAGGTTGTTGTAGTTGGGTCATATCAAACACCCACCCAGAGAGAAGGGGAGACAACCTCTTTGCTGGGAACACTGAGCTTGCTTRGTAGGAGAAGCTGCTGAATTGCAGGGTGAGGCAGGGAGATGGCTGGAGAGTTAGGGACTGGAAAGCCTACCAGTAGGAAGGTCAATTGGAGGAAGAAAAGTTATAAAGAGGGGACCTTGCTTCTAGCAAGAAGCGGATTCAACTAATTATGAGATATGTTTGTTGGGAACCTGGAGGCTTTTTTCAACTCAAGAAACATCCAAAAGTGGCTCGATTACAGAACAAGATTGACAGAAAGGTCATGACCTTGCCTCTTTCTGATTTGATGCAGCAGATGTCATTTTTTTGTCATTTTAAAGGATTACTACTTTCTAGTTCTTTTCAGCTAATTTAAAGCGTTGCTTTAGCAGTAAGTATCTTTTTGTCAACTTCCAAGCTTACTTTTGTAAATGGACTCATGCAGCAGAATTCATGGAAATGGACAAATCTGTTTGCTTATATTTGGTTCAGCTGTCAAGTAATATTAAAGCAAGGAAGAGCTTGCGTATGATCAGTATTATCAAGGCCTGTTGTAATTTTTGGGGAGGAGCTTGGGTTTGTACTAGAAACATCAAATATACTGGTACTTAGTGTCTAAGTAATGTGGCTTTTGGTCCATTTAACTTTTACCTGTCTTTTTGCCTTTAAGAAAAGATGAAGCTGTTCTACCTCAGAGATGACACTGGCCCTAAATCTTGTCATACTYTTTTAAAAATAGTGTCATCTGCAAAAATTTTGGCTTTATATAAGACACCAATAGAAGCAATAGTACTTGAAATATTTCTTTCTACTATGTACACTAAAATGAGGAGTCTCAAACTTCTAAATATTTTCTTTTTCCTGAAGCTTTTAAAGGGGCACAGGGATGTTTTCTTTTATTTTTCCTACCCTTCTGAGAAGAGAATCTCCCATTACTCAAATTAGTTTATATAAATTAATCAGGATTAATTGTGTTTATATGGGCCAATATTTCCTYAAGGGAACTCTAAATGGTAAGCGATTAAAATATATTTATTTAGAAATCAATGGCAGTGATTTCAAGCTACCCGTTGAGATGTGTTTGGATGGCTGTTGTGCTGCGCCCTATCGGATTTATTTTACAAATATTTGCAGTAAATGAAATGAGTGTTACTAATTTGGTTTAACGAATAATAGGTATCTTAGGCTTGATCAGTCACAAATTGACTTCTGTTTAAACTGTTTAATGTAATGCAGATATGATGGTCTTGCTTAAAAGAAAAGGTGGGGAGGGTGGTGGAAAACACTGTAGAGCTGAGTGCACAGTCCTAAGGTGAGTGTCGGTCTAGAACCTGCCTCTCAGGAGTCCCAGCCATGTGCTTACAGCTGTCATTAAGCCCCTGACTTGAAGTCAGATGGATTTATATATATCTATGTATATATATTTATAAATATGCTTATATATATAAACATCAGGAAAAAATGAAATGCATGTGGGAGAAAAGAATCAAAATCTGATGTAGCAACAATGAGCAATCCTTTTTTGGTGAGGGAGAGAGGAATGAGAGTATAAATCTTGCAGAAAGTTTCTTGGAGGGGAATTTGAGCTTTGATTACTAGTGAAAGAAATGTTCAAAATGAATGCAAAGACCCCTTGGAGCTGTACTGTTATCCTCCTGTTTGGTGGAATTACTTTTCTATAGTGTTAGCTTTTCCCCTCGGTTGTTAGGCTGCTGGTGCCTGTGTGGGGCTCACTGGCAGCAGTCACTCTGTGTTCTTTTTGACACTTTCTCCTCTTTTTTTTTTCCTTTGTCAGTCATTCCCAGTGTTCTGTCCCTTTTTTGTTGTTCTTTCAGCTGATGGGATGCTCTTCCAGTAGGTTTTTCTAATGCAGTAAGTAAAATGAAACTCAGCTGAAGCTAAGTGAATAGGTTCATGTTACTTACCTTCTCTGTTTCTCCCTCCCCCATTCTTTCTAATATGGAATAAATATACTGTTTATTCTTTAAAATGCTTGAAAGGGTATCCAGCACCAAATAGAGAATATTGATAACCTGAATTCATATCTTGCCTTTTTCCAAATTGGTCCAGGTTGTGTGAATTTGAGATGCCTTATATATGTGTGTGTGTGTGTGTATACATATATATATATATCAGTTAAGAGCTGTGTCTTGGAATTTTCTGTTTATATTTTCTGCCTCTTCTCCATCCTGTAATTAAGGAGTCTATGAAGATATCTGTTTTTTTTCTTCCAATCAAAAAGAATGGCCTAAGCTATCCTCCTAAAAACAGAGGAAATCATTTGATTATTACCAGTTCATTAGATTTAAAACGTGGACTAGAGCCAGCTTTGACTTTCAGATTCATTCACGTGGCCCACAGAGAAGTCAGTGAGAGGCACATGCATGTTCACAAATCTGGAATTTGGCTCTTTGCCTGAGATTTTAGTAGACCAGTGTTCAGTGAAGGCTCTGAGGTAGTAGATCATATGTTATTTACAGGAGATAAGTAAAACTGGAGTAATGTTTTATTGAAGCTTTGTTGCATAAGGGCTTTAGATTGGTACTGATAATTTGCACCTACAAACTCGCTTGGATAAATGTAAAAAAAAAAAGGTGGGTTGGTCTCTCCCAGTTGTAGTCCCTTTCTCCATCAAGGCAGATATTCCAGAATTGCCCCTTGGAAGCAGCAAAGCTCAAATACATTTGAGAGYTTTCTGATGGTAGGAAGTGCTACTGCCCCTGCAAATGCTCCAGATCACTGAGCTGAGCAAACTGCGGGAGTTTGCCTGTGTGGGGAATCTCTTTTGATCTTGGGACAAGCACCCAGTTCACGTGAATTAATTTCTGAAATGTGCCAATGTTAGCCCCTCCACACAACCTGAGCTGTGCCCATCTCCAGGAGGAAGATAAACCTCTCTGTTCAGGAGGTGTCATCTGGTCGGAGGCTTCTTGAATAAAGCTTTCCTTAATGATGTTTTTTCCTCTGGTGCACTGGATTTCAGCATCTCTTCTGAAATACAAAAGGTGACAGAGCAATCAGAGTTAAGTTCAGTTAAGAAAAATGAGACCTACTTTGCTGTCTCACCATGGAGTCCTTTCAACAATTGCTTTTGAAATAAGTTATTGATTGGCGAATAAAATCAGGTCTCTTAAGCTGTTATTCTCCTTGGGTTAGCCCCTGTTTAAAGAGAAGTGGCTGTACTTTCTGCCAACTATGTTTGCAGGAGAAAAGGTTTTGAGGAGCGTTGAGAAGGCAGTGCAATATTTCATCATACATCATTTTATACTGTTGCCATGTAATCATCCAAACAGGTACTTCATCAGATGTAATTAGTCCAAGTATAACTCCATGCAACTGCTGTCGCATTACATCATGATATCACTGTGTGGTGGACTTTTCTTAAAATTCCTCTCTCTGTCTCTGTACATATGTATGTATATGTGTGCGTATGTGTATATTTTTGTGTGTGTGTGATAGGTAGGTTTGTAAAAGTGGGTATAGGTGATGGAATTATCATCGTTGTTACAACCAGAAACTGTTTTAATGCTGATTGGCTTCAGTCTTCACTAGGCTTTTGTTTCAGGAATTTCTTTCCTTGCCTGAGTGCTGGACAGAACAATGCCCTGACAGAAATTAAAAATAGAAGTAATAGCCCAAAGGCAGTGTCTGTCTGCCCAACAGTATGTATAGCTTGTTTGGTGGCAAGGGCTTTATAATTATAGGAGCATGAATTGTGAAAATGTACAACCTTATCTCCTTTCCTAATTCCTGATACTGTCTGTCTTCACTATAATATTGTGCACTGTGAATTTTATTAGTTTTAATAAAGATCTTATGGCAAGTTCTCACCTACAATTCAGTTTTTCTGCAACAAGCCTTGGCAGACTTAGCTGTTTGTCCCATGAGTACGTATATCCTGACCTATATGATGATTCAGAACTCCCTCCTTGGGTAGTATCTTGAATTCAGATTTAACTATCAGCAAGTTATCTTGGTCACTCTGAAAATGGAGATCTCTCAAGTTTCCTTGACCCTACCTGTCTTTCYGTTGGCATTTGAAATATTTTGCCACAGATGGAGGTTGTGACATACTGAAAGTGACAGGGAAAATGTGTCTGTCTTTTAAAATATACTTTTTATTTGAAAATGCCCTTTTTCAAAAAGAACTCCCCTTCCACACGTGTACAACCCCCCTCACACATCCCTTGCAAAAAGAGAAAGACCTTTCATGTGTTTTAGGGGGATATCTGACCCAATATAGGCCAAGGGGCAATAATGCTGTCCTCCATATATTAGATACCTTCTATGTCTACGAGTAGTTACTTGGCTGAGACCAAGCCTCCACTGAATGTGACAGCTTCTGAGAAAGACGGAATAGAAATCCTATGTGCGGGTGTGTTTTTGCCTTCTTCCAAGGTACCAAGTTTCAGGTCATGACTTAAAAATATRGGGCAGGACTATTGCAAAAACAGGCGTGATAATGTACAGTTATTTTGTTTACTGAATTAGAGCTAACTTTGAGAGTTAAGGTCTGAGTTAAGTTACTGTTGAGGGCACAAATGCTTGGCCAATAATGTGCAAAAGACTTTGTATTTCAGAAATCTCTTTAGTACCTTACAAGCCAATAAACATTTTCTGCCTTTTGGAATTTTTTTCTTTAAATTCAATTTCATCTTAATATTAATGATACATTTTAAAATACTTTTAACCRTGTTGCTACCTACCCTCTTTCATAGCAGTCAGTGGCATTTGAAATCAGCTGAACTCGGTTTCATACCTGGCTGGGAAGGACAACAGAAATTGGAGAGCTGTGCTGGCCTCTGCCTCTTGCACAACAAAGGCTGTTGAGCTGGGGGTTGATGATGAGAGGATGGAGACTTGCCCCGGGCCAAACCGCTTCCTTTCTCTGCCAATGCCAGAATATTTTGGGTCACCCTTGCATGCATCCGGCCTTTCTCTCTCTTGCAGTGTTGCACAAGGGGTACTTGTGTGAACTTCTGATATTCTTTTGTGTGCTTAGCAGGCCGTTCAGATTTTAGAAGGTTAGGCATCAAATAAAAAAAATGCTGTGGGGAGAGGAAATTCTTAGAGGATGAGTAATAATGTAAATATCTTGCTGGCTAAGGTGCCAGGTGGCAAACCCAAAGATAAAACCCAGCTCTTAGATTTCAAGTGAAAAATACATGTGTTTGCCCAGTGAAAGGGGTGTGTGTTTTTAGGCAATTCAGCATAAGAGTTTTTTCATAAAGCTGCAACAAAAGGGGAAGGTTGGTACAGGAGGTACACTGTAGACAGGGTGTGAAATATAAAAGTGTGCACACACTTSAAAAATGTGCCTCCACTTTGGGAGTATGGCAGCCCTGCAAGTGCAGTCACTTCCAGGAAAGAAATCAACACAGCATCTAATTTACCTGCCATAGTATGCTAATGAGCATGGKGTTTTGTACCTCTGTGGTTCTGCTTTTCCACATACACTTAGTTTTCTSTTTGACACAGTAGAAAATGATGGCCTCTAAAAAGTGGGCAAGGAAATGATATGACATTATTCTGAATTTCTGCAAATTTTTTGAAAGGATAGTGGCTTTATTCTGCTACATCATATTATAAAATTTAGTAATTTTCAATTGCTTGACGTGTATGTCATGACTCCAGGGCTTTCTGCTTTTACAGCTCTACCTTTTCCTGTGTCTAGTAGACTTGGCAAGGGCAAAGATTAGGTTCTGCTTTGAACCCAGTTTTAGTGTAAGAATAATTTTCTTAAAGTTTGCTGACCTGTAGGGATATAGTAGCTCCATGAAGGGTATCTAGACATGTATGTTTAAAAAAAAATATATATGTATTTGTATATATGTGTATACACTGCCACTGACAGTCTGACAGACCACAAATGTATTGACTGGTAGGGGGTGTTTAATGGCAGTTGGTGGTTAGTTGGTCTGCACAGTTCCTTACCTACATGTCATGGATTGGTTACCGTATGAACAGAATAAGAACAGGTTAGAAATATTCCAATGAAAAATGTTTCTTTTGTCAGAAAATGCCAGTTTGTCAAAACCAAAGCCCGTCTTGACAAGCTTCTGGTGGGAGTTCTGGCTGTAGCTTTTTGAGGGCAGTTTTGTTATCTGCCATATGAGCTGCTGTGTCCCCCTGTCTTCCCATTCTCTAGATCTGTATAATCACATAGATGCATATACGTATAGCTGACTGTCTGTGCTTGATTAATGCTGTGACAGTCAGCAGAATGCCTTGTTTTGAAATCTCTTTTGTAAGGCTAAACTGTATCGCTGACAAGGATTGACAGCTGCTGAGAAGAAAATAATGAGGAATTCACTCACTGCCTGTGCAAATTTATCACTGAAGTTTATTTTCTCGCTTATCTTTAGAACCATTTACCTCTGATACTGTTGCCCTTGTGAACTACAACTGCCCTTCCTCCTTTTTCCAACAAAATTACTTTAAGTCACTTGTTAACATAAAAATGCGCAGCTTATGCAAAGAATTATGGTTATAAGCTAGAAAACTGAAAGTGGGCACTAGTCAAAAATAATGAAGCTCCTGTTGTTTGTTCTGCAGCAACTGTTTTCTGTGTGTAGCTGTAGCCTGCGGAATATGGTCTGGAAAGGTTTGGCATGCTTCATGTACCAGCAGCTATGTGTCATGTCATGCCCATGGGAATAGCAGCTGTTTGGGGTTTGCTTTTGTTTTGTTTTTCTCCTTTCTGGTAAAATTTTTAGCGAGGAGATGTCACTAAGTGGTGTTTATGAGCAGGAGAATTGTTTGAGTCTATTTGGCAAAGATATGATCAAGGGGAGGCAGTTTAAAGGATGAAAATATTAAAACATTTCAAGTTTTGAAAAGACTTCCTTCAATGGTCTTTTTCAGGCTAGCAGTGTTTTAAGATGACCAAGTACTAGTTCAGGTGTCCTGCAATTTGTACTGCAATAAAAATCTTAATAGGAAATTTGTGTAATAGAAAAGTTATTCTGTGAATAAATGACGTCTTATCAGTATGCTTATTAGAACCATGCAGAAGTAGGTTTTCAGTGAAATCTTGGCCTTAAACACAGAAAACCTGTTCACCCCTGAGGACCTTCATCTAGCTAGCTGGAAAATTCTCAAGGTACTGGAGAAGCCAAATTTCTTTAATAACCAAGTCAGCGAGGAAGTTYGTGGTATACTAACTTATTTAGTAGCTTGCTTTGTACTGACCTGCTACAAAAAGCTATTTTATCTTGTCCTTGTCACACCATGTTCTCTATTAAACATGTGAAATAGAAAAGAAAAAAATAGATAACTTGAAAGCCAAACAGAATCAGACTTTTTTTTTTTTTTAACTGCTGAATAGGTATTTATTTATACTGTTAAGGTACAACCAATAGAAATGAAAAGTCAGCAACATTTCCTATGGTAGAGGCCCGTCATTGATGCTTCACTATATGTGCATTTTCTGGTTGTCGTCTCTTGTACCTTGTCCACACGATAATGTGTAAATCTGTCCTTTCAGCATGTGTGCTCTTCGCATGTTTTTTGGTTTTTATTTTAATAAATAATTTGTAGTGTGCAATAGTGAGTTAGTGAGTGCTAGTCAATAGTGAGAGTTAGTGAATGCTAGAAACGTGATTGAGACAGTTATGGATTGTAGAGCGGAAACTGTAACCATGTATATAGATTTCCTAGAATGAAGAAGCTGAACAAATTCATAGATTAGTGGGCAGATTCAGCCAGGTGACTGAGTCGTAAGAAGCAAATGAGCGAGGAGAAATTAGACATAATGAAGAATTAGCCTCCTTTCTCCCCTCTCACTGCCACCGCGAAGAATGAAGGTGCAAAAGAGTTGTTGAAAACTTAGAACGTTTAATGAGAAGTTATGACAAACAGTAAATAGTAGCTATAGCATAAAATTATCATACCTGTAAAACTATATAAATAACTATATAAATGCATACACAGCCAAGATRCATCTCTTCCAGGCCTTATGTTAGAAAACTGCTTCATGTTATTTATCTGTCTTTGCTGTTTTGTTTTGCAGTAGTGTGACAGTTCAATTTTACTTGTAATAACTTAAAACAGTTTCGGTTAATATATCTATTATAAAACATTCCAAAGTCTACCTAAAATCCTTTAAGCACTAGGAAGAATGACAAGACCTATTGCAGAGCGTGTTTGATAAAATAGCATGACTTTGTTTTTCTCTTAGTCTAAATGACCTAAATAAAATGAATAAAACCTAATTAGTGTTTTCTTGTTAGTGATAGATGATAAATACTTGAAGGGTTTAACAGAACAAGTCAATGTAGGTGTACTTATTTTTTGGGACTTCTTGCATATATTGTCTGTAAACTGTCAAACTGTGATCTAGATGAACAGAGTGACTTCCTCACAGGTTTCTTCAAGTCTTCCAGTGTAAATCTGTAGTAGAGTTCTGAAGCCTGTGTGACTGATTTTTATTTTTCTCTTTTTTCTTTCTTTTTTTTTTTTTTTTTTTTCTTGTCTATTTACCGTGGACTAGTAAATAAGCTATCAAGGGTGTGGTGAAAAAAAAAGTGTGTGAGGAATGAGTGTTAGGAACTCTTTATGCACCTTCACTCTTAAGAGTGATTGTCACTTCTTTGCTTTTGAAGATGCTCTTCAAGGTAACAAGCCATCTTAGTGCAGTACTTGATTTCTTCTTGAACAACAAAGCTACTTTCATGTGATTTGGAGCTGATTTACAACTGCAATGCAAAAGTGGAATAAATAGGAACTACGAGTTTCATTTTCATACTCTTAATTTCCTTGAATGGTACTTTAATGCTTGCTAAGCCCTTGTTAAGTCAAACTACATTAAGTGAAACTCTTCAGGGAGTGAGATATTACTTAGTGTGGTCAAAGGTGGCATAATCTAGCCCAAATGCCTGTTTCCAATTCCTATCAGCTGAACAGTATTAAAAATGAAATAGTTTAATTGGTTCTTTTGGGATTTGCTGAAAATGTGCCGCAAAGGGATTGATAGAACTATATTCAAAATAGGAACACAAATGTCTGTGCTGTTGTCTTAAAATCTGCTGTGSTTTGARTGGTGAAGGATTTTTTTTTTGCCATGGTCTCCCTTTCTGAAGCTCTATTTGGGTTCCTCATCTCATGTCTCACTAATACCAGTGGGAAGCTTGTGCTTTATGATGGTAAATATTCCTTTGTGTGACTTGACATTTTTTTTCAGGGATATAATGTACCCAGGAGAGTCTCCTTCCTGGCCCAATGACTCAGAAAACTCTGAAAATATACCATATAGTGTGGGAAACTTCAGAGGTGTTGCATGAGGAAATGCTGGTGACTAATTCAGTTACAAAACAGTGTGCAGAAGATGAATTTTGTGCATAGTGTTCATCCATGGTTTAATGTATCTTAACAGTTTATTTTTGATGGACATCACTGTAATTTGGAATTGATGCCTATTCTTAATAGCTGTAGCATTAAAACATAGTCTTAATATTTATTCAATCCTCAAACTTTTCACTGTCTCTGTAATATCCTGTGTTGTATATTTTCAAGTGTTATGTAATAAAAAGAACTTTTTAGAACTAGAAAAGTTAGCATTTTTTTCTTCATTGAAGGCATTCCCAGTAGTCACCAGACAGCAATCATCAGTGAAGCTTTTTTGGCATTTTTCTTTTCTTTTTAATTTTATGTCTACTCTTTGTGCAAAAGAAAAAGGTTCAGGAGCGATAACCTGAGTGTCTCCCGTCTTGGAGACTGTTGAGACTGTATCTGTCTTCACTGTCTTCTGAGAAACCCAAACATTACCCTTAAGTAATATAACTCTGAAGRGGTTAGCTGAAAGGTTACGAGAAATGCTGAACTCTTGGCAGAATCTAAATGCTGAGAGAAATTTTGGAAGTATTTCCAACTAGATAGTTCTCAGCCATGATTATTAAAATGTTTCTTTGGATGTATAAAAACATAGTGTTTTTAAATTTACTTCAACTTTCTCTACTGTTATGAATTTGGGCAAAAGGAGTTGGAGTAAGAAGTTGGCAAATAAGACACATTTCATAATAAAACCTCTATTTTAGAGGAATAGAGATCTGCAGACACCGTTTCTGCAGGCAGCAGTTCATTGACTGAAGCATATGAAAGTCCAGCTTTTTGAATCTGCCAGAGTAGTCTTTTGACCTCAGATAGATGTTCTGTTATCTCTCCTTGAATAGCAGAAATTGATATGATTAACGAACCAGATCTTTACTGCATCATGCTTTTTCCATTGCCCATTGATTCCATCAGTGGTGGTGCCAGACCATAAACAACCATTTGAGATTTGAATTAAAAATGTTCTTCCACAATAGTCGCACAGAAGACGCAAGTAAGTAGCATATCTGCGTTGAGGTGTCTAGGTCCAGGCTGCTCTCACCATGGCTGCTGTTTGAACAAGCCTTGCAGAGAGCTGCCTTGGTGAGTCTCCAGCAGCATTCCTGGGTGTTGTAGGGAGTTCAGCCTCGGTTCATGGTGACTTCAGCATAACCCGCTGCAAAATGATGAGACCCTACAGTACATTCTTTTCTGCTTCTTGAAAGTTTGGAAAGTTCAGCTATGTTGGAAGCTAGGAGAGCAAGAATAATATATGAGACTTCAGGTTAGTGCCTTGGCCTGTCTTTGTTTTGGCACTGTGCTGTGGCTTCATAATTGGGCTTCAATGCTTCCAGTGAGGAATGTCTGGCCTCTGTTCATATTGGATCAGCGCAGAGCGGTGATATAGTCAAAATAACTAGAATCGTCTTCATTGGGAATGTGGGAATCCAATAAAAGGAGGATGGAGCCAAGAGGATGGAGGATAATATGCCAAGAGAAAAGAGAATTTACTCTCTCTTTTTGTGCTGGGGGGCAGGGAAGAAGTAGAAGGCAGACCTGTAGCTCATCTTTGATCTTCTGCATTTCTTCTGTAATACCAGGAACACAGGTTTCCTACCATAAGAGGTAGGAATCGGGTATGTCAAGATGATCTGCATTTCTTCTTTGCCTTTTGTCTGGCTTGTTTGGCTACTTCTCTAAAGACAGACACAGAAATAAGTGGCCACAAAATATTATTTGTTACTGGAATTGAGTCCAAACTTTTTTTAAAGAGAGTGTCCTTGAAGTTCATAAGATTAAAAATCTAAGAAGTTCTATTTAAGTCAGATTTGTTTTGAAATGTTTATTTCAAGCAAAATATTCAATTGAAATTTTCTTAAAAATGAAAAATTTCCCTTAAATCAGACTATTTCTTTCAGAAAATTCTAGGTTTTTGAATTTTCTGAATTCTGTTTTTTTCTACAGATACTATTAATACATTTTCAGCTCTGATTGCAGTTTCAGTGGTGTTTCATCAATCTCTTCTGAAGAAAAATTACCTTTGAGTTGCTCTGGTGACCTGGTCTAGATATGTACTGACCAATTTTGGGGAGCAGGCATTGAGTTGTTTTTAAATCCTTAAGATAGTTTCACTCCTTCGTAGTCAGCACGCCAGTTATTTTTGTCTTATTTTGTTTTCTGTATATCAGTTGCTATGCTGTGGTATGTAATTTTTCATCCATGTTCTGGTTTTCATCCTTATTCCTGCAGCCATTTCAAAGATTTGCTGGTTATTTCTAGGCAACTAAGAAGTTATTAGGTAAGATTTATAGACTCTGTGATGTAAGATATCTGAGGCAAATGGAGACAACACAGCTGTCTAGTAATGCCATCTGTGGAATAAAAGGTTGGGAGTGAAAGGTTTAGTCTTTTCAAACCTCCTGGGGACTTAGCATGCCACTTGAGTAAATTGCAGGCTTGGCACAGGCAAGTCAACTTGATGCCAATTTGGCTTTCCTACCAGAAGCATCTATTCTGTATAGAGCACATCAGAATAAGATTGAGCCATGTATAAAAGCTTTCTTTTTTGGAAATAACGACGACAAAGCTGGATTCCCATTAATCTGCACTCAAAATGCCCAACAGAGTAGGTGCTACAAATAATACTGACTTTATATCCATTTTAAAATCTTTTTTTATCTTAAAGTTGGATTCACTTTTGCATCTTATCTTGGTTGATACTCAGGTGGCAGGAGCTGACATGATTATTTTTTTTTTTTCTCTTCTGTGCTGGATGAATGGTTAAAACCAAGCTGAAACAGTAATTGTTTCACCCTACAGGTAATTACTCATTTATGTTCCGCCAACTAGTTCTTGTGTCTRTCTTTGTGTCTATGAGAAGTTATAAGCTCTACAGTCAAAGTTTAAGTTCGTTTTCAGTATGAAATAAAATTTTATTTGGTGTAGGTTCTAGAGCAATTGAGGTAGAATCACTTCATTTTGAGGGTCTTCTGCAACTGATTTTATTCTTATATATCTTGTGCTTTGAGATTTTAAAAATGTGKGTATAAAATCTTATTTTGTATTTAACTACAACGGGAAGCTGAGCTTTCTACCAAACACCTTCTGGCAGTGACCTTTGATGGTTAATTACATATGACATGATGATTCACATAATACAAATGCTAAGCCATGAAATGTATAAAATGTCTTCATTTTTAGATTATATTTACAATATATTTCTATTTGACTTATGTTTAAGAAACTTTATTTAATGTTATTATACAGCCGGTCTGAACCCTTTTGGGAAAAGGTGTCATCTCCTTCCCCCGGGGCAAATTTATGTTGCACTTAACATGTCAATTTTGTCACTTTCTTGCTGGTCAGAYGTTTCTTTGCATCTAATGAAAACTAACCATAGAGAACAGAAAAAACAGTTACTATTTAAAAAGGAGAAGAATCTTTCCCAGTCCTCTTAATATCTTTACATATTGCAGCCAGGCTAATTGGACTGGTCTCATCTGGCTTAGGGACAAACCATCCCAGGCATAAGCACGTTCTTTTGCTCCTGCTTGTGTATGCTGCTTAATTCCAGTTGGAATAGCTCAAAAGGCTTCCTGACAAGSTGGTTTGTCATGCGCTAGTTCTTTCTTTACATTAAGAGGAAACTACCTGAAGATCCAAACTTCTTCACAGGGTATTTCACAGTCCCAAATAAGTGATATGGGCTGTTGGTCTTTGTAACACTTGTTCTGCTTAGAGACCTTCTAAATCGCCTGGGTTTGTGATCTCTGCTATTCTTCACCAACAGCTGAAGACTAAAGCTAGTACTGGCAACTGTATGTGGTGGTTTTATTTATTTTTCCTCCTTAATCTCAGAAATATAATGGGCAAGAAGCTTTTCCTTTTTAATGACTTGTTTTGTCTTTAGCATTCATGTTCATTTTTGTGATGCTCAACTAAATTCCATGCTTSCTTGTCATAATGCTGGCTTGGCATTAAAAAGGGTAACGCAAACAAAAAACTAAATTTGACTTATGGAAACTGAGCTGTAATTAAAGGTTCTTGGTCTGTCAAATGAGGTAAGGAGATATTTTGTCCTATCTTGGAGGTTATCTTTCTCTTTGTTTTATTTATTAATCTCTTTAGTCTTACCTTTTAAAAATATAGGTAAATCAAAATCGAACTACTTAGATGATTAGTAAGTGCCACATTTGCTCCCAGGCTCATTGGATGGTAGCTTTCCAAGCGCTGCAGCGTGCTCAGGGAAGATGTGCCTGGAGCTGGTGTCCTGGCCAGCTCCTGCAGCTGCCAGAGCTAGTCTGCCTCCAGCTGCTTGTGCTGGTGCTGTGGAAAGCTGGACCAGAGGTGCCTCTTGGAAGAAGAAAAAGTACGAGAAATAGCATATGTGCAATATTTTGATAGGCACCTTACCTTGAAAGCTTGTTAAAGTACTACTTAGCAAAGGATGAGATTGAGTAGTGAAATAGGGAGGGAAAAGTAGCCTGTAGCCAAATACTAAATTAAGTTTTTCAGTGTCTGACTTGTTTTGTTCTAACTATCTCAGAATAACTCTAGTATTTGCTCTGTGGCTCAGAATAGGTGCCAATTACAAGCCCTGTGAGCTTTCCAGGCAGTGGTCATGGACAATACACTATGGCATGAGCCTCTTCCAGGAATAAATAAAATAATTGTGTGTGTTACAGCACCATAGTACAGACCTCTTGATGTCAAATTGCTGCCTCCTTTTCTCTTTCTCTGTGTATTTTTTTTCTACCCTCTGTCTCTTTTTCTGTGTTGCAGAGCAAGCTGCTCAGAGGATGGAGAATAGGAGATGCTGTACAATGATGAATTCACCTTATTCAATTAAGTTATGGTTGAAGGGTCTCAAAAGGGAGGGGAACAAGAAGTTATTTTTAGCTCTGATCTTATTTTTAGGCTTTTTTTTGTATGAACACTTACCATGGTTTTGCATGCTAGTTAGACCGAAGTGGATTTGCYCCAATTCTGGTGTTTTTGTTAGAAGATAAAGAGCAGCAGATGGAAATACTTGCTTCTATCCTAACTTTGTTGATTTGATCCTAGTCCTATAAAATTAATAGAAACAATTATGGTTTTAGAGAAGATTACAGATTAAAATATGCTTGATTCAAGAGAAATTTATGTATAAAATTTCATGTGTATGTATGTCACAGGAAGTTTAGCCTTTGCAAATTAGCTGAAGTACTATCTGTAGGGGGGGAAAAAAAAGGGGGGGTGTTAACCTTATGTTCCCTAAAACTGTTCCCGGGGCAATACAGTAATACAGTACCCGGGGCGATAGGCTTCTCCTTAATTCCTAAAGGCAATATACTGATTAAACAAAACTACAGTCACTGGGATACTCAGATGACCATACTAATTTAAATTAGTTTCAGATATTTGATATCTGAATATTCGGTTATCAAGTAACTTTTTAATGATCATATATATTTTCATATATATTATCATATATATATTTGATCATATATATATTAGTAAGAATAAATTTTTGAACCTCTGTAAGCTTTTCTTTAGAATCGCTACTAGGCCAGTAGACATGCATTATTTTTAGCTTCTTTAGAAGTATATTTCTTAACTTATGCGGTATGCTTAATTGTATGAGTGTTAAGGGTCTCAGATTTTCAAGTGGTTTAATTCTCCTAAGTGTAGAAATGTACACTTTGTTCATGACAATGAATAGTAAGTGGTAATATAAGATAGYAGTTAGGACTGTAGTACCTCATCTTGTATGATTTTTGTCTTGGTGTAGTTCCTTCATGATAAGGCAGGCAGCAGGTAAAGGTGATGCATGGCAGTTCCTCACCTTGGTTAGAAACCTGGCACTTCCTAATGATGATAAGGCATTTTAAGTTTTCCAATTTCCAGATCCAATTTTCTTCATGTGAAGGCAGGGGAAGATAAGGTATAGCTTTGCTTATCTTGAATCCTGTATGAACCCTAGAGAACTTGGCAGCACTCCTGTTAATATATGTKGTTGTCTGACAATATCTGGATCACGTGAGTTCTGTGTGTTAGGTCACTTTACACTAGGAAGGCTTTAGGCATGTCGGATATTGGTATGTTTTATTGGCACAACAGCATTAAAGCAGATGGGGATGTACTGCATGCTGTGGTCAGTGCTGTCTGCTGGCTGTCCTGACCACATAGAATGAGAGCTGAGCTGCTCTGCCTGTCCCATGGTGCGGCAGACTTTCCCTTTTCACAGTGCTGACCAGTCCATTTTTTGTGGACTTCTGGCCACAGAATAACACAGACTTAGCCCTGGTCTTAACAATGTGCCCCAAACCTCTCTTAGACTTAGCTAGCCTAGGTGCTTTGGTTCTTTTTGAATTTCCCTCCTATTTAGCTGCAGCTGTAACCCAGTGCCTTCCACTGATCAGTGCCATGTAGTTATTTGTCTTGATTTCTGTTAAAGATACTCAGTACTTTTTAATTGATTAGGGTAATATCTTTCAGAAAAACTAGGTACAAGGCAAGTCCCCCCTTCTCTCTCTCACTCCTCTCTCTTTTTTTTCATTTTTCTAGGTTTACCTTTGAAGAAGAATAACTTGTGATTTTGTTTAGAAATGTGTGAAGTAAAGTAAATTTGGAAAGGAAAGAAGTGAGGGCATCTAATGTAGCAGCATCAGCCAWGGGACCAATGCACTGTCTCTTTATCATCAGTGTATAAAATTTGTTCAACTTCCTGGGGATGTTTGGGTTTTTAGAGCCATCTGCTAATGAAGTCAAAGATGGTGAATGGTTTTGGCTTCCCTGTGGTCAAATGGCTACTTTAAAAATATAGAATGCTTTAGATCTGCTAAATTGTTTTTCTTCTACTTTTAGAAATGAAGCGTCTGACTCTGTTTTCATTATCGCAACTTCAGTTTCCCACAAAGATACCRCCCACACGAATAGTTACATAGTAGAAAACCTGAAGTTTTTATCAGGTTTTAAGCAATGTTAGGGTTATACCGTGCCCTCGATATCTGCACAGAGCTCTCCTGTGAGTGAGAAGTGCTTTGTGGATCGGGGTGGGGGAAGGAAATAAGCGACTGAATGTGTAGGATGTGAAAAGTGCTGCAATAGCAGCAAGGCATGAGGGATTTTGTGTGCAATGAATGCAGAATATATCTTCTGACTAAACAGGCAGGCACGGGCAGATAATCTTAATGTCTGTGGCAAAGCCGTGTGGAGCTGCAGAAGCTCCAGGAGGTGAGTACTCGGGAGCTAATTGATTTTACTGCCTGCAGAATGACTAAAGATGAGAATGGAGAGAACTCCACCGGCACCATCTGTGATTCACAGCCATTTCATGGCATGCTTGTTATAATGTGGGAGTATACTCAAGTTGGTAATTTGGTATGTAAAAGTGGCTCCAATCTGAGGGCTAATGCGGTACTTTGAGTCACTTCAGCTGCCTAACAACAAATGGCATACATAGCTACTAGCTGTGTCAGAAAAGAGAGATTTCTGCCTCATTTTYTAACAGCTATGTTCTGTTAGGTTATGCATCTTGACTGTTTTAATCYAGTCTAGAACAGAAAATAAACTAGAAATTTTTAAAATATTTCAGAATATCACCTTTGGATTTTTTTATACACAAGCATCCTGCTGGATTTAACCCAGTTTCCTTTTTTATAATTTTTCTTCCAGTGTGAGAATGTTCAAGGCCYTTGGCATTATGAGAGACTTTGAAGTCCTTTAGAAGGCTGTAGTGGTGGTGGTGGCCAACCTGGATCTGTCTTGTCTTGAACCATTCTTAATTTTCGGTCATTTCCCCCAACTGACTAGCAGATAATTGAGTTTTATTTTTGGCATGTCCTTGTATAGCGTTATAGGCAGACCTCTGTTTGCAGGATTGCTAATCATGTCAGAAAAATGGGCCATCCTAATTCAAGAACACACTTGTCTACATTTCATTTTGACAGGAAATAAATCCTCTGAATTGAAAGAGGTGCAATATTGATGCAAAGTTCCCAATACCAGTCTGTCCATGATTTTTATCCATGGCTTTTATTTCTTTTTTCCTTGTTGATCWTTTYTTTTTTTYTTTTYYTTCTCTGAATCTTCCCTTGCATATTAAAGGAGATACTTTTCTCTTTATTCAGTGCTGGTCTCTTGCAAAAAAAGTTCTGGTTTGGTTGTAGATAATGTGGATGCCAAGCGTCAAACTACCTTGGCAGCTTGGCAGGATGCATATGTCACCTTAAGTCTTCAGACTCTGCTTAGGCTGCTGGTGTCCCAAGGATTGGCCTCATACCGCATTTGATTGGGATTTAGTAACACTGGAAAGCATCAGAGTTCTGTYTTTTATTTGCCTGCACTGAATTCACTATCTGATAGGCTTTAAAAGTAAGAATATTATAATCTTATTCTAGTTCTAGTTTGCTAATGTCTATATAAAGTATGTGAAATAGAAATTAGGGAAAAAAAGGACAGTAGAATGCAGCCTTGTGCAGACTCTATTAGATACCTGAAAAGAACTTGAGCTCAGATTGCTTTTAATTCTGGGGATTTTTAGAAATCAGGGGGGCCACTCAGCACTAGCTTTTGTTCCTCTTTCCTTATAAACCTCCAAGGATCTTAGAGCTGTTGAAATAATTTATGTATCTTAGGTGTCTTGCTATTCAACATCAATTTGTTTTGAGCTCTTCGAAGGCTGCACATGCCACRTTAACATGTAAGCTTGTTAGAGCATTTGATCCAGACTACTCCCACCTTATTGATGCAGGCCTTCATTGAATCACAGATGGTCAATAATTGTCCTGTTCATCTGCTAGTGAACGAATCATTTTGTTTAAGCCAACAAGGAGATATCAGCTAGGAGCTTTGAGTTTGTAAGATGTGTAATGTGCAAATTATTTTTTTGTAGAAGAGAATAGTTTAAAATTGCTGATTTGCTCCTGACAATAGGTGTCACATAACCTACTAAGTAATGGTTTTAGAACTAATATTCTTCATTTCAGAGGCTCTTCTGTTGCGCATATTTAAAATTAAAATGAATAGATTGAGCTGATAAGTTACTAGGCATTTTTCTCCTTTTGTGCTGAATGTTTAAGAATAATTTGGCTATTAGTGAATATGAGATGCAACTACAAAAAAGCAATCAAGTTGTTCAACCCACAGCTAAGATGTATCTTTCTGAATAAAGTTTCTGGAAGCATTAATGATTTCTTAACTGTAGTGGGGCTTCTGCTTATCCCAGGTAATAGATCAGAGGCATATTTCTGTCACTGCTAGCCAAGTAGCAATATAATTTTCAGTGAAACTATAGTAACTTAGGTCTGCATGTATTGAAAAAAATCTAGATGAAAAATACCTCTTTTTGACCCAAAGACAAATAAAATATGATGAAAAAAATGTAGGAGAATAGAAATACTTCAGAACATGTTAGAKGTCCTACAAAAAGTAAGGAGCTGAGAGCATTTTAGTTTTTCACTTAATGTAGGGACCAACTGCTGCCTTARGGGAAGGATGTAGTATGTTTTTCTACAGATTGCAACATAGAGTTTGTGGTAAAGGCTGGTTTTGGTGGTGGGTATTGCTTGCCTCTGATCTCTTCTGTTTCTGTCTGTTTCACACAACTTCTGTTATGTTTATCTTCTTATGATTAGGGAATCTTTCATCCTGTTCACTTAGTTCTGGTCTCCTTCCTCTTTTGTGTGGCCTGCCTGTTGCATGAAGAGTCAGGTCAGGTTTTATTTTATTCAGCTTTCTGAACCAGTTCACTCATCTCTTGATTCCCCCCCCGCCCTTGAAAACAGCACTGTTGTTCCTCCTACCCGAAGTAGGTTTGTGAATACTTGATCATATTTGGTCTAATATGTAGCAACCCTTTGAGAAATATGCTACATAAAGCTAAAGGTCTGTAGCCTTCAGAAAAATGAAAATGATTGATAGGATTTTGTTTATTTTCTTTCTATCTTTTTTTTTCTTTAAACTAGTATGGGTAATTGCATTTAAACTGCATGGGTATTGAGTTTACTGGTCCAAATAAAAATGTGGAAACTGAATGTGTGTGTTAAGTAATCCACTAAATCCATCTGTAGATGCATAAATGTGGCCTGMTTTTTCGGGAGAATTACGTACCTTGAGGCATGGGTGTCCATTATATTKAAGAAGTCTAATGATGGTTATGAAGAGGAGTTACCTATGTAACTATTTTCCTGATTTCATGTAAAGGCCTGATTACTGAGCAGAAAAGGTCAGAGAAGAAAGGGAAATGATTGCGCTGAACAAGAAGCGTTCTTTCTTTCTAGAGGGCCCCATTCAGTTGGAGCACTGTGTGGTGTTCATCACTACTGCAGTGGTGACTCTACTGCTGTTACTTATAGCACTGATGGGTAGAAAGCTGTTGGCATCAAGTTCTTTTTTTACTTTTGCAAAGGCCATTTGACTAATCTGTTTTAAGACTGCAGTGTATTGAATTCAGGCAACTGCATWATACTGACAACTGTTTGTGATTTCACTTTTTCTCTTCCTTTATTCGTCCACAAAGATGGAAGTGTRGGCACATTCTGTGCCTAGTGAATTTTAAGCTCCGCTTGCATGCGAAAGATTTTGGAATTAAAACAGTTGGGGCCAGGAGTACGCGTTACTGTTCCATCACAAGTGTTCTTGAAATAGCTGTCAAGGACAAAGCAGAGCTCCTTCTGGCGTCTGGCTTCTGTGGGGAAGATTTAATTTCAAGCGTTCAGGAGCATGCTGCTTTAGTGAGCAGTTTGGATTTTTACTGATGGCATTATCATTTGGTATGCATAAGTGGGATGTTTTAAGTGGGAACGCTGCTAAGTTTCCTTGCTGGCTCATGACCGGTTGTTGCTAAGAGATGTTCACACGTATTTGCTGTGTGAGGGAGTGCATCTCTGTTATGGGGATTTTGATAGCACGATCCAGGAGATATGAATATGCTAATGGTTGAGCTGTGCAGAGTAGGGAGAAAATATGACACTGAAAAAGCTAGAATTATTTTCTTTATTTCCCTGCCTTTTCTTTCTTTGTAAATATTTTTGGTAATAATTGTGTGATGTAATCACAGCCATTATTTCCAGTGTTTCTTTGGCCTTCTGAAGTAGGGTTTTCCAAACAGCGGCTGAGTTGACAGGACACAGAGCAGGTTCYTTAAGTGATCATTCCTGCAAGAGAAAATGGCAGCCTCCAGCCTTCACCCACATGCCTGGGCTGTGAGCCTTCAGCACAGGGGTGAATGATGCCCTCGCAACAGTTGTCATGCCAAGGGTGATCAATAAACAAATATTTTGGTAGAAATGGTTGAGCGCTTGCACAGAGTGAGCAACCTGAAGTCTAGAAGTGTGAAAGCTTCTCAGACCTCCTAACATATGGGGGGCGAGGGGGGAGGAAAAAATGCAAATAATATAGCCAGGTTTTACCTGTTAGCTTTCCTAGGCTTTCACAGTAATCACTTAGCTATTTGTGTTCTCCTCCCTCTCCTATTAACAAAAAAAAAAAAAAAACAAAAACCCAGCTTAAGTGAGTTAATCCCTTTAATAAATACAAATTTTAAAGTTGTATAATTCAGTTGAACCTTCAGTATTTGGGTCACCATTGTCTTAATTAGTGATTACCATAGTACCTAACTAATGAAAAATAAAGATTAATGGAAAAGCATAACAATAGGTAGAAGCTGAAGGAGCCTGGTAAAAGTGTTTGTGATAGGAAGTCAATAAATGGTGGCATTATCTTGTTTTTCGTGAATATCGCCTCAAAAAATGTTTTCTTAAGGGGTCAAACTTTCATCTACTTTCTAACTTAKTTCTAAAGTCATAAATTGTGCTGCTGACATGATTTTTGCACTTCAAAGGTAAATTGAATTTTTTGCACAGGAGCCACTATTAATATATACCTTGTGGTGATAATTGTTCATAATTTTAATCATAATTATTTCATTTCTTTTGGAAGTATGCACATGTTGTTCAGAGAATGAGTCCTCCAACATTAGGTTTGAGGTATATCTATGCTTCCTCCCATCATCATAATCCTCTGTTTCTTTTCTCAGTTAAAAATATTTCGTACTATTTTTATCAATATAAATGTATTCACGTCCAGCACTTGAGCCAAGTGATAGATTGTATCTTGTAGTCTGAGAGGCAACAACAAGTTTTCATTGAAGAAATGGCTTTTGGTTTCAAGCTTTACGAGAACTCATCACAAACTGTACAGATATTATTTAAATTAGGAAAAATTACCTTGACTGTATGTCCTTAATTATTCTCAGAATGTCAAACAGATAATGAACAATTCAATATAGGCATAAAAATAACTTTGCTTCACTGGTTTGACTTTGAAATAATCTTGAAGTACTTAGACTCTGGAAACATTTCTCATTCTACAGCATGAGACTTTTTCTTCTTTTAAAGGTTCTTGAGGACCTACCCAGTGAGTAATATGCAATTATTGCAGAAGTAGAAGGGGAAAAAAGATGATTTGTGAATCAATAATCAGTGATACTTATCTATCTAAACACCCTGCCCTAACTTTAGAAATATACAGTACTTTAAGAAATGGTTTTAAACTAGTTCTTCCTTGCTTAATTGTGCTAAAATTGCGAATTTAAGGATATTGTGAAATTCTATTAGAGTAGATTTTAGCTGTTGAATAGATTTAGTTATGCTGCTCTTCACTACTTTTTATTGTAACAGGAATTTTCTGGTACTTGCTTGACTTTTAGATTAATTTTAACCATGATACAAGGAACTGAAGTACTTGCTTTAATTTCCATTGAATTTGGTGGGACTTAAGCATCAGCTTAAGTTTGCATTTGACAGATGGCTGTCTCTTGCAACTGGGCTATAGGTTGAGCAATTTATATTTGATACATGTTCCTGTTTGTAGAGTGATACAAATCCTTCACGCTATGGTGCTCTTCATCAAAGTAGGCCTGAATTGAGAAAACTTAAAGCACAACAGGGAAGTGATTTTTAGTGTGGAAGTTGTCCTGCAGTGCTGTGGTGATAACCAAGCAGCAGATTTGAACTGACTGTCAAGTAACCATGCACAGGGAGTTTAATGTACTTCGATCAATAATATTGACTCTCAACTTGTGGAGGTTCTTCAAAAGATCTGCTAGAGTTTTGGTATTAATTTCAAGATGATTTAAGGGCATAAATAATCTGAACAGTGTTACCAGTTCCCCTGATCTCAAGGTTCTGTCTTGCTCCTGTGGTAGGTAATTTGTGTTTGGAAGAGTCTATTGTAGCTCSTGTCCACCACCACCCCCTTGATTTCCCTGCCCATGAATGTGTGTTGCTTCAGACTCTGTTCCTGAGATGTGTAGTTTGATGAATTTTTAGGCAGTGCTTAGGACAGGTACAGTTAGGCTCAAGAATCTTGTCAGTGATGTAAGGGAGGTAACAAATACCAAAAGAGAATTAAAGTAGTAGTTCAAGACCCAACTTTAAAAGCTGGTGAAAGCTCCTCAGTGCAGATCCCTAGCAGGAAATGGCTAATGCTCATCTCGGTACGTATAGCAGCTACTGAGTGACTAGTAATGCTAGTGTTGGGGTGGGTCAGAGAAGACTCCTGTTTAGTAAGAAAGCCTTTCAAGTCCACCCAATATAACAGTATTCCTATGAAACAGAATTTAAAAAAACAAACACAAACCTCAAGGTATTGGTTTTTTTAAGAGAATATCTTTTTCTTCAGTCTACARTACCTCCCCCAACAATTTTGGCCTCACATTTAATTTTTTGGTATGCTCCAAAAGAGGAAAAATAAACTTGTGGCTATTGCAATGTGGTTTTATGACTGTACAATCCTAGCTCATATACAGTACAAGGCCCCAGCTCCTCTTTATTATTTAGGAAATGATATCCTCCGGATATTTCTTTAGTTTTAAATTGCTTCCTATAGTTATAAATATAGCTGACAGTTTTTGGTACAATATCTACATAGGATAAAAATATCTAACCAGTGCAACTGAAAATTTTGATGTGATAATTCATCCAAACACCTTTCCGGGTCTTCTCCTGCCTACTTTTCATATCTGCCAATGCTTACAATGGTATTTGGATGCTCAGTTAACACTGAGCTCAAGTAAAGATCAGTTTTTACAAATGTAGAAAGATCTTAGATGGGGGGCTCTGCTCCAGCCTGGTTTTTAATTATGTTAGAGCTTGGAGGGCTTTGCTAAGTATCTGTACATTTGCTGTACACCTTCTGTTATTGTCTGTATAYATTCGATTATTTTATTTGATGATTCTATTTTTTTCATTCTTTTTCTCAATTATACTTCTGGAAACAGTTGTTCAGAGTCAGTCCAGGGCTATGATGATACATCACCAAGAGTATATACTATATATTGATTACTTAATTCACCAGTGTGTGCACTGGGAGAGAACCTTGAGTTTTCATATTTTTTGCTCCTGAATACCACAGATGTCTCTCTAGAAATTATTATATGGAATGTCTCCTGACTCCATTCCACCAAGGCTCTTGTTTTCCTTCATTATTTTTTCCTTGTGTTTTTTTGATTTCCCTCCTCCTTTAAACAGATCGAAGGCATTAAAAGCAGCTTAAAGCATTAGATGGTTTTAAGCTGCTTTAGCTGCTTTAACGCCTGAGATAATTTTACATTTCTCCTACTTCCTTTGCCCTGTAAAATAAAACACTCCCCTGACCTTAAAACCAAGAGCACAGTTTGGAGGGGAAAACAAGGTACAAGTTTATGGATAGAAATATTAAGGCAAAACCCTCTTCAAAGCTTCTTTGCCTGGAAGTCATGCATTTTAAATCGATATTTACTTGGTCCGTCTTTCAGTGGCAACTTCAGATCTATAAAAATATAGAGAGTTTCTTCATATTTCCAAAAAATGTTTTAACTCTGAGCAAAACACTAAGGCATGATAGGGTAGCCTGCTGCTGTACAAAGTTATTAAAAAAAAAAAAAATTAATAGGAATTATGCTTAGGGAAGTGAACAATTACATGTATGAGGATAGTATTGTTGGCTTGATATATTATTAAATATAACCTCTCCATAGTTTCAAAAGTTGGAGAAAGATACTTAACAGTAATTTCAGCTTGAGGACTTGGGGAGTGATGGTATGTTCTCTTGAGTTATTACTAATAGTGGAAAACTTTTGCWTATCTACCTGTGTAATGGAGTCAAACTTAATCGGAATTCTCTGTTTTATTAGTGGAAAAATGTAAGAGGTCAAGATGTTATTGAAATGCCAGGGGAAAAATAGAGATAAGTCCTGATTTTTGGTGGAATTCCCATGTGTTGGCTGTTCTAGATAAGAGCAGAAACTTCCCTAAGCTTTGCTAAATGATCACTGTTACTGAGGGGCAGCAGAGAACGAGGTGGTTCCACAGTCAGGGCCAGGTGAAGCTGCAGATGTTCCTCCTCACTCTTGATTTAGTGTTAGAAAACAGCAGTAGCTCACAGCTTTCTGAGATCTGGAGGGTCCTGCTCTACTAGAGATGCCTTATGATGCCTTAGTATTTATTTAAAAACAAACAAACAAAAASCTCACTAGATCAAAGTCAAAAAGCCATTGACTTCACGTTCTTGCACCAGGAGGAAGCAAGTTTAGGTATGTGAAGGGGTGCAGGTCAGAAGCAGTTGATGATTTAAAACTTGTCATAACCTCAAGGACCTCCTAAAATAAAAAGTTGAGACAGTCACAATGCAGAATGACCTTCTGTGCTGCTCTAGAACATGTGATCATTCTTAAAGCTGTTTGCACATGGTGATAATAGTTATGAGGGCGTGTTACCAAGCCATTTGCATCTTCAAACTCATATAARTGTAGAATACATGCTTGCTATCCAGGGATTTATTGTCTTGAACTCAATCTGCCTTCTTCAAACAAACAAATAAAAAACTTACCAAGTMAAGTCTCTTAACTACTAATGCCTAGCAATTTGCTTAGAGGACAGTGTCAGGCTGGAGCAGGATCTGGAAATCCTTGACTTGCGATCACACAATCATTTCTGGTCCAACCTCAAATGAGGAAATGCATTATTTCCTTTTTATTCTCAACAAATAAAACATTTTTCAGGCCTACTTTAAATCTGCAGTATTATTCTAAACCAAAGCCTAAGCTGACCTGAATGATCATTAGTATTTACATGATGTTTTTTTCATCTGTGACTGATATTCTTGGAGTGGTAAGAACAGCAGAGATTCCAAAACTAAGATGAATTGCCTATAAAATTTTTTATCATGTCTAGATAGCAAAAGAAGGAATTCCTTCAGTTCGGGGGGGGGGGGAAGTAAGGTAGATAAGGTAAAAACTAAATCCCTAATTTTATCCTGGATGTTTTTCAATGTTTTTCAGCCTCTGGTTCCGTAGTCTTGTTAAATCTCACAGTTCACATAGGATGGCGTACATGGTGCCTTGCTGCAATGTGTAAAGGCTACAAGCTTACAATTTTCACACGTGTACAAGTAATACTTCTCTAGAGTTACTTCATGCAGCTGCAAAATCTGAGCATTCTGAACTCTGGCTGTGAAGAATTTTAGTTCCAGTCTTTAGATTTGCCAAGTTTTGTAAACCATTGAGTAAATGGAAGTGACTGTCTTCTGGAAAAGCATCAATTCCTTACTGTCATTCTGTGATATTAGCAACTCCTCTTGGCTAACGAGTTTCTGTGTTTACTGTTATCTGACTGTTTTCTGGAAACACATCAATTCCTTACTGTCATTCTGTGATATTAGCAACCCCTCTTGGCTAACAAGTTTGTGCTTACTGTTATCTGCAGGTTGAGGGAATTCCCCAGTTCAGCAACCGTGCTCCTTGTGTACCACGAGCTGATTTGCTGCAGCTGGGTAACTCCGGGTTATGTTTTTGTTCTGAATGAGTAAAAGAGTGACACATGATAATTGCTTCAGAAAATTCACCAAGGAAGATTAGTTTGCAAATCCCTTACATTTCATGGCCAATAAGWGAATGGTGGAGTGTGTCATTAAACTCTCAATTAATGGCTTGGTTTTCCAATAGTCACTAGTTGATGTAGGACAAGTAATGACAGCTCTAACTGAAGAATTAGTAAGCTTCACTACATCTTGTTTGCATTCCCTCACTGGTGTCTTTCTGATTGTRTATAACCCAGATACATTAAATACTTAAAACTGCAGTAATTTCTGATCTGTGTCTTTTTGGTGTAATAGCAAATACCAGGCTTTTGACTACTGATAGTTTTAACATCTTTTTTATTTATCACTGGATTACAAGCAGAATTGCTGCCTTAAAGTAACTTCTGTACCCAGTAGTTTTTGACCTGAGAAGGTCGGCAGCAACATTTTCCAGGGATGTATGTCTTGGCAATTCACAAGAGTACAGATGGATTTCCCTGGAACCTGTTGTTACGCATTCTGCCTCAACAACATCTGAAAGGGCTGATGCAACCTACTTGAAAACAAGGAATGATGGACTCTGTTTTTCATCAGATTTTAGCTATGCTTTCGTGATCCAAATGTGACTAAGCCTGTCACACATGTTCACCAAAGCCCATGTAAGGAAGAGGTTACACACCAGAGGGATGATGTGTCTCGTTGTGCAAGCCTACCCCTTGGTGTATATAGTGGAAGCCTCCAAACTTCAGCTAATACCATGCCCAAGTGTTGACTTGGAGGGAGGGATCCTGTGTCCCATCCTCAAAAGGCTAGTTATTACTTTTTTAATACATCAATAAAGAATTTATTTCATCTTGAGTGCCCTGGTATTTTATTTTTTATTGCTGGATCAGAGAGGTACTATGGTTATTACTTACAGGCCAACTGCAATACTGAACAAAGTTTTTAATTTTATTTTTGCAGTGTTATAGACTGTAATCACAACTCATTTACTACTGTTTTAAATATACCTTTTACTACAGATAATTTTTTCTTTCTTCCCCCTCTCCGTTTCTCCCTTCTCTGTTTCCCTCTCCTGTTCTTTTTCTATAGTACTTATTTGGTATCTGGCAGCTTGTTTAGGGAACTGCTACCTTGACAAGAAGGGCCACCATAAAGCATCTCATTTTAATGACACTATCAGCCAAAGCAATTAGAGATTTTTGTTTATCGAATATCCTTCAACTCCAGTTTCCTTATTCCTGGCTCCATTTCAGCAAAGATTCCACTTCTGCTGGTGCATTTCCCATCTAGTTAGCTGTGTTTCAGTCTGCTCTAAGATTAAATGTGCTGCAAATACAGGTTTGATTTAGCGAGGGGGAGAGCAGTGGTCTCAAACAGCTGTTAATTTGAATGAAAGTTGTCAGTGTGACTTCTGAGTTTATTAGAGGGTCTTTAGGGGTCTATCCTCATGGTAGCACTGGCGATAAATAGCATCCTGCRGAGTGAGTTTATTGCCCTTCAGCTGCCTTTTATTTCAGAGACATCTGTCACATGCAGGGCATTAAAAATAACCTAGTGGTTAATAGCAGCCTTAAAATAACTGCCATCCAAGTATTTAGAAAAAGTGAAATGACGACTAAAATTAAATTTCTGAAAAGGGTCAGTTAATTAATGATTCTTTTTAACTTCTGCATGGCTGCTGTTTGACTGTTTAAAAATAATGTGCCTTAACCTATATCTGTTTTATCTAGAGGCAGTATTTCTAAGACTGAGTATATATTTGTCAGGGTTATAACCAGCTGTCTGCCGAGAACTGTAGCACTGTAAAATGCTTATCATTTTGTAATGTGCCATCAGGCACAATTTTTCAAGACATACCACATTTTGAAATGGCATTTGGAATATTTATTATAAACTAGTTTAATGTGATCCTTTTTTTGTGACTGCGATGTTGCTGCAAATCGAGGAAACTGTATACTGAATCAGTATTATTTAGTGGATTAAGAGAACTGTAGGATGGAAATCTGGTTGAAAATCCAGTCTGCAGAGTTGAAATGCTGATAAGCTGATTCCTATGCTTTCCTTTAAGCTGTAATTCTGATAGAAAATACTAATATTAAAAACAAGATTTAGAAATAATTGAGAAGGGCAACTTATGCCTCATCAAACTTTCCCATGTTCAGCTTTTGTGTCCTTAGAGGAAATGGCATTGAAAAATTACTTGGGGGAGGGGGATCCCACGAGCAATAAAACATGTGAAAATAATTTTCTATTACAGTCTAGGTGTCAGTGCTTTTCAAAGTGGTAAATGATCCCTGAATCTAGGGTAAGAGTTTAAATTCCAGCTTGAAAAAAAAAAATACAGAAGAACAGTCAGAATAAGAATATATTTATTTGTTGGTTTTCTCTAATTTTTGAGGTGTTTTTTTTTCCTGTCTATATAAGCATTTTTTAACTATTTTRAAAAAATATGCCATATCTATTTTGGTGGGAGACTGATGTAAAAAATGTATTTGATATCTGCCTTTTTTTCATTTAGATAAAGATATTGCTGATGTGTGATGAGGATGTGCCATGTGTCAGTCACAAAAAAGTCGTGTGCTCAAATGCTCATTGGAGAGAAAAATGGTTTGTCTTCCTATATTTCAGTTTGTAGTTATATCAAATGAAGTTAAATATAAAAGTTCAGGTCACAGTCATATTTTAAACAGTAGRACTGGAATTTCAGTTTTTCAACTTAAGTCTTGTAAAAGTTATTTGGGCCATTAACTGAAATGGGCTTTGTTCCTTTAGAAAAGGATCATTAAAGAAAGTAAAGAGGTAAAGGCAGGAGGATGGAAAGCAGCCTGAATGCTTCCTTTGTCAAGAATCAAAAATCAAGGCAGTCTTGCAGGCGAGGTCAATGGTCACCATTACTTGCAGAGTGGACTGTGCCATGGATCTTTTTGGCCAGTTCAACTAGTTGTGAGGCTTATATGGCAACAAGACTTTTGTTGGAGAACCTCAAGTGGAAGTTTTCAAMGTTTTTGAGTGAGGATGAGATCGTTCCCCTCCTGGGAGTCTTCTACTTTGCCTTGTTTCAGACAGCCCATTTCTTCAGATAAACTAGAGGCAGATGTAGCCAGTGTTGTTTGATTGCATCCATTGTTATGTGTAAAGTCGCCTGATCAACAACACTGTGTCTAGCCTTATCTCTAGGTGGTAACAAAGTTATCTACTGTCAGTTATGCCTGTAGGGCTACTGTCCGCTTGGTAATTTGGTCTAAAAAAATTGTTGATTTCTGGCTTCGCCTTGACCCTGGAAATATCACAGAGTGGAAATTGGTGGAGTTATTCCTTTTGGATTCTATCTACAAGTTTATTTGCTGTGGAGACTAATGGAAGGTGAATTTATTACTTAAAAAAGTGCTTGCTGCTGTCTTGAGACRTCATTAGCTGGTAGAATAAGGCAAGATAAGGTAGATAAGCCTGACTGGCAAACGAGAAGCCAGAGGAACGCTCAATGCCTCAGCACTTAAATCTTCAAATGCATTGCTCGTATTTAAATGACCTATTTGGAGTGAAAAGTACCTTAGCACTAAAAGCTAATGTCTTTGAGCTGCGAAACACGCGTAGCAAGTGCTTGGTGAGCTTTCCTGTGTGAGAAGATGCGCCCGTGCMTGTCAAGGCTCCTTGTGAAGCGGTGAAGATGCGTCGTGTGTCTTGAAGATGAGTCAGTGAGAGCCCTCTTGCTCTCGTCTCTTCCACCGGCATCTGCAGCCGGAGTGCGTCATGTCCTCTTTATTTATACTGCAGCTTACACAGATTAGCTAGGGAGATTTATTAAATACCTCAAGCTACCGAATGAGTAATGGGTAATACCAACTGGATCCAAAGAGATGACTGCAAGGTAAAAGTTGGCACAAACAGCCTGTGGTGTGTCCTTCAAGAGTGGCTTGTGTGGCATTTCCTGGAAAGCAGATTAAAAACAGTCAAATAAGGACATTGCTACATGTCTTTTCCTCGTTTTTCTAACTATTCTCTAAATTCCTAGGATTTTGAGCTTTATCTCGCATGGGCCTGGGTTCTCTTTGCTGCGTGACACGTTGACTTGAAAAGTGGCATTAGTTCAGCTGTTTTTCCACTATTTCACAGAAGCAGACGGAGAGAAAGATTCTTAAATTCACAACTAGAAACTTTTTGAAGGCATAAGCAGTTGGGAGATAAACTGGGGTACCTTCCAAACATTTCTTTACTTTAAGCATACTGGCTGGTTTTAGGGCACTATATTTCAGCGTGCTGCTGTTTTAAGAATTAAGGATTAGTTTTGCTGTTACGAAGTTTTGTCACATAATAAAATAAACTCAGAACAGGGAAAGTTTATTTCAGGGAGTGAAATTAATTTGTAACTGTATAATCTGAACTTATGAATATGATGTTGACATGTATGGAAAACTTAGGAAGCCTGAATAAATCCTTCTAATGCTTTTTGATGTTTTCTGTTATGAGATTAAAGACAGATTATTATTATAGATTATTTAAAGATTAAAGGTTAGGTAAAGAGAAAAAAGGCAAGTGTACTGTCTGCTCAGTGCCACATCTTTTGTTTTTAGTGTTTTGTTTTTTAATATCTCTTGAAGGGAATTAATCTTCAAGTGACTTTTGAGTCGGAGAACTTGTATATGGGGGCAGAGAGCAGGAAGGCACAGATGTAATCATAACTGTATTTATTAAGACCTGCTGTATTTTGAAGACTTTTAATCCCTAACAGTTGCAGTAGATTAAGCAAGGATGTGATATCGTGTCTACAAGTAATACAGTAAAATTGTCACAAAGAGACTTTGGCTATGCCTGAATTATTGTAAAATACTCTATCTAGGCATGCGTACGTACATATATATAAAATATACTTCAAACAATATACATTTCTCCGTGATATTTTTATTAAGGCTTTCAAGGTCTCATTCCCTTCAGTTATCTGTCTCACTGCATGCTCTTCAATTGCAATGTATATATATTTCATGTTATGGAAAAAATGATGTTGGTCTTACTTGACATCTTTTGTTCAAATTTAGAATTGCCTTAGGATAACTTTTAGCCTAAAAAAAGGAAGATGTCCACTTAATTGCTAAGATAGATATTTTTATAAATATTTTATTTGTATCAAAGAAAGGTTTTAGAGGCAAAGACTGCTTTGGTCTTGGTTAGGGCGGAGCAGGGAAGACACCTGGATGAGTGGGGAGGGTTGAATTGCTGGCTTAGTTGTAGTGATAACGATTTTTGATGGTAATTGGCTTGTAATCTCACTTAATCATTTTACATGTGTAGTGAATATCTCTATGTGGATGGCATATGTTCATTTTTATAACAATCCTATGAGAATGGGTCACTAAACAGGTTAAGTGGCTGTAGAGAGGATATTTTTCACACCTTGATTTCTACAGCCTGTAACTGCCAGCAGAAATTATGCAGCAAGARAAGTGCAGTCATTCTGTCTTGTCTAAAGATATAAGATAAACCACTATTACTAAAGAATTGCATAAGTACCTAGGAGAGGATAGATGCTTTTTCATTTCTGCTGAGCCTGACTTAAAATGTAAACTGAGCTTTGAAGGAGAGACATTTTCTTTCTCATCCTGTGTCTCCATCCTCCTAAAAATTACACTACTTACATGGACTAGCTGATGGGGACCAGGTGCAATGTATTTTTTTTGTATAGGGCATGAAGTAGGCTCAGGAGCCTACAGTGCTGCTGAAAYCTTCCCCAAGGCTGAAGAACCCTAGCAATTAACTCCACCTTGTCTGCTCGAGGGTCTGAATCACATGTCCAAAAATTACTTGGCAATTTACTGTCTGAATTCCAGTATTTCTACATGAAATTACCTAAAWCACAAGTTTGTTGCGCTTGTCTTCTCTGAATGATCGGAGAAAGTGGTGTGTTTTTGAACTAGCGTTTTCAGGACAAGGAGAATTGTCCCCTTTTGAACTCATTTGTTTTTATAGAAAATTCGCATTCATGATTAGGAATTGCATTTATGCTTGCACACATCTGAAAATAAATTGATACCTTTGTCTTGTTACAAATCRTAACCTGGATGGAAATTAGAGTAGCAAAAGTAGAAATGAGTGTAATATAAAGATTTTAATGATACTCAATCATATTCCTCTTAACAATTCACATGCCTAATGATTTACTTAGACATGAAAATTAGAAATGGTCTCTATTARAAATGATTTAAATGTGAGGAGATAAAGATTTGATTGTGGTGACATTGAGTAACCTTTAGCTTTTTCTGTTTGCGGTGTGAGAGATCTGTTAATTTTTCTTCTTTTTTTATATCTAATACTTTTTTTTAGTAGTGTCATTGAAAGATAATCTAGATGGGCTGAGTTCTTTATGCACAAGGGAAGGACAGAAATTCAAGCAAAATGTGACACAGATCAGCAGTACATGCATAGGCTAAGTGAATGAGGAAAAATCAATTTGGGAACTGCATGTTTCCCTCAACTAGTCCATAGGCATAGAAAGTCTATGAATGTAAYTTTGTTGCACAGAATTAGAAACACATCAGAACTACATGATTGTTTGAGCACTGTCTGAAAGTAGATGTTAAGCTCTTAGTATGACACACTATTTAAACTTCTTTGTAATAATTCATCTATCCATTGATCAACCTGTTGAGTACGTCCATAAAGAGGATAGCRTAGTATGTCTGTGCTCAGTCGCATGGCCTAAATTCCACCTAATTCCCCCTAAGTCCTTTTGCTTAACGTTTCCTGCTGGCTGGATGCCTCGGAAAGCCTGGAGCCAACCAGAAAGAGCCATCAGGCATGGGGCCTATTGTGGAATTACGTGGGATTGAAACTGTAGATCTGACCTGTTAACTGTAGCACCATAGTTATGCTCTTCTGTGGGGAGTGTGTGTTGTTTTTATTTTTATTTTCCTCTTGGCAGTACCAAACAGTGTCGCTGTTATCTCTGCATAATCCATGCAGGCCCTGCTAAAAATGTTACCATCATTGCCAGCACAAGCCAATAAAATGTTATTTTTCTACATAATTCCTTACTAATTACTGAGATGAAACTGCAAGTGTAAGTGGGACATATGTAAAAGGATCCCCTTCATTAGCTTAATGATAAATTGAGCCAGAATTAAGAAATGATTGTATTAACTTGCTGACTTCCAAAAGCAGTTGAGCAGCTACTGTGTGTTCTGCTGTCTACCTTGAGAGAATTTATGAGAGCAATAGAGAGGGAGCGCTCCATCTGGGACATGGGGCTGAAGATATGATTGGACAAAGCTCAAACAACCTGGCTCAAGCTCAGTGCTGACCTTCTTTTGAGGTGGAGGAGGGACAAGGTGACCTCCTAAGGGAAAGGATTCCAGTCTGCCTGGCTGTATGGAAGACTGTGAAGATTTCTGGGGACGGGGAGCAGTAGATTAAAAGGAAGTTTTGATGTGTCACTAACAGTGCCCTCCATTTAAAATAATTTAAATGTAAATCCCCAATAACTTTGTGAAATAAAAAAAGAGAGAGGAGAGCTGTTTGGTGCCTCTCCTTATACCCTTACACCTTTTGAGCACTTGGCAAGCTAGTTAGATATGTAGTGAATGGACACTAGTGAAACTGGAAACTCATCAGAAGAAGCAGAAGCACTTACCTCTGCTTCCTCTTTCTGCTGCCAAATATGAAATCTATTTCTATTTTGGGACTAGCTACAAGAAATTTCGGGAAGAGAAATTTGAATGAGATGAACAGATTTACTTTTTTTCTTCCTGGCACATAGATTCCATCAATGGAAAAAAAAAAAAAAAAAAAAATCTTTTCTTTCTTGCATACTGCAGGAACATATTTGTAATAAATGAAAGCAGAGTGCTTTTGTAGCAGTGATTTGGTTGGTAAAGCCTCTGGGAATTGGGAACTCTCTAGTCCTTTGTTCTAGTGCAGCCTATTACAGAGGTGCTCAAGGCACAAAGACCGTAGGAGACTTGACTTCTGAGAGGATAAATTGCTGAAACAGCAGAATGCCAAGCTTAGAACCTAGTTCTCTTGAGAAGGCTCACTTGAGCAAAAATGTCTAGCCAGCACCAGCAGCACTAGTATAAGGGTCTTTCTTTATCTTTCAGGAGTATTTTTTGKAGGTTTTAGATAAGAGATAATTATTTGCATCTGGAATATATGAGGGAAATATACTCTAAAGAGAATCTGGATATATCATGAAGAATACTTGGGTACTGGATTATGCTGTCTTGGTTTCTCTATCAATAGTGAATGTATTAATTTCTTCCATAGTTTTCTAGCATGTGTAACAGGGCCAGAAATACTTAATGAAATTGGAGAGCAGCTTAAGAACCTTGGCAAACCATTTGAAGGTGCATGTTGTCTGCTGCAATGTTATGGGTCCGGCGTTTCCCAAGTTCTAGGAAAACAATTTTATGTTGTACACTTGTGAAAGTACATGCATAGTTGCTTGACCTGATGCTTTGTGAATATTCCGAACTTCAGCATTTGCAAATAGCTGATACTTTTTTTTCCCTAATATCTAAGCTTTTCAGTGCAGCTGACTGCATGGAAGTGAGAAAGGCATTAGAGAAGACAGGGAAAAGGCTATTATATTGCAGRTCATTATGTCATGAAAAATTTAGCTATGGCTTATGAAAAATTAAATTCAGTCTGATGAATGAACTGTGCAAAACTAAAATGAATTCTTTGCTTTGATTAAATAAAACYGAGAGATTTAAGAATTCATTCCAGTGCTGTGAAATAAAGTGCTCTTGGATTGTCATAATGATCTCGGCTCTAAGTGTTTCTGATCTAAGTCTRTGGAGGACATGCATCTTCTTCTGTTTCTTTGACCAGGACCATTTAAATTGGAACTGAAAGGCTCTTAGTAGAAACTATTGTTGCTGCTATTGTTTTTAGTACAATATTCCCGAAGCAATATGGAAAATATAAAAAATGATGTTGCTTTGGTGGGAGGTGGGGGGAAGCATACGCAATTTAGAAGTGTGCACCAGCTGATACTAAGAAGTTCAGTCTTTTAGGTCATCTGTTTTAGTTGGTCATTTATCTACAGAACTGCATTTTGCTGTCACAGGTACATGTGACAGCAATGTCCCTGGTAGCATACCATGCCACTGGTAGCAATTGAGTTGCCCACAATCCTGTAGGTAAYTTGAGCGTGCTAAGGTGATCTCTGGATTATTAATATGCTGCTGGGCTGGTGGACAAAATTCATTTATCAGCTTCATTTAGGTCATGATGCTGTATCAACAGGCCTTCATTGCTCCTGAGGCAAAGGTCTAGGACTGCAGCACAGACAAGCATTGAAAGTCTACGTAAAAAATCTTTACAAGAAATGCTCTCGACAATAGCTAAGTTGAAAAATACCAGTCAAATTACTCTTGCTTCTTGAATTTCAGATAATTGGTTTTGTATATATTGGTACCTTTTGATGTTTGCTTATGTTAATTTTTTAAATTGGCTTCTTCCTAGGCCTTGTAGTGATTAGAATATACAGTTATAGTCTACCAGGTTTGACTGACATAAACTATTTTTTCCCACTGATTGTGCCTGGTTATAACCTCTCAAAGTACCTCCAAAGGCCTTGGAGAATGCTAGTTTCCCAGTGACCTTTCTGTACAAAACTAAGTGTATTTAACCTATAGGAGTAACAATCTATATGACAAAAAGACTTTACACTGACTGGTTATACTTGGTGTGGGATTAAATTACTAATCTCACTATGATGATTGTGGTTTCACCTTGATGAACTCAACATGACAGTTTTGCTGCACTTTCCGTAGGTACTTGAATCTAAACTTTGCAGTTAAATTTCCTATATGAATTTTCACTCCTCCCTGTAATATTAACTCACCTCTAAAACTCTATGCCTTTTAAGTACTTTATTGTGGAGATTTCAGTCCCTTCGCTTGATCTCCTCTTGGTTTTAGCCATTTTTACAGCCCATTCAATCTGTGTAAATCTCTCACAGGTCCTTCATACATCTTTCAGAAGCATTTCAGTGTGGGGAAAAATGATCACATGAACCTGATAGGCTTCTGTATATAGTGGATAGATAACATCTTTATTAAAAGTTGGCAAACAACTCCTCATCATGATAAAAGGTAGGATTTATGTAAAAATTTGACATAATTTGTAATCAAAAAAGAGTCTCATCAGAACAAAATCCTTTAGTAGTTTCTTGAAGATATTATACTTGGCAATCTGTATTTGCCTATGTACATGCATATATGAAGGTTATTTGCATTCTGGTCTTGAACAGTAGAGTCTACTTATATCCTTTGTCCAAGACAGGTTAATCTGAAGTTGGATGAGTTATTGTGCTTGCCAGCAGCTCACTTTTTTTTGTACCTAAAGACATAATTTGAGACTTCTGATCTAAATTGAATCCTTAATAGCTTGTCACACTTGCTATAAATATATCTCCTTAAAGGCCAGCTAATATAATTATTTTAATTAGGAAATAGCTTCAGTATGATTGCACTCCCTTGTTCTATTAATTGCTCATCACTGGTAGAAGCGACTCTCCTTTCCTTTCTTTCTTTTTTTTGTCCTTCCTTTYTTTCTCCTTCCATCTGTACTACCTACTCTGACAAAAATGTTTTGCTTTAGCTGCATAGATACTATAACTTGAACCCTCAGGCTACTTGTTGCTTTATCTTGCTCTTTTATCTTTTTTCCCTGTATTTGTGATTTTGGTTACAAAATGACTCCAGTAAATCCTCCCCTGGCTCTGAAGCCTGTCTGTTATTTCTCTCCAAGTTGGCCTACCTCATGTGCATTCCCTTGGTAATTCTTGGTCACCTAGGCTGCATGCCCTCTCCCAATAATAATAATAAAAGAAAAATCTGTCTACAGCATAAAGGCTTATTTTTAACTTTTTTTTTGGTGCATTTGTTCATGGTCTGCAGTGTATTATTGCCTGTGTACTGTCACTATGTCCAATCAACATACGTCACGTAACTGGGTGGCATGTTGCCTGGAACTTTTGGTGGTGTTTCAGAAGTGGAAGTAGAGTATTTCTTACAGGCTGCAAAGGCCAATTTAGTTATCCGGCTTTGTCTTTGTGTTCCTGGATTTTACACCTCTAGTTTTGACTCTGCTAGAAAATAGGTACCTCAGGATAGGGATACAATCTCTGTCGTGATGTTATCACAGCTTTCATCTATGCTGTGGGTCTTGATGGAGTGGAAGGATGCTGTGGAAGTAGTAGCAGCACGTTAAAGACAGGATAGCAGTTTCTGAAAGCGTGTGCTGTCTTGTGGTCAGGCTCAAGCGATCAGAATGGATTTTGTAGCAGATTGTGTATATGAAATACCACATTTCTGTGGGAGATTGGGGTGCAGAGGGGACCAAAAGGGGATTTTCTTCTGGAAGCTTAGAAGGCAGATTTTGTGCATTATATTTGTCAATATTACTATTAAGGCAATCCTCAGGAAGTAGTGAGTAATAGCCAGTATGTGTTTTCTGTCCGTAGAGCCCATGTGGGTTTCTGTTTGGCTTTTGCAAGGAAAGGTTTTATTTTTAGTCTTCTGCTTGATTATGGTCCCCTTGATGTCTCCAAAAGCATTCCTTGTATTATGGGGATCCTCCTTTCTCATGCTCTGCTTATTTGAATTTATTTCAAGTTGAGGTAATTAATGCTATTAAATGGTGCATTCAGGACAGAGAGGGGGGAGGTGGAAGAAAGTGAAGGTGACCCAGTTCTGAGAAGGGAGAATCTGAAAACAGCCTTAAGGCTTTCAGATGGAAAAGTTAAATCGCCTCCTGTAATGAATGAATGAATGCTCCTGCTCCAGCAGTATTTCCCACAGTGTGCTTTCAGCTGAGTTTTGCAGCCCTGCTTGCCTCTTGCATAGGGGTGATAGACTTGCTCTGTGTTTAGATAAATGCCTTCAAAAATTAGGTTTAAAATTGTGCCAATGGAGAGATGTTGAAATCTGTCTGTAAACATGAACGTATATGGAAGGATGGGCCAAAAATAATTGGGTTCTAGCATGTACTTGCAAATCATAGTCATTTATCCACTTGTGCARGGTTACTTCTGTAGACAACTTACAGACTTTGTTACAGACCTCTGGGCTCTAATTGAAGCACTGAACAAAATTAGGACTTGAGTGATACTTTTTCTCTTGTGGAAAACAAAAAGCAAAACCCAAACACCTGCACATAAATTGATAGAACTATATATCAGTTTCACCTGCAATAAATTTTATGTCTGCAGAGTGACTTATTCTTAGTTTGCTAACTGTAAATAGCATTTACTGAGTTTAGCTAACTTGCTATAGTTCTAGGTAACTGATGCTGAATAACTTAATGTTAAGACTGGAGGACAGAGAGGAGAGAGGATGGAACTCCAGCAGAGTACAGTAGCCTTGGACATGAGAAACCTTACTTAAAATCTCTTATGTCACAGGCTTTTTGGTTGATAGTGGGGAAATCTCTGTGCATCAGTTACTCATTTATAACTGATTGATACTATGACTGTGCAGACGTTTTGTACCGAAACATTTACAAGGAACTGTGAAGTGATACAACGATGGAGACCTAATACTGCGGAAGAATTTATCAGATACTTGRATGGGTAATTGATAGCATAAATATTGGTTCCAGTTTGTTCTCGTAAGTAGTGATCTGATAASTCCTTGGAACAAATGAATTTGCATATGTTGTAGTTAACAAGGCCACAGAGAAATTTTATATCCCTGATGTAATATRTAAATCTGAATAAAGCTTGTCAAATAGGATGTGCAAATTTTAATTCCTTTGCCTTAATCAAGAACCAACATAGAATCATAGAACCATGTCCCAAAGTGCCTCATCCGTATGCTTCTTGAATGCAGGATGGTGACACCACCACTTCCTTGGGCAGCCTGTTCCTATGCTCAAATRCTCTTCCTGCCTGGAAACTCTTCCTAATATCCAACCTGAACCTCTGTGGCACAATTTGAGGGCATTTCCCCTTGTCCTACTTTGGATAGGAATTTTGGAGAAGAGATCAACCCCCATGGTGTTTGTTTCTGAAATTTTCAAATGCACAGAGGACTTAGAAAGGTAGATCCTTGCCAGGAGACTACAAATATTGATCAGTAAAAAATATTTTGTCTTGAAGTTATTTCAAATTGATGTGCAAGTAAAAGTTTTAAAAATAATGATGTAAAATCTTAGGCTTGGCTGCAACATCACAAACTACATTCTTGTTTAGCTACACAAATAAGCACATACACAGGCCAATCTTTCTTAACATTTTATTTTTTCCTGTTAGCACACAGTTCTAACTAAGAGCTCTAGCAGAGGTCTGATGCTAGAGTGAGCCAATACGTGAATGAATAGCCTCTTAACCTCTGAGGCAAACCATTTTCCTCATCTCCATTGTACGGTTTCAGAAAACACTGAGCCACTTGATTAAATATTATTATAGGAAGGAACTGCATTTCAGACACCAATCATGATCCCTGTCAGCTGGGCAGCCAGCCAAGGACAGTTCTTACTTTCAGGTATTTCCAATTGCCATSAAAATGTAGCTACTGTCTGTAAAGTCTTTCTGGGGACATTGCCAATATACCTTGAYTATTCTGCTGTTCTTCCTTGTTTTCTTTCCTCCCTGCAATGCTATTTTTTTCATCGAACTTTGTACTGTAACTGCAATGTGCTAAGCTTTGTATAGGCTACCTTTGGGAAAATCAGTGTAGAAGCAAGTCAGCTGCCGCTTGAAAAGTCAGTGTGTTCATGTTAATTTGGTAAGTGTCTGATTTACCAGTTGTTGTYTTTCCTTGGTGTTAGTGGAATTAAGCTTCAAACATATTTATTACACCTTACTCTTATCTAAGAAAGTATGAAAACTCTATGTACARAAATTACCCATTTGGAAATGGTTAAAAGGTACAAGTTGGTTTWATTTCTTTACACTCATTCTCAGTTTGGCTCATGTGCTGCCTTACAGATCATGGCATACATTGTCAATTAAGAATTACATTTCCAGGACATACATTGTCAATTAGGCATTTCCAGGGCTGGCTTTAGAACTTTGTTTCACTAAACAGTGAGTCCATAAATACAGTGCATYTGTAAACAAAAAGAACTGCAACTCATTCTACACATAATGGAAGCAAGAATGTTTTAGCCACTTAGACGTTTTTCTTTATTCCAAATTTCCAAACGAAGTGAAATCAAACCATAATGCAATATTTTTATGTTTTTCCCCAATGAAAAAGTCAACCTAGTAATAACAAGTCCTCCCTTTTTTGTGATAAAGCAAAGTAAGGAAAGAATAGAGAAGTGTTGTTATGATCTGTTGAGGTGCTGCTCTTAAATAATGCTCATTTGTGGTGATGCTAAGAGAACAGAAAGGGTAATAATGAGAAAGACAGATGGAGAAACTAAGTCTGATTATTATAGAGGGAATTAAACTTGTTTTCAGGATTTACTAAATCAAATTTGCTAATGGTGTTATTAAGTAGTATTATGTTTAGCATCTGTTTTCAAGCACATTCCGCGCTTACCATCCTTAGGCTGGTTTCTGCAAAGTCTTCTAAAAAACTTCCTTGAAATTGGTTAGAATTCCTACCTTGACTTCATAGGCAGCATGTGAAGCATTTGAGAATTGCAGATTAAGGAAAATAACCTTTTTATTTTGAAAAGTTTTGAGCTACAGGTTTTAAAACCAGATCCAGTCCTTCCTGTGGAATGCTGTAGCTTGGTTCTCCCCGCAGCTGTTCAGAAGCCATCCTGCTGGCCAGGTAGCTGTAGCAGTGGCTGGGCTTCATTCTTTGGTTACGTATTTAGCAGCAAAATTCCAAATCAAAATTGTCCGTCTGTCTCCCACTTTGGGCATCATTTTCATATTAAAAGTGTTTCCTAATGAGGCCCGAGGCCCCTCTAATTAATAACTGCTGAACTTAGTGTTTTGAAGATGCTGGATGAAGACATCCTCAGYATTTATTACTCCACACCTTGACATCTCCAATGTGACTCCTCTTTGAACCAGGAAATTTTCATGTGCTTTTCTGTTATGTAACAGAAATGATTCCTTCATATGAAGGGTTATCTCAGTGTATGTATTTGCTGGCTGTGGTTGTCTTCCTCCAAGTCAAAATTACTCTTTATTTAGAGAGATTAGGCCTCACCGATCTCAGAGTGGAATTGCCTGAGAACCCTGTTGACTGTTGGCTTAGAATGTTTTGTCCTGCTGCTGACTGTRCCTTGGCATTAAGAGAGGATACAAAGATATAGATAAATAAAGGGATTAGAGTCTCAGACGAATTGATTTTCAGGAATGAGAGTTGTTATAAAATAATGTAGCATTTCAGTTCCTGCAAGGAGATACCATAAAATAATTTTTTTTTGTATAAAAAGATAGTGCTGCAGCAGTACCTGAAAATTAGGGATGTAACTGTACATACTTACACTAAAATTAGTTTCAAATTTTCCTCCATATGAGGTATTCAACAGGGAAGATCTCATCCTGTGACTCTGGATATTATATTTTTATCATGCTAGTTGATAAATTCTATTTCCTCCAACCCCTCATAAAATCTATACTGTTTTGTTACTTCTGTGCTCACTGGCTTTAAAATTAGTTTTCAAAATCAATATATAATATTTCTTAATTAGATGCAACTGATCTGTATTAAGTAAATATGGCAAAAAATGCTGTGATAGGGCATGAGACATGAAAGCCTGCCGTGAAGTTTACTTTTCTGCTGAGTTAAAAACGATTAACTTTTTCTTTCTCTAGTGGAAATGGACTGAAGTAGTTAATAATTTTAGTGAAAGGTTACCAGCTGCATGTGAATATCAATGTGAGCTGAAGCACATGTATTATAAGCAATAAATGCAGTTATTCTGGTGTAAAGAAAACTCAGATTATTCTGCAAGGATAATGTCAGTGAAAGTTTTGAGATAAGATGAACAAGTTCTTGTAATTCAGTAGGCATGATCTGCCGCAAATTTTCAGACATCTGTGGCATAGAGATTTAGTATAAAAAGTCTTCAGAGTTGTTCCACTTGTCTCTGACTGTCAGAAAGTAAGGAATACTTTACAACATTCTGTAGAAACAGAAGATAAAAACAGCATATTGTTCTGCAACTGTTGCTAGCATGGCAAGAAAAGCCTGGAAAGCTTAGGTATGTGCTATCCTGACTGCCTTTCTGAGGCATGGTGATAAAATTTGGTTTTCTTATCAGTTTGGCTAGCCACTTCTGCTGTGGCTGAGGGTCAGGTCAGTTTTTCAAATACAAAATGATCTTTGTGGTATTCTGATAGTTCTTAATCAAAAGCATTAAGAGAAGCAGAAAACAAAGGGTTTCTACACTTCTGCAGTCAACTTGCTGCTTTAACTGTTATGTTTTGTGGATGAAATGCATACGTGCCAAGTTGGGAAGCCTATCTATCCATCCATGGGTTCCTGGTAAACTCCTGCAAAGCCGTGTTAGGCGGTTTGGGACTGAAGGTACTGGCAAAGCAGGCAGGAGTGTAGCAGGAGGAGTCAGACTGGGTCTAACAATGCCCCACATGCAGAATATGTGAATTGCTCTTGATCTAAAGAGCATTAAGTATGGATATAACCATAGTTCAGGCCATGGGTACATGGCACCYTGTATTACGGCGATATTCCCCGTTCTTTCTTGTTCCTGTGCAGGGAGGGAAGAAAATATTGATGCTTTGGATGCCTTCCTTTTGAAGTGTTAACATCTAAGTCTGATAAAATTCACATTTCCCTGTATTGTGCCCTCATTTGTATGGGCTGGATGTTTGTGGTGATGTGCTTGAATCTGTAGAGCTTGCCAGTCACACGTCCAGATATTGCTTGGGGCCTCTAATTGGGTTAGCTAGTTTCCACCCTTATCCCYTTGCTAAGGAAGAGTTGTTATTCTGCCATTTCAGAATATCATTTCTAACAATTTTTATACTTTATTAGAATGAAAGCTCTCAGATACCTGTAAAGTGGAAGGGGCTTTGATCCCATCTCCCCTGAAATATTTATATAGAAGAATAAATTTTTTTTTAGAGCTTCTGAATCACAGAAGCCAGGATCTCAGTGGGTTGCCAATTAAACCTTTCCAGAGTTTTCCCTATTTGCCTTTTGCTCTTGTTTATATGGACAAGACAGATACACATGCTGCTTGGTGAATAAGCTCTGCTATTTTATTTATTGTGGGACGTATATAATTTACTTTGTATTTAGAAGCATTAGAGTAAGGTGACCAGAAATCAACTTGTGTGGAATTTGTTTGCATTACTCTTCTTGAATATGTTCTAGTGCTAGGATCACTTTGTTCTGTGACTTCTAATGTGTGAAATTAACCTACAATTCTTTGTTAATAGCCATGGTTATAAATTCAGTTGTTGATTTAATCTGAGTTTACTTTAAAAAAAAAAAAAAATATGTAGAATACTTCAGCAATATTTTAAGAAGCTCAGTTAAATCAGCAGCTATGGTACACACAAAATCTGAATAACTACTATAGAATTTGCATTTCTGTGACTTAGCCAGAATAAACTTTGGTCACTACTATGCTGCAAAAAACTGGGAGGGGAAAAAAACTGGTTAGTTCCAGGGGAACTGACCTCTGTATTTTGGTTTTCAGGTTTCTTTTGAGGTAGCTTTAAGAGACAAGTTTTTACTGAATTGTAAAGAAGGCCTTTTTGTCTCGAGCACTCTGTTTTACTGTCAGGCAGTCAGTCAGAGCCAGCTGAAACTGCTTTATCTTGCTTTCATGTTACTCCTCCTGTTTATGTAGCCAGCAACTTTCAGATACTTCTTTTAAATACCTTGATGTTTCTTTAGGAAACAACTAAACCCATAGATAGTTTTCTAGTTCTTAAGCAACTGTCAGCTATCTGATCACTACAAACCTYCTCTGAACCTTCTTCCTCTTTTGTCTCTATGTAGAATGGGTGTAAGAGATRAAACGTTCGGAGCTTGCTAAATAAAGAAAGCTCAAATAAGCACCACTCTTACAAAATGTGTGAATTTTTTTTTCTCTTTTTTTCTCCTGGAGAAGAAATGCTTTCGTATTTCTTCTCTATCTCAAAAAGGAGATAATTTAAGGCATTCCAAATCAAACTTTCAAGTACCTTAAATGACCAAGGCTTTGCAGTGATCACTGCTGTTCAACAGGCCAACACAAATAGTTTTGCAATACCCAAAACTAGGAAACCAGGTCCTCTTGTTAAAGCCATAAACGCGAAAAGCATCGAAACAACAAAATCTGTATTTTCATGGTGAAAAGAATGTGTTTATTATCTTGACATGGTAATACTTAGAGCAAAGTTTTAATGAAATTAGTGTATTAATAGGTAGAGATTATGTGAAAGCTTTTCTGTTAAATCTTTCTAAAATTAAAAAAGGGTTTGTTCTTTGAGGGGGTTCTACTGATTATTAGAAAATATGAAATAAACATGTGTTTTTATAAATCTTTTTTTCTTTTCTTTCCCTCCTCTCTTCTTGCCCCCCCCAGCACAGGGCAAACCAATGTAGAAAAAGATGTGTGAGGAGGGGAAAGATGCTGATGAGCAGTTAGCTCTGGAAAAAATGTTGTGTTATTCCGCTGCTAGAATAWTGTGTAGCTTCTATGTGACTTATGGATCAATACATAAATCTTTCTAATTTCTTTGCAGAGTAATAAGGACAGCACAGCTTTCATTGATTGCTGCCAAAAGCCAACGCAGTCCGAATCCAGTATTAGTCTGACCCAGAGCATGTTCAAACCTACATTTTATTTTTGTGACTAATGTCACCAATATCCAGAATCTTTTTAGATATATTTCTTCACTTAAATAATTCCAAAGAGCATTTAATAAGCTCACCAATGTGAGCAGCAAGCAGCAGTTCATGTAGCCTTTATTTTGTGATACATAACTATTGGGGAATTTACACAGGGCAGGTAAYGTAATTGTTTTAGCATCTATTTAAACAATCATCAAATACTTTTTTTTCTTTGTGAAATAAGTTATTTACATGTTGCATTTTTCAATTGAATGGTAATTTAAATCTGTCAGAACTATGAATAAAAGCTCTATATGGTGAAGTTAAGTATGGTGAAGCTAACTGAAGTTAGCTGCAAACGATGATGCATAATATGCATATTCATTTCCTTCAAATACTTCAGGACTGTTATTCACAAGTATTATTCATTGAAAATTCTCATAATGGAGTGTTCTTACTATGAAGAAATCAGGGTTTGGCTCTGATGCAGTAATGTCAGCTGCACAGTCGTGAACCAAATACTCTAACCTTTCTAGAAATCTTTTACTTCTTCCCTCTGACTCCTCCATAAAAAATTTTGTGAGCAGAATGCTAATAAGTAGGACCTTGCATATTTATTTCTGGTTTAGATTTTATTTTAGGTTTTTCTTTAGAAATGCCCTATTTATTGTGTGCTTGAACTTGCCTCTGTTGGGCACAAATTGACTCATTTTTAAGGCCAATTATATAGAGCTTGGAAAAAAAAAAATTAAACTGCATGGTCCAGATTTGTTTTCTGAAATAATGTTTCCTTGGGCTGAAGCCACAAAAGAATAAAAACTGAATGGGGAGAGAAAAATGGAATTGCATCAATGAAATTACATGGCCTGACCTAGTTTTCATAGACTGTACAGACTTGAATGACTGAAAGAACTGCATTAAAAAAAAATACATTCAGATGTGTGGATGCTGTTTTATTTTCTTTTTTTTTTCTCAAGATATCCAATACAATAAGCAAATAATATGACATTATTTAGTTTAATGTTATACTTTGAAGCTGCTCCTCTTACACTGTGAAGCAACCCAGGAATACGTGATGCAGAATACTGTGTATCACGTATTCCTGGGTTGCTGCACAATTTTTACTCTAGTCAAATAAGCAGTTATTTCTATTAATCTGTGCCCGACACACACATGCATGCACACACAGAAATGCTCTGGAAGATGTTTAGTGCTAGAAGTCTAGGCTAAATAAACTAGAAACTAGGGCATAGCTTTGGTGAATAATTAGGTAGTTTAAAGACAGTTTATCTTTTCTGATGACTGTTGGAAGAACAGCATCAACATAAAAAATGTTAATTTACAGTTATAATACTCAAAGTTCCTTTCCAGATCCTATTACATTAGGAACGTTGAAAGCAGTTTCAATAATATAGAAGTTAACATATAGCCACTGAGCATCAGAGCCAGGAAAGGGATTATTTTTAATGTAATATTTGACTTTTCTGTCTCTATCTATTACAAAAAAGGATAATTCCAGTGTTTTCAGCATACATATGCACCTGTCTGAATGACCTGATTCGGAGCTCTAGACTTTTAGAAAGCTCTTGTATGGTGACTTTCCGAAAGAGAAGGACTGTAAGAAGTGGTATGGCAGTAGTCCAGTTAAATTGTGTTCTGTCCTCTATGGTTTTGCTGATGAGTATAGAAGAACGCAAGCTGGAAGGAACAAGGCAATGTATAATATTTAGAAGTCAAAAGGTGTGAATGATTTGCTGTTTCTGATGGTCGTAAGCCCCTTGTTCATTTGTCTGCTTAAAAGCCTTGAGCTCTCTTAGGGAGCAGACACCGTGTGTAATGACATGCCATTGCACTGTCAGTTGCTAGAAACCCTGAACCTTCCTGCAGATCCCAAGCCACATCAGGTGACCTTTGGATATGTTTTCTGTTTATGGAGCACAAGTAAATTATGTCCACTGTGTAGCACAGGATACCTGCCTTGCATGTGTCAGCTGAAATTCTAATGAATTTTTTTTATCTGGCTTCTTGTCCTAGATTCTGAATTGATGTCCGTCACAGGTGAGTTTTTGTAACAGGACTCAGGGTTGCGTTACCTTAATATTCTTTATTTTAGAGAATAGTGTTTTAATATTTAGCAAGGCACTTACACTAACATGACCTCACCATACTGGAGGACAGAAGCATTTAGAGGGCCAAATTCTACTTTATCTGAATTGTGCTTGTATAGATCCATCAATTTTCTAAGGAAATAAAATTAATTTCCTTAAATACAAGAATCATTCTTAGGCTTCACCCTTTTTTCTTATGAAACAGTCCTTTCCTGGAAGTGCTATATGAAGGCCTAAAGTACAGTGATACAAATTACAATGCCTAAACTAGTTTAGTTCCTGCACACCAAATTATTTTGCGTATCTTGTAGATAGGAAAATGTTGCAACTGCCTTCAGTTCATCTTCAGAAATGTGGGAATTTACCTGAAAGGAAACAAAACTATAAATAACCATGAGCCAAGTTCTCATGGGTCTAGCTACATCATCTAACTACTTAGGTTTTTAAAATGTAAGSCCCTTTTTATAACTGAAATTGCGATAACTATGTCCTTGGGCATATTCTTTTTTGAGACCTCTCATAATATTCATAGTTTGGAGTGGTGAAGTAATTTAAACTCTTGAAGCCCAACATTGAAACTCAATTATCTGAAATCTAATGTTGTTGGTTTTGTGCTTCCAAGATTATATAATACTAGCACCTCTTAGAGTTTGATGTCATAAGAACTCCTGCAGCAGCATCTCTCTAACTTCTGGTGCTATGCAGATGCAACAGAATTTCAGATTTAATTACATATAAAAATAGTGTTTTATTCTGTGTGTTTTTTCTCCTTCCAGAGAGTAAACTCTAGAATAGGAAGAAAAAAATCATCTTAGATGAGACATACAAGATGTACAAGAGGACAGAGGAGMTTATAAGCGAGGCAATATAGAAGTTATTAGTAAGACAGTCCAAACAGCTGAAATATGCAGGGACCAAATCTTTTAAGTACTTTACCTYTCATACATTTGTTTTCCACTTTCAAGTATGTTAGTCTTGCATAATATAGCTAGTGTTATTCATTGGCAGAAACAAGCTTTGGATTGGGGCAATTTTTGCATAAGTGGTACTTATACCCCATCTTCTCCCTGTCATATTTCTTGTGAGGTAATTTCAATTTCTGGTAACTTGTACAGGTTCCCAGGATGCTAGTTCTTGTTTGTTTTTGCTTGTGAGCTTTGTAATTACAATGCAGTAAGACAGTTTGTAATGTTCAGCAAGATGCCTTTTATGTCCAAGGCACTGCACTGCTACCCCTTCTTAGCCCTTAGATCAGGGACCAGTTGTGCTGTACGTCATATAGAGAAATAATAAATGCTAGTCCTTTCTCTGAGGATTTTGAAGTCTAAATAAACAAGACCATCTAGGAAACGGGACATGAAGATAAGAAATAGCAAAATAGAATATTTGTCTCAAGTTCTGTTTCAGTGTTATGTCAATGCAACTGTACTTTCTCTTATTATAAGCTTCTTAAAAATGAGACTTTTCTATGTATCTATTTCATATACTTAAATGCAAAATAGTCTTACCTGCAAATCCCTTCAGTAAAATTTAGCTAGAATACCTAATGGAAAAGAATTTCTGAGCTCAGCTTGTATGCACCCAATAAATGCAAGGTGCTTGGTGTTACAACACCACCATAGCCATATTTTTGTGACGTACAGTTGAAGTAACAGCATGATCCAAAGCAAAAGGGAAGAGAGGATGGGATTAGATTTGTAAATATAGAAAAGGGATGTGTGGTGTCTTGGTACCAGCTTCTTCTTTGCACTGGAAATAACTGAATGCGGCTGAGCCTAATTAGGCTCAGGGGCTTTAGGTAGCTTTAATGGCTGTGCTGCTGTCCCACTGCCTCTCTTAATTGGTTATTGCCAGCGAGAGAAAGGGAGGTTAAAAGAGGAGCGGGTGTTTCATGTGCTTTTGTTTAGCTGTGTGACACGAATGTCAAATAAAGGCAGCGCTAACTTGTTTTGGCTCATGTTAAAAATAACCCTAGAGTTAGATCTGTGCTTGTGCATGTTATATGTGTCTGCATAGGCACGTGTGCCTCTGCCTGCTGTGCGAGCTTCACAGGCTTTGTGCTGAGGACCTTGGCATGTGCTAATTCAGCCCCTACGTATGCAAGCTCCCCTCAAGTATATTGTTGTTGGGGAAAAATTAGAGAGTTTGATTGCTGAGCCTGGAGTTTTYGAGTGAAATCAGAGTAAGACCTTCTGATGGGAATGAATTATTGAATCTATACTTTGATGTATGGATCCCATCTGTTTGCACTCTGTGCTGAAGTGAAATGCTCTGGTATATTGGAATAACMTACACAAAATTTTCAAGGATGATGGGTGTCACTCCAGAGCTGTGGTGGCAGGTAAGACATCATAAATGTCCTTGAGACTAAGCAAGCGTTTATATTTGAGTAAATGTAACAGGAAAGAACTGTATGTCTGCTTAAAAACACTAGGCCTTATCTTCTCTAATAATACCTGGGAGATGCTTCCCCAATGTTCAAAATTATTTTTTGTGATATTGAAAAGAAGTACAAAACTGAACATTTTTGATTAAAGCGTTAACTTCAATATTTCCATTAATATATACATTTGCAATTCCTGTATTACTTATAAACATAGAGGCATTGTTTTTCCATTCATTTCCCCAGTTGTATGGATTCTGTATGGTGGGTAGAAAAAAAACTTAATATGTATTCACTTATATCTGTGTGTGTACAAATGTATATATATTTTACCTAAAACTATATATAAATAAATATAAATTTAGCACAACAACATTCAAGTCACAGCTTTTGGTAATACTTGTTGCTACATGTCCTTAATAGTGTGGTGTGTCAATCTGCATAACTCTAGGACATGAACAGTCAGTGGCAGTGGAATTGTGGCTTTTTTTGATGTATTTTCTTGAATAACCAATTAATAACTACAGATGTTTTGGGTAATTAAAAATTAAGAGATGCTGTCAAAATCTATGATGTCAGCATCCTTTTTAAGATATTAGGATATTGTTGTCTTACATTGTTTGAGTTATCCTTGGAACTGAAAAAGATGAAAGAAGAAATGATACTGCAGTCCTTTTACCATTTATATGTGTGCTCTATGGAGCTTGCACATGCACATATTATCAGATGTGGTCCAACTACTTCCTTCATCTGAACCTAATTGGAATTTAAAGAGTTCAGAATTTTGTCTATATTCACATGAGACCAGAAGTATTGCTATTTATAAAGTGCTTGAACTATGCAAATATCTTAAGTTGTATTTATAGCACAACTAATTGCTGCTTTTTAAATATGGCTTACAATCAATGATTGTAATGCTATGATATCACTATGTGAGTTCAAAAGCCTCTGTGTTGTCCTCATCCTAGATGAAATAATTAAGATAGACTTTAAGTATTTGGCAGCATTATCTGTACAGAGTTGTTCTCACTGCTTCAGAAATTACAGAGGATTTTGAGAATAAGCAATATGAATGGTAATGGTAAAGTGTACCCACCCACAGAACAAAAGAGCTGTTTGCTGAACAGTGCCCTATCTGTCAGTCTGAATTTTTCCCAGACTTGTGCTTCATATGCTGAAATTGTCCACGCCTTATTTTTGAGAAGTTGAAATGTCAAACTCTTGAGGGAGGGGAGAAACAAATGAGGAGAGATGGGCTTGAAGTGGTTTGTTTCCACCCTCAAATTCTCAGTAAATACAGCCAAGATGAATTATTACAGTTTGACACAAAAATAGCTCTGGTTGCCAGGCAATGAAGATTTGTTCTGTAGGAAACCAGACTTGTGTTGCCCAGGATCTAAAACTGTGTGCTTCTTGTGTGTGTGCATATATATATATATATATATATATATATATGCCTACTTGTTAAATTAACAATTAAGTGCACAATTAACAAATAAGCATGAAATTGAAAGTTTGCATATTTTAGCTTTGGGGCAGGGGGTTTATGGGTGGTTGTGGTGGTGTTTAGAAATTCCAGTTTCTTGACTTTCTACCTGGCAGCTAAGCAATGGTTGATGTTTCCTGATGTATCAGGGGTGTCAAAACAGATAGTCTTTTGCCGTGTTTTAATGGAAATAGACACGTGTCTGAATTAGACCAGTGGGATTTGGCTCCTTGAACTGACTTTTAAATTTAATCCAAATTATTCTTGATTTCACAGTGATTCAGTTGATATTTCTCTTCTTGGATGCACTATCATGTATTTTCATGGATTGGGCTAGATGCTAGGATGCATGGTCTCTAGCTGCTTTTAAAGGTAACGTTAGGCATTTAGCTTTGCCATATGAGCCCTCGAGCAGACAAAATAATAGTTTCTCTATCCTCCCTCTTAGGCTATTCTGTACAGGAGTATCTGTATCTTAGCTCTTAGAGTCAGCTATGGTTTATCTAGAAAAGCAACGTTTCCTTTTTGAAATAGGATGCTGCGTTTCAGTTTAAATTTATATAGGTTGTTACATTCTTGGAATTGTGCTTTCTTTGGTGCTTATTTATTGGGCAAGTTGGCTACATTTCCTCCCTTTAAGTTTGCTTACAAGCGTATAGCAGCCTGTTGGTCAGATATTTTATGCCCAAAAAAAAAAAAAAAANAAAAAAAAAAAAAAAAACAACAAAAAAAAAAAACCACAAGAGAAAATACCTCAAACCAGAATACTCCAGAGCACCAGGATATTTGTAAAAGGACAGAGCTGACAACAGGGAAGTTGGAAATCTGCCTTCGCACACTGAATAAACCAGGAGCACCTAAGTTTAACTTGACAATGGCAAGAATAAGAGGTAGAATATTATTTTAGACTTAGAAGAGAAGCCTAAAAATTGGTGAGGAGTATGTCAAACATATTGCGAAGGGGTGGAATACATATTTATCAGCCTATTTGAAAAGGATACTAGAGCTTCATTTTCATCTGCTGCTATAAAGAAGCAGTATCAGAGCGTGAAATTAGCAGTCAAGTAATACATATGCCATAGCCAAAAGCAAAGCAATTAGCTGCATGGCTCCACAGAGTTTATCTACTGATTCTATTGCATTTTCAGCTCCAAACTTGATGGTTTTTCACTCACTGAACAGTAAAGGCAGTAAACAAAATTCATCTGCTGCAAAAACAGAAGTATTTTGTAGCCTGCAGCAGCAACCCAGACTCGTAACTTTTAGTGGGCACTACGATGCATCTACTAGGGTAGATAGTAAACATGTGGTGTTTGTGTTTTGCGGGTCTAAACACATTAACTTGTATTAAACTTGACTGGAACTCTGTTTACATAAAAGCTGCCAGATTGGGACTCCAACGTGGGTCTTGGTTTGTGTATGCACTGGAGCGAGAGCYATTTGGAAATTTGATTGTGTATTTGAGAGAAGAGTTTGGAGTTTGCTGCATTTTAGTTATAGGAAAAGCGTAGTTGATCTTTATGCTTCATTTATATTGTGCATGAATAGAAACAACTTTTTCATGCACTGTTGAATATTAGAAAGTATCAAATTATTCAAAAAAAAAAAATCCCTCAGTTTAGGGCTTCATTTCTTTCTGTCTCCTCTTAGAATTAAATCATTAGAAAAGTAAAGGTAATGCAATAAAGTGTGAAGAAAATTCTTATTACCCGTTGCAGAAAGCATTCATATGTTAATACCCAMAAAAAGCTGGACTCTACTCAAATGTTGCATATTAAGTGATAAATCCTATGAGTTTAGCAGTTTACCAGGCACAGCAGGTTTCCAAACCATAATATCGTGCACATGGTATACAGTTAAGAACTATYTAACAAGCTGTATACTGTTAACAACCGTTTGTAGCTTAAAGATGCTCATGCCGTGTTTTAGTTCTGTTTGCCCTTGTGGGCAGGTAGAGTGGCATCCCCCTGGAACAGAAGTCGTATGGATTTAAGAGCTTTAACTTAGGGGTTTTTAACTCTGAGACTTTAACTTATAATTTGAGGACAGCAATATATTTCAGTAAAGCTTAACTGTGCATACTACAGCAACGGTTAGTTGTTCTTCAGTTATAAAAATGCCGTCTTATGCCTCCACATGTTACGGAACAAAGTTAGTTAGAATGGTTTCCCCAAATTTTGCCCAAGGAAAGCTTCAAAAGGAGGTATACAAATGCAAGGAGCTGCTTTACCTAGTTTGCAGTATCAATGAACATGGATTTTTTTTTTTTTTTAAGGGATCAGACATAGGTATTTCTGTCCCAACTTTTTTTGTCAGTTTTCTGAGTTTTTAAAAACAATGTAATTGATAGTGCAGTGAAAGCATAAGTGTGCAAACTAGCTTTTGTTCACAGACATCAAGTAGCCAGAATTAACTATCCCTTTTATTCCTGTTGCTCTTTTTGTTTATATATTTAAATTAGCCAATACATAAAATTTATTCTTTATGAGTTATATGTGTAACAGTTTTTGGTGCATATTGCATGATTTTGTTTGCAAGGATGATTTTGAGTTTACTGATAGCAAGCATTTAATTTGATTTGAGGATTTTTGCGCTGTTCTCTTGAGGTTGAATTTGGCTAAATGCAGCTCTTAAGCAAAACTGAAGAACTGTTTTTAATAATCATCTGAGTGAATTATTTCCATCTATTGTTTAAGAGCGTAATGAGCGTGCTCAAACCAAAATCAATATACTTCAGTGTTATTTTTCAAATAGTAGCTGAAAATGCATTCTCCCATGGGAGAATGTTTAAAGAAGGCAAGCGTATACAAGCCGAATACAAAGCTAAGCTGTAATACTTTTTGCCAAGTTAACTGGTAAAATATTCTTGAAGACAAAATGTAAATGGTGAGCCTTGAAAGTTCTCTTTAAAGCTTGTATTTTATAAGCAATTAATAGGGAAACTTGTGTTTCTATATGCCTGAAAGGAGAAATTTCTGCTGCTGTGGCATTTGGCTTTTGCAGATGCAAGAGCATTAGTATCAGTAATGCAGAAATGCTTAAGACTCGGATCTATATTTTGTTAGTACATAAACCAAATCCCCAAGAGTCTAATCAGACTGAGGAAGAACTTGCTTCCTTCCTGCCCTTTTCTGCATATTTGTCTATATTCAGTTATGGTAGAGCATCTGTTATCTAAGCAAATTAAAACTGGACAGGAGACATGCCATTGCTCTATCAATAGAATCAGAATAGGATCTCTGTYGTCAACTACTGATTTCTAGAGTTGCGCACGGGAAGTTTTCTCGTTAGGAATGCAAACTTTCTTACCCTCTTGCTGCTACAGCTTTCATGAGACTGAATTTATTTCATTCCTAGTCTGCAATAACAGCTTGTGAAGTAGAAAGAAAATAAAAATATGATCCTTGGCCTGATTTGGACTGCTGTGCTCTTGATTATGTGGCAAAATAGTGACTTCATTCTTATGGCTGAGGAAACCTTCTGAGGTACTTATCCTAACCAAGTTATTTGTATGAAAACGGATCCCTTTATAGCAAGGACATGTATTTCTTGGGTTAAAGGCTAAGGACTAGAATAAACAAGTCCAATAAAGCTGCCATTTTGGCTTTGTTCGTTTTTGCTGTATCTGTGTACTGTCCACTTGCTTTTATTTTATTACATGCAAAAATTGAGTTGCTGGCAGCTAGTAGAAGAAATTAATCAAAGAGAGAAATTGATAATCAGTTTTGTAAATGGAATTGTTGCAGCAGGGATTCTCTAAGATGAGACGTTGTCTTACCAAAACACTATCAAAACTTTGTTAGCCTCTAGCTTGATTTTTGTGAGGCTGCCAGCTTAAAAAAATTGGGAGTGGGGGGAAGTGAGGACAAGGACTAAATGTATGGTCATTGTGGTATAGTGCTGTGTCTTAATTATTTGTTTTTAGCCAGTAGAAACTAATTAGTATAGGTACTTGTCCAAGGGCCAGACAGGGCATTAAAAATATGCTTTATGTATACACCCARTTACTTGGAATTGCCTAGCAAAAATGATTTCAAGGGCTCGTACAAGTGTTCACTGAGGTGATTTGAAGCCCTGTAAGGTATCTTTATTAAAAGGTTTTGCTTACATACACTATACAACAAGAAGATTATTATATTCATTGTTTCTTTAAAGCATGTAACTTTTATTCAGATCTGTATTTTGATACAGTCTTCATTCATGCCTTAGTCTTTCTAAATCTTATGCTTTTTTTTTTTTTTTTTTTTTTTTAACCAGAACAATGGATCTAATAATGCTTCTCTTACTCTGTGTGTATATTCAGAGGACAAGTAATTTAGAGGCTGTTTGGGTACTCGGGGAATACTGAATATGGTGAGATGTTTTGATCCTATTGTAATGATGAGGTAATGTAAATACCAAAATTTTGCATATGTACTACCTTCAAGATGCTTGAGAATTTTATAAATGTTGATGATAWGATTAATAATGTGAAGACTCTTCGCTCCCTGCCAGTATGTGTAATCACGTCTCAAATCATATCTCAAATGTGTAAGTGGTGTAGCAGAGACTGCATAATTACCACCTTTCCCAAGTTTTCCTGGAGATTTGGCTTTATGGCTGCAGATAGCTTTTGTCAGACTTTGGGAGCTCTTCAGCCATTTAGCTTTTTGTTCTCCCACTGTCTATTTACAATAGGTTAGAGGGAAACTCCCAAATTATGACAGTCAGCTGCTCTGTATGTGTGTCCCAGCAGTTCCAATTTTATAGTTTTGAAAGAAGCAGTTGTATGAAAATATATTTTATATGTTGTATGAAAATGTATTTTATATTTTGCTGTTTCCTTCATGCTACTGATGTTRATGAAGGTAGCCTTTACTCATGGGATCAGAGTGGTGGCATCTGTTGGAAGGGGAATTCTACTGTTGTATTTAGATACTTTTATTTTTATCAAGATCAATGGATTCTTTTATTTATCTCGCAGTATCTAAATTCTGATCTGTGAGTGGAACTCCTGTTGTTTTCAGGTTGGTGTTGTTAGGTGTAATAGTGCCTCTAGCTTGAGACAGTTTGGAGAGTACAGAACAGTACAATGAAACATTTATTTAAAAAAATCCAATTCCTTATTTTCACTTCTATTGCTGTTTTTCTTTGCTTTTGTTCTACATGTTTAAGGGAATATTGTCTCTCATTATTTTTTTGTAATATATTTTCAGTAGTTTTCTTTTTCTGGTTTGGAATATGATATGATTGGTATAAATAATAACCTTGGATGTAATGTGCTTTTTACCAAATTGAAGCACGCTGGCATGAAACCTTTGCATCCAAAATAATATCTAATATGAACATTTTTTCCTCTATAAAATGTATTCAAATTGTAAGCCATGAAGATGTAGTGAATATATGACAGGTTATAGATTACTGAAGAGTGGAGGTGAAGTTGCAAAACCGTCAGAACTTATCCATTTGAATTGGTTGCTAAGGCTGTTCTGAATAGCAACAAAAGGATTGATCTGACTGAAATTCAGACTTAAATTATGGATTTGAATGTAGGACTAATTGTGAGAACATCTAGGACTCTCCTTCTTTGGGGAGRAGGGACAAATTTGTGATAGAATCTCTCTTAATCCTATAAAGTACTGCAGAATTTTTGCAGAAAAAGTTTTTTAGTCTTTCTGCTGTAGTAGCATATAATGATCTGTAAAACTGGCAGCCCTATCAACTGAAATCTCTGCTCATATTTTTGTGTTTTTTAATTGATTAATAGAAGCTCCTTTGCTATTTGAGTAGATGAGAGAGTTAGCAAACATGGCTTATATATGAAAATTTTCAGTGCGTGTGTGGGAATGTAGAAGTGAACAGCTGCTCACAGATTGGGGAAAGGAAGTGAGCTGGGAGTWGAGTGCAATTTGTACATAACGCTAACCTCACTGTTTCTCTAACTACTGCATTGATTTTATACTTTCTACTGTCTCGGTCCATCACATAAGCAGCCTACCTTAGTTTGCTCTGGCTTCCAGCAGGGCTGACATTCTCATAATTGAGAGGCCAATGCAGATGAAAAATTTCTCCCATTTGGTCTCCAGCAGAACTCACTGATTGCAGTGAGCGCAGAGCCCAGCAGAAAATCATACATTTTTAAAAATGTATCTTTTTTTTGGCGCTAATGATCATTTTATTAAATATCTTCATTGSTAGGTTCCAGAGTAGCAAAAGCTTCCTGCTTGGAGCTTGGTGGCTGGAGAACTGCAAGGAGAGTATGCCAGCTTCACTGCACTCCTGTATTTCTGATACATTGTCAGAAATAAAACTCAAAGCAGTATTCTAGTAAAAAAAAGTCTGTAAACTCTTTGAGTGTGGGGCTTTTTTCTTTTTTTTTTTCTTTTTTTTTCTTGCCTGATTGTGTTGTCTATATACAAATTTGGTATCTAACAACAATTTTTTTTTTTACTGAAAACATTGATATTCCTCTTCCCACAAGGTATGTGATGCAGTCAGGAGTATGATTTGTGAGAAGTGAAATTTGTCCTACTTCCAACATAAATTGTTGGATTGATTGTTCCTATTTTCTCAGTTCTTATGCCATAGTTGAGGCTGTTGTACAGCTTTGTCAAGTACATTGAAAATGATGATTAAACTTGACTATTCCAGTGTCGTAGTCATAGTAGCCTTGCCAAATGCTACTGGATTTAGACTTTGTCTTATGGTATTTTGTATTAGTGTTGTATTTTGATTTTGTTCTGGCAATAGAAGTCTTTCTAGCGAACAGAAAACCTGTGTAACCGTTTTGGCAATTTGGCATGTGTCCTCCCATGAAAGTCTAAGTTAAACAGTGACCTCACTGCCCATTGGACCATAACACTATTGCTGTTGCAATGAGTCTTGCTCTCATTTCTTGGCTCCTTCTTTGTGTTAGCATTGGCTCCTACAAGACATGAGAAATAACAAAAACATCTGCTGTCACCCCAGGAGGTTGGCTGAGTTTCATCCAGAGGGATGTGAGCTGCTGTTCATCATCCTTTAGTACACAGTGTCACTACAGTCGATAGAAATCACAGAAGGAAGCAAGAAAGTGAAGGTGCTGACCAAGCTTGCCAAAATGGCAAGACTTTGTTTTGTCTAAAATAACAACAAAAAAAGAAATCAAGCAAATGCAAGTACTCAATTCAAAAGAAAGATTCACCCCTCCTTACCTCSTAAGTGAATGGCTTTGGTCTTTAGTATTGCTTCTTAATATGAGGTTTTTCCTTGTGACTGGACACTTTCTACTGAACCAATCAGAAGCTCACAGGCCTTTTTCTGTTCTTTACTGTGTGGGAATAAATATCCCAATGTGCTCAGAGATGACAGGTGCATAAATAAAGGCAAACACATCTTTTTTGACAAGTTCAGATAGGAGGTTAGGAAATTACCTACAAGAACTACTTGCATACTTCTGGATATGGCATCTTTTTGAATGTTATATTAACATCCCATATGGTTTACATGATCTATTACATCTTTCTTTTTCCACAGTGTGGTGCGTACAGAGCTGAGAGTGTTCAGAGAGGTTTAATGGACAAGTTAAGGCTTTTTTATTTTTTTATAGGAAAAAAAAACAAACAAGAAAAACCACCACTGAGTTGATTGTCTGGCTTAAAAGGACTTTACCCACTTTGTCATTGCTGCTTTCTTATATTAAAAGTTGCTTAAAAGCTGATCATAATAGGAAACACACCCAGCACTTTCTTGAAGATGGTGAGACTTGACAGGCAGGAGTTTTAGGGCCCAGTTCTTCTCACCTGCTTTGTGCCTTACCTGCTTTCAGAAATTTGTTTTAGGAGAAGATGGAGACGACATTTAGCAATGTAACTGCAATGATGCTGCTGGAAATTGTAGAGCAGGATGTAATGAGAAGGTGTGTATTTAAATAGCAGTTTGTGTAGATGGCTTTCTGACCTGCAGAAGCACTGAAGATTTGTAGATTTGTTCCTGTGTGCGATAAAGCTAAGAGCCCCTTTTTTGTTATAACAGGTATACTTTGGAAAATGAGGCTATAGATGCCCTTCTAGAGCACTGTTTTCTTTCCCATTATCACACGCAGATGTTATCTAGGGACAAAATTATTGGGTAGAAAGTTTTAGAATACTGGTCATTTTGCACATGTAGTAATAGAAAGGAAAATATCTTAAGTGCTGATTTACTGGATATTGCTTTTACACTGACCCTCCTGCTGGGTAATTGCTTTTTTCTAAAAATGAAATTAGAGTTTGGTAAGTTTACTTAATTTAGAGGGTTTTTTTGTGGCTTCTGTGGATATCTCTGGCATGAGAAATCAGTACTAGAAATCAATACAGGAAAAGATTTCTGTGGAAATGAATAATTCTAGCTCAAAAAGTAAAGCGATGTGGCAATAACAGTGGATTTCAGGGTGAGGTTGAATTGTTTTCTCACTTGTCAATTTCTCTCCCCCCACCAAAAAAAAAAAAAAGAAAAGAAAACCCCACACAAAAAGTAAAATATTTTTCACTTGAATTTTCCATCTTTACGTAGTGATCCAATTGGTAACAAGTGGACTTCATTTCCATAGAAAAATAAGGCCCTTTAAGATAGATTTTAAGTAAAGTACAGCAAACTACAGCAAGTCTTAAGAATGTAACTTTCCTTTCCACAGGAGCTTGATTTTATACAGTGAAAATGGTTTTCCTCCTGGGGTGAGACCATTTCATATAGTAGATGAATGCATCCACTTTAGCAGCAGAGTATTAGTTGCTAATATGTGTATTATTAATAAATAGTAGTCATAGTACTTAAGCATTACACATTATTTTTACTCTATGAGCACTTCACAAGCATTAATATAGTACTCGAAATATTCAACTCTGTCCCAGGATGATGGTGATAATTTAGGCATGACCAGGAAGAAAGTACTCCTCTAGTCCTGGGAGGCTCTGCACCCTGGAGAAGCTCTGRGATGAAATTATGCAGCACTATAAATAAAGATTCTGAAGCATCAAGCTTTTGAATATGTTCTATAAAATGTATCTTGTAAATAATACTAAGAGCAGTGGTCTGCTTGAGTAATTAAAAATCATCAGTTATTCTTTGTGTTGCTAATGCTGCAATCTCTTGTCAGAATAACKTATATCAAAATTAAATGAAAAACTGAAAAGGTAGACCTTTTAAGGTCAGATTATCACATGATATAATTGCCAGTTTATCACAAAAGTTCTTTTGTTTGCCTTGAGGAAGTTTAACTAGACTGCAAACTATATAAAGCAAGGCTGATTTCTATTTTTTTTTTTCAAGGTGGAAATTTCTATGGCAGCTGTAGCTCTTTATTACTGACGTTGTCAGTTATTTCTGTCCGTGATGTAGATTGGGCAAAGCTCAATTAGCTTCTTAAGGATTTAACAGCAGATACCTTTGAATTTCTTACTTGATCTCGGAAAAGGAACTCTGCCTGTCATCTGTTCCACTCGGTGGACACAACTGTTGTCTGTGTTGTACATAAATGGACAGACTGAGTTTTGCCAGGTAATATGTTCATATGCAGTACTTGTTGGTGTGAGAAGTCTCCAAGTCCAAGCTGCAGGACGCGTGTGTTGACTGTTGGATCTCGCAGTCCTGATCCCCTAGTTAGCCAAACTGGGGAGCTGTCTGAGGGCACCCCTGCTTCCTCCCCACTTGTCCTGGATTTCCTCCCAGGAAATATTTCAGGATTCTCCTTCCAGGCCACATGCCATGGAAAACCAGTCTTCCGCTGACATGCGACCAAGGTGAGGTCGTGTCCGGCTCACCCGGCCTGGAAGGTCTACCTAGCACATCAGCCAATTAATGAAAAGTTATAAACAGACTGATGTGCTTGAATATAGGTTTTACTGTACTTCTACAATTAGTTAATAATAATAATAAAAACTAATTAAATTGCTGATAATTATGCCATGTGAAGTATTCAAAGGCAGAAATTGGGTTTTAAATGGTGAAAGATTTTCAGCAAGAAAGCTTTATAGTACTGGACAATTAAAATATTTTTGGATTTTAACTTCCAGGTTGATTTAATCTGTTTCTTTATGCCATAATTTCTTTGAAGCTGAAAATGTAATTTAGAAAGCCTGAAACATAACATGAACTGTCAGGCTTCTTGTGACAGTCTGGTTTTGTTTTCCTTTTTCTAAAATTTACCATTTTTGACATGTCTCATAATATTGTCTTTTTTTTCCTCTTGATGCTTCAGCTTCTGGAGTAACTATTTTTGCTATGTTACTGATAATAGCTGTGTATAGAAAGCTTACAAAGAGAATCCATAAGGCTTTAGAAAGTAGGGAGACCCAGGAAAAAAATCACACTAACCATCATATCTTGTATTTACAGGCCTTATTTTTTTTTCTAGTTCTATATTTTATGTTTAAAGACTGAAATCTGTACCCCGTATGAAACCTGTAAATGTCAGTACAAAAAAATTAGCCAATTAATTTTGACTCATACTTTTGCCTTTTTGACTCATGTCTTRGTGATTTTTTTGTAGTAAAAGATAATTGCAGCAAGTAGAACAAAGATTAGGTATTTCTTGTGACTATTTTATTGATTTCTATTGCTCCTGATCTATATTGGTGTTAAATACTTTGATTTGTGGGTTATGTTTGATGCTGCAGTTCTCCCCAAAAAGGTTAGTCAAGGACTGTGCTACATGATAGATTATATTGGGATTTTGCTGTGCTTGGCCCTTGTGTTAGCAGATATTAAATATGAAAGGCTTGGTTCTACAACATAATCACCACCATCTGGTGCTCCCTTTTTTGCCCAGCCTTGGCTATTGCTTTGCTTCTGATAGGTAGAATTAATTCACCCTGTCTTGCAGCTGTCAGGCAGAGGTTAAGAAAGCCAAAGAGAAGACACTGGGCTTGTTCTCTTGCTCTGACATAAATCAAAATGAATGGAGTTGTAGTATGAAAGTGAGACRGTTTTGACCTTCTTTTTCCGTAGATTTCAGTCCTTATCTGTAAATTTGAGGGAACTGAATATGTTTGTATTTCAGCTATTGTGTCTGTAATCTATAAGCATGAACTTTAGATAATTTGTCGATATTTATTTGTCTGGTAAATGGACTAGAAACACCCACCATGTATACCTAAAAGAAATTTATCCACAARGACAGTGGATAAATGAGGTTAAATTTAATCTCATCTCATAATCTACACAATGAATTTATAAGGTTAAGATTATACAAAAATATTTCCATAGCAGTGGGGTATGAATAGGGTCATCGTTACTTGATTAAGTAATGGCGCTCATACTTGTCTTCTAGTGAGATGATTAGAAGTGGAGAGGCATGTTTAGTGCAATATAATTATCAAATTAATCACTAAAATTGATACTTTACAACTTGCATTTTCAACATTTTTGAAAATTACAACTGTCATTTATTTTTCCTTCAGATCCTTGTGCATTTGTTTATATGCTCTATCTCCTGCTTTTTCTAATACCCATAGAGAGTGCTGCAATGCAGCTTTCCGACTTTGTATGCTATTAAATATTTTTAATTACTTGCTGCTTGTGAAATATTTATGTGCTGCACACGGGAACTTAATTTCTGAGGTCAGCAATGTAGACTAGGTATGGCTTTATATTATATGGAGATTGCCTTTGGTTCGTTGTGATTTCCTTTGTACTTTTAACAATAGACACTAAACAGAAATATTTTATGTTACCTCTAAATGGCCAGGATTAAACTGCCCTAGTTTCTACAGATAAAGTTAATTTTAACAGTCTTCTTAATATTTACTATCCAGAGGTAATGATTGATTGAAAAACAGGATATGCATTTAGAGTTGGGTATTATGTTAACAGCAGCAAAATTACAAATAATTAGCTAAAGTACCTCCTATGATTAAGGTAAGCAAGTTAGCAGTGATTTTCCCCCTTATTAAAGACTTCTTTTCTTCGTTTTTTTTAAACAAGACTTTGTTTTGGGGAATGATTTAGTATCACAAAAATGTAGTTGCTATGAGCAGAGTGAGATGTTGTTTTCGTTAGTTTGTTTTGGTTTTCTTTCTTTTCAATGCCTGTAGAAAGTGTTCAGTGAACCACTTGTGTTTAAGATGTCTTTTATTTCTATAGCAAAAAGAAATTTGGTGTGGGTTGATTAGTCAATGGGAWGTAGTTAATTTTTCATTCAGTTTCAGTTTTCATTTCTTTATAATGTCTTCTATCGCTTAAGTCTCCAGCTGTATTCTTTCCATGTGAATTGACTCCTAGTAGATGGAAGTAAGCAATATTAGTGGAATTAGTGACAGAAAGTGCTTATACCTTTCTACACTTGTCTATTCTTTTGTATCCATAATCTCTTCCCTTCTATAGTTCCGATAACTCAATTTCAACAGACATTGCTGATATTTTTTACAGGTTTAACTTCTATCATATGAAACCTTGTTACTCTAATGTTTTTAGAGTAACATAAAAATATGTTTTCGAACATTTGTCTTTGTTTATGGCTTGAACCACAGAACCAACTGATAATACCAGCACTCTGTCTTGAGGAGTAACTCTAACTTATGCACACCTATTTMTGCACTAAATAGACACCAAAGAACAATATGACTCTTTTGATTTAAACTCTGTGTACCCGTTAATTAAATGAAATGCTTGTTTTGCCCTTTTTTATGCTACTTTATAATTGAATAGGGACTTGGGGGAATATTTTAATATGATAATAGGTCAATCTTCTATTAATAAGGAATGTTCTTTTTGCAGTAGCAAAGGAGAAGTTTGTGAAAATGGGCCAAGCATTAGTKTGAAAATCTGTGAAAAGTTCTGTGAAAACTCTTAATGTATACATACCTGTCTTGTCCWTATTTTTCTATTTTTACAGACAATAACTTTCCTTGTTATCCAGGTTTTTAAGTTCACCAATCATTTTTTTCTATAGATCGACCTGAGGCAAAATAGGGTATGATGTATGCTCAGAAGCAAAAGGGAATTTGGAGAATCCCTTTTTGTGAATAAATGGAAATAAATTATTCACTAGATAATTTATCAAGCTTTACATAACTATTGGCATAAATGTGTGCTATTTTGAACTAAGCATCATAAACTCAATGCACATATTATTGCCATCTTTGCATGTAAATTTGCAGATTTTAAGCTGCAAGAATTGCATTCTTTCAATCTCTTTCATTATGTGTAATTTTAAAACATTGTTACTTTCAGTGGAGCTATACTGGGTCATTCTGCAATATTCTTTAATTTTCAACAAGTTTGACAGGAACTGTTTTCATCATCTATCTATACGTTCTTTTCAATATTACTAAGACTCTATTTTTCCATTTCATTGTAATGTCTAGAATGTTTCACTATTTTTTATTCTRTTATTCTGAGGAACTTAATGTCATGTTCTTCAATATTTGTGGAGTCTCTTGTTGGATCTCCAGTTGTGTGACCTACTATCTTGATACCTGGAACCCTTTCTCTGAGAGGTCATTATGCTGGTTGCAGGAATGTTGCTGGAATACTGTATTTTACTAATCTAGTTTTCCTTACCTGTCAGGTCAGGGTTTTAAAAATAATTCCCCCTACTGCTGCAATTTCTAGCAGTCAAAGCAATGACATAAAGAAGGGATTTTACATGTGTAGCCAATATGGGAAATATAAAGAGCAGAGGAAAAAAAAATAATCTATTGRGAGAGTGATTATCTGTGAATGAAGTAGAGAAGCCAGTAACAAGAAGAATGAGAGCACGTGTTTGGCATTGCAACCCAAGCTCTACAGAGCAAAGGATTTTCTGGTCAGTGCAGAAGGCTGTATTTTTGTTGCTGGAATAAGCAGGTATTGGCATAGAGCATCTCAGAGTCCCTGCAGAAAGCAAGGAAGCAATAATAGCTGTCTTGCAGGATTTTTGTATCTCACTATTGAACTAATAAGAACTTTTGAAATCTATTTTGGACTTAAGTTTTCTTAAGCTGCCAAATTTGCAAACACTGAATTACATAGCTTCTGAATATTTTATGAGAGAAAAATGCTTGGATATCTCATCAGACATGTTTTCCACAGGTCATTCTGTTTTCTTTTTTTAAATGAAAGGAGCAATGTTTTTCTGGGTATCAATAATTGATCCTCTTAAACTAACCAAACCATTACTGCAGTATGATAGCTGACGTCAGTGTAACCTTATATGGAGTAGGGTATACTAGGGTATTCAGGGAAATGTTGTGGATAGGCCAGTTTATAGCAAGTACTTCTTAAATGACATTTATTTGCTTGGCCTTTACTTCATCTTTTCTGTAAGTTTGACTCCTTTCAAAGTGATCTGTAAGTTCCACTGTTATTTTTCACTTTGCCTGTTTGGTCTGTCATTGTCCGTTAGTATTCTAGTGAAATCTTTGTTGGATAAATTCCGCACTGGAATAGGCGAACTGCTTCAGTGTTGCTGTTTTTTGTTGGTGGTTGTGGGCTGCTTTTGTTGTTCATTTCATTTGTGTTTAACACTGGATGGACTCGTACTTAGTAAGTTATGTACAAATTAGCAAGTGTAATTTAGGCTTATTAGTAAGAATTTCAGCCAATGTTTTGTCTGGGTGTATCTGATAGAGACCATCTGCTGTGACAATGTACCATGTGTCTTGACATACACTCTATACTACCCAGGTGTTGAGAATACAGCATAATATTATCACTCTAAATGTGAGACTCCCTTTAGGCTTATCAAAATGGTGAAAGAATCTACTGAAGGCCACAAAATGGAGCACTTGCTTTATCAGAGGTCTGCCAAGTAGAAAAAGATCTAGAGTAACATAAGCAAAAAAATTCTGCTATGTGTATCTTTGGTGGCTTTGAGAAAGCAGCTGAATTAAAAGATGTCAACGTAACTATAGAATTCTGGTGTGCAAGAATGGTTTGTGTGAAGGTGGTGTGGATCTGAAGCATTTACATATAAAATATTTCCTAAACTGTAGGTTCTAGGAAAGCAATGCTGTTAAGAATGGCAGCTAATAGAGATAGAATTGCAAGTTGCTGGCCTCTCAATCTAAGGCAGGCCTCATTTTCAAAAATGAAACCTATTCTCAAGTGTCTTTTCCCCCTTGTGAAGTCTGCTGTCTAAAAGTTTAGGCATCCTAGTGGTTGTGTAATTTAAGTCACTATTTACAGTTGCAAACATAACCCAAAGCATTGATGTTTCTGGTCGGTTGTGAGTAGATCACTGAGTGCCAGATCCTATATACCTTTCCTTTATACATCCTGTTCCAGGAAGGATATGTATTAAGAAATATGCCGCTTCTCACTTAATCTAAACAAACTGTTCCTGCCATCAGCTAATTAAAATAATGAGCACTTTGTGAAACAACAGGTAAGCAGACTGGATAAAGATAGTATTATCTTACTTGTACCTAGTGAGTCTGTAAATAATTAAACAATTACCGTCACTGTCCGATTCTCATCTTAAGTGCCTTTTTTTGGGTTGCAGTGTTGCTTAGTTAATCCTTTGAGGTGAAGAATTAATAATGAACAGACCTATACCGATATTCATGTGACTGATTTGTATACTGTATAAATGAAAGCAGTATGGAAGGCTGCCTTTACGGTCTCTGCACAAATATTGAACAAATAACTAGGATTTTTATAATTGCCAATTAAATATGTGAAGAGCCTAGCCATGTAAATGAAAAATATGAAATAACCCAACTAAACAGGAATATTATGTAACAGTAACTTGTCTGCATACTAGTTAGAACTCCAATGTTAGCAGGACTTAAGCTTGGTATGGAATTGATCTGCATACATTGTAGTTGACTCTGCTTCAAAGGATGCTTGGCAGAGGATTTTATTGCTACTAAAATTTTAATTTAGAAGTAATATGGGTGGGAGATTTTCATAGCTGTGAACAAAAAAGTGTTATAAAWGCACAGATACAGTCCTCCAAAGATATAAAGAACTTGAATACCCCCAGAGAATCAAATCAAATACTGAGCTTATTGTTAATATATTATTGGCAACTAGAAATCAATACAATGCCAAGAACAACTCTGGGGAATTAGGACTTACTGCAAATATGAAACACTTGCTTTTCTCCCTCGGTAAATTGACTTGCATGCTATTTTGCTGAGTGCTAGGGAATTTTGTTTTTACGTTCTTATGAATAGTCAAGTGTTGAAAGTTGTTTGATATATTGACAAAAGGGTATGGAGTAAGGAAGAAATATGGAAGCAACAATTGACTCTTACAATATTAGTATATTCAAGTTCACTACCATGAAATAGACCTTTTCATTCATCACTTCAAGTATTTGTAGATATGTGTATTTGTAAATGTTTCTCAGCATGATGTGTATCCTTGTTTATTTTAATTATGATTGGTTTAAATATAGTTGATGGGTGAAAAATGAAGGGAGAAAAAAATACCCTGCAGTTTGATCTTTGCTCTGCCAGTGACTTCTCTGGTGACCGAGTTAGCTAATCACTGTCTCGGTGTCTAACTGAGAGGAGATAATTGYACTCTCCTCACTGCCATGTTAATACTGAGTATGAACTTGCACAGAGTAGGAACGTGTGAGGTGCATGGTGACCAGCTACCCTGGGAAGTTTGTGGCCTGTCGGACAGGGCAGGCAGTGTGGAGGGAGAAGGGATGCGTGGCTCAGGATACAAGCAGTTTTTAGAGGCTGGAAATGCCACAGGGACTCCTTATGGGGCGGTGTTGGTTCTTTGCTCTAAGAGAGCACATTGGCTCTAGCCCTGCTATGGGGCACTGATCTGTGAATCTGGACCAGGCCTAGGAGCTCAAGCAGGATCTGACCCAGCCTAGGATGCCCGGGGATCAGGGACTGGAGCCAGCAGAGACTGATGGCCCTGAGCTGGCCTGAGATGGGGCCAGGACCTGGGCTGAGGCCATGGGGAGGCTGCTCAGGGCTGCAGTGGTCCCTAGGGGTGTTTGCCTAAAGCTCGGTGCTCTCCTGGACTGCAGTGCCTGGTATATGCACACCCACATCATCCAGGCTGGGGAGAAGATAGGTTTTGCTTTCTCTCCTGATTTATAATTAAAACATTAGTGGTGGTCAAAGCATTTCTTTAGGACCAACCTGCACGTCTTGAGCCACAAATYGTCTCTAGCCATTTATTGCTCTCGTGGGCATGTCTTGTGCCTTAGCATGAGCTCCTGGCTRTAGCAATGAGCTCATTTCAGCAGTTTGCTCTGTGCATGTGCAATGCAGCATCCCTCTTTCAGTGCTGCTTGCAAAGCATCTGATTCATTGCATCTATATTTATCACTGAATGAGGTCCAGTTATGCAAATACAAATAGCTTTTATCTTTTGTCTGATTATTTGCTCAAAAAGTATTGAATTACTGTTGTAACGATGAATAATTTGTTGCTAACAATATAGCCACCTCATGCTCTGTGTTGTAATTGCTAGTAGCAAGATAGAGCCCACGTTTAGGGTAGCAGAGAGGAATCTGATGAGCTAATTAAGATGCAAAACCCTGCCCTTGTGCAAGAACAACTGTTGGGCTCCATGTTGTGTTTTTAGAGTTGCTCTACTGCTGTTTGTTGGTGACAGATTTGTTGTAACCGCTTCATTAGCTCAGTCCTGCTCCTGGGAAGCACCCTTGACAGCGTGTCCAGCTGCGTGCCCAAGGTCAACTTGCAGCTCTGTGTTCTGATGGAGATGCTGTAATCTCCCTACCCAAGAAATAACCGCTCGGCAAGTGTCGAGCATGTCTGCTTTTAGCACGGAGACCCCAAGGGGGATTAATGGTGTTTTATGCTCAGTGGCCTATTGGCAAATGATCTATAAACAAGGTCTTCCTGGCCGCTGGTCCATGCTGAGTGCCTGAGGCACTAAGGTAGATCTATAGGCACAGATGAGGTGCTGCGTGCCGAGCTCAGCCCTGGGTTTGCTGACTTGCTGGTGTTTGCTCACTTAACATTACTCGTGAAGCATTCAGGAACTCTTTGGTGTTGTCACTGCTCATGGCACAGCCTGACGCTTTGTATATGATGTGTTTTAAACGCTACGCAACCCAGGATGGCTTTTCCTGTTGCTTCCCTTGATTTCTGTGCAGCCTCTGTGCCTGTAGCACGCAGGCGGTTAGAGACACGGCATCCTTGCTGCAGCATCCACGAAAGGCTGATGTGAATTCCAATGCAAGTGACTCATCAGTCAGCATAGTGCAGCTGAGACTCCTTTAATTTCCAGCTCCCTGTTCTGCAAGAGCCAACACACACTGACAGAAGGATTCCTGCGATATATTAGACGCTCTCATTGAAACACTAGCTTGCTGATAGCGTGGCAGCTCCCTGCAGGTTCCTTCTAGTGAACGTTGTTCCCCTCACACTTGATGATAATTGTCTTGTTACATTGTGCTTCTAAGAGAGGTTTACACGGATAATTCTAGTGGTAAATTCAAATTCTACAGGGTTTATGTTCACACTTAGTACATATTGATATGAACCAATAAATCAAAATTTCCTTCTCTCTCTTTCCTTATCTCTGTGATAAGTACATTTATGAGCAACTGCATAGTTGCATATATGGCTCTTGGCAATTATGCTGCACATAGGCATAGAACATATAGCATATTTTGTGGCACCTTTCTGTTTTTAATAATGTCAAGGAGTGTCATTATGTTAGTTCTGGTTGTTCAGAACAGCTGCTTCCAGAGGACGTGGTGATGTAGCCTGCTTAGTTTCTTTCAAGAGGACTGATTTGCTTATTCCTCAGCACAGACAGTGTAGCTGCAACTGCATGATGACTCCTGGTGACAATTTATTAAGTATTAACAAACCTCAAACCTTATTTTACAGGAGGCCCAGAAGATCAATGGTGGTGGAGATACACAAGCAGACGGGACCTGCAAGCCTACAGATGAAAAAGAGGAGAACGTGGCAGCAGAAGTGGGATGGATGACCTCTGTGAAGGATTGGGCAGGAGTCATGATATCTGCCCAGACGTTAACTGGCAGAGTTCTTGTGAGTTTTCTGTGATTTTTTTTTTTTTTTTTCCTTTCCACTCTATATATTCTTACTTCTAACAGCATTTGTAGTAAGCACTGTTTTCCTGGCATTAGTGGAAAAGATTTTCTTGGTTTGTTGCAGCAGAGTCAATCCACACTTTTTTTTTTTGTAAGTAAAATAACAGACTAATTCTTACTGCAAAGAGCTAAGTGGACATGGCAAGTAAGAAAAACTTTCTCCTACTATAGTCTTACATTTATTTATTTAATACCTCCCGCCCCCCCGCTCCCAAATTAGCTCAGTATGCTTGCACCATGACCAGGATAGAGTAGTTAGAAATGTAAATATGAGTTTGAATTGGATGTGCCATAAAATTTAGGAAACATCCCAAAGATGATGTATCTTGCAGATTAAGTTCACTGGAAGACTTTATAATTTTCAGTTTACTTAAAGCATTTTATAGCTTTGTCAAATCATACTGAAATTCATAGTCTTATTTGTGGAGCCCATTGCTGTCAAAAGTATCTTGATTTTGAGTAGYTGATTAGTTTGATTAGTTTTCCTGTTAGAATGCAGGTACTTATAAATTATCAGATGAAATGATTTAAATATCCTGTCTGGTTAAAATTTGTGTAATCTCATTGAAACTCTTGAGGTAGTTTGGGACAAAATGAAAACAAAATTTTTGTCCTTGGTTGTTTCCTTTAGTTGAAAGGTATTTTACTGTGAATCTGTTCTTGTCTGTAATTGTGGTGGTTTTTTTTTTTTTTTTTTTTTTTTTTTTTTTTTTTTTTGAGGGGGGAGAAGGTGGAGGGAGGAAATAGTGATTCTCAGTTTCTTCTTCATAGGGAAAATTTGAAGTGGATCAGTTGCTATCATGTTTTTGTCTTGTTTAGCTCTGCAGTAACCCTGTTTTCATTAGTTTTTATTAAAAATACCTTATGCTTTTTTGCTTGTTACACAGTGACTTTTACCAATAGCATAGAAACATATTTCAGTGTTGCTTTTAGCATTACATATGTCCTCTGTGTCAACCYGGTGTATTGATGATTTTATGAAACACAGCTTATTGATTTCTCTCCCCTTTTATTTTTTTTGATATTTTGAACGTTAAAATGACAACTCTTGGAGTCATAATTTTTCTTTTGACTTAGCTATTAAGGATAGAGGTTATCCACAAGCTGGAATTTTATGCTGCTAGCTTATTTAATCACAAAGGAGCCTGCATTGTCTTTACTGAGGTGAATACCAGCACAAACGCAGACAGTCAAGACTGGAGCTTAAAATATAGAACATGTTTTWCTATGTCTTTTTCTTCAGGGAATTTATGCAATTCTATTTGATTTTCTTTCTTTTCTTATTTTTTTCTTACAGTGTACCCTTGTCTCTCAGAAGGGACTAGTTTATTTCCATTGTTTTATTTCTAGGCAGGTGAATAACGTTGTAGAGTCAGATTATTTCTGTGAGTGTGTCTATAATAATAACAACATATGATTAAGGCTATTCTGCACGCCAGGCTCATCAAGAGTGTTAATCATCTGAGGCATATGAGTAGCAGCAAAGACATAGTGTACGGAATGTAATAATTTTGCTGAGCATAGAAAATAGGATGCATTTAACAGGGCATACATTGGTTTGGGGATTTGACTGAATTTGTTTTCAGGATGGAGTATATCTTTTGCAGTATGACTATTTGTGGATTTAAAACTTATTCCACAAAAACGTTTGCTTAAAGTTAACTGCTCAGTGAACAGTTTTTCTTGGAAATAATATTTACWTTATTTGTAGCTATAGGATGTAGCTAAGTTGAGTTCAATAATTTAATTGTCCAAGTAAATATTGTTTTAATATTTTAAATTTAATACCATTACTTATTCCTACCAATAACTTGTTCCTGCCAAATACTAAAGTTCTGATTCAAAGCACTGGATGTGGGCGAAGAATTATAATTGATCATTAGTACAGGATGATCACTGGAAAGCTGTTGTGCAGATGCTGCCTTGGTGTATTTGGCAAYCATAGGAGACAAGCTGGCAGGGTTGTGTATGTAAAGTGGAATCTTAGCATTTTCTTCTCAATGCAGGATAAAATTGATTTTCAAGAGTACAGCTCCAAATCTATGTGCATGTAGTACAGAATCACACTTTTATATCAATGTAAGACAACTGTTGGGTAAAGCAAACATTTCTCTTCAGGCAACAGTWGCTGTAAATTGTAAGGAAACCTTCAAGAATCAGAGCAGAAGACTGTCTTCAACCTAGCTGTGAAACTAGCTGAAGAATTGCAGCTTTTTTTTTTTTTCTTTAAATGGAAAATTATGCTAGATGTTCATTTTTCTTTCTTTAAAGATGTAGTTGAGAAACAAGTTGGAAAAGGTTTAGAACATTCCATTTCAAAATGGCCATCATAGTTTTTTGATCTTTAACTTCACTAAAAATTTGTCAAAACTGCGATGGAAAAGACTGAAAACAGTTACACAAAATACTTTCAACTGATCTGACATGACATTTATGAAATTATTTTATTCAAGAACTTTTTTAATAGTTAACTTTCAAAATCTTTGTTAGCATTTTTCCAAATAACGTATTTCAGTAAATCTGTTTGGAAAACAAGAAAAATTTCTTGTATGTTAGATGATCTGGATTGTTGGATGCAGTTAGTGACATGATTTAACCCATCCTAGACCTAAAATCTTAAGCCTCTCTGCCCACTATTTTCTTAAAAATAAATAAGTAAAATCTTTAATTGACTGATGGAAAACAAACAAACAAAAAGCTTAATAACTGAAAGTAAGACAGAAAAAGTATAATGTCATCTTAGTCTCCTGCTGTTCCAGTGACAAGAGAGAAATTATATCCTATAAGTTAAACAGGATAAATGAAATCTCTTGAAACTCTGAAATATTCTGGCTTCAAATTAAATATTCAAATAAAAGGAAGGGCTACCTTTTACATATGTGTGTATATATATATATTAAAAAAAAAAGACTTATGGTAGATTTCTGGGCCTACTGTGTTTCTTGTCAGCAATGGTGTCAAAGCAGGTATGTTATCTAGATTTTGGGAGACTTTGGCCATCACTTGTTTTGACATTATGTCAACTTACTGTCTAAGAGTATGTAATTTTTTTTTTAATGGCAGCATAATCACATGAAAGTGCCATGTACATGAGATTGTTGCTCAATTGCTACTATTGCAGTTTAGTGGTTTGAATATTGTAGAGAGAGAAGACTGAAATAGAACTAGACACTAATTTGAAAGTAAAGGTAGTTTTACTTTAGGAGCTTAAGTCCCACTTTTAAGTATTTGACTTTCAGAAGTGCCTTATGCACAAAGGAATATTCACACTGCACGATATCATCTGGGTAAGGAATAATTTCCAGAGGGTGATTCAGAACATTCTCCAGTTAGCATCCTCTTTTGTTGTCTTCTTGAGGAGCACAGGAAGATGAGCTGGCAAAGCACAATGCATGAAGTCTTGTGGTCTGCACATCCTTTTCCTCATTCTTTGGGTTTTAAAGCATGACTGGGACTGGATCTGTTGGGTGGCACTGCCTTTGAAAGTGTGACTCATGCTCTTAAATAATGTAGGCACATGAAAGAATTTTTCACGTAGCTTAAAAATCTGTCCATATGAAGTTRCATAAGAACATGCTAACAGAACCCAAGCAGTGCTGTTTGCAGTTGATGCTGAGTGACATAAATATTAATTACCATAAATGGTATAAATGGACCTGAAATCTGCTCAGGAAAAAATGTGATTTGTTTTGAAGTACAATATAATGCTGTTCCTTGCTGTTCCAAGGTAGATGATGGAAAAATAGAATAGGAATTCCTGAGGTAGGCTTTTCAGAAAATAATAAAATGCATTCATAATTAATCTGAACAATTAAAGGTGTTTAAGAGCTGATTTTTGCTTCCTGAAATTAATTTTTATTAATCATTCGAGTATGAGGAAAAATACTTCCTTAATTGTGTAATTAAAGTGGATGATATAGAAGATAAACCTGAAAGTGTTACTGCAGTTCAATCTAGGTTCTGGTTGTGTGTGAACACTCCTTTTTTTTAATAAAAAGAAAAAAAAAAAAGAAAAGGCAGTAAAGAAGGCTGGGGTACTAGTGTGAAACACTACATCATAAAGGTGTCAGGTATCTTTTGGTATCTTTTAATAATCGGTGAAAGTGGGCAGAAGCCTGTTATTTCTTTCTGAACTGAAGTAAATACAATTTCAGACACAGCTTGTTCAAGTGAAGAAAATGAAGAGAATATTTTACAGACTGTTTGATTTTGTGACCAAGTTATTATTTGTCCTCTTAGATGACTTAGCTTATTTTAGGCTTTTGTATCATCTCGATATTTTGATCTCTCTCTCTCTCTCTCTCTCTCTCTCTCTCTCTCTCTCTCTCTCTCTCTCATATTTAAGGGCATTTACCTGAATATCTTTCAAACTATTTCAATAAGCCAATGCTAACTCACCAGATTCATAATGAAGTCAGTGTCTCGCTTTGCTTAGTTGCTGTCCACTTCTCAAAAGGCAATATTACTGTTCTTATCTGCACTAGTTTTCATTTGAGTGTAGAGGATGAAATTACTTTTGTATGATGGGAGCTAGATACTCACTGCTTTCAGTTTGAAAAATTAGAAATAACAGGTAGGTATCCAGTCACCCCCTTTACTTGTGGCTTCAAATTAAAAAAAAATGGTGCTTGTGGTGTTAGTTGGGCAGATATGCCCTCAATATTTTGGACTGGTAGATCCACAGTTGTTACAGGAACAGAGAAGATCCCATGCRGGTCTTTGGTCTTTTCAGACCAAAATATGTTTGTTGACTGACAGCTTTTTCAATGTCAGCTGATGCACAACTTGTAGCTGTTTTTTCTAGTCGTCAGCGTTTCATGACCTACGCATGGCAGAGACTTACTCTTTCAAAGCCTTCTAGTGTCGTGCCAGCTCTAGTAGTCTGCTCCTCCCGGTTACTGAAGAAAGCAGAGTCAATCAGAAGGTTTTACATTGCTTTGCTAATGTTCTTACYGCTTACTAGCTATATTTAAAATGGCTAGAGGAAGCAATATGTGAAATATTGTTGTGTCTTGAATTAAAAAGTGGCTTTTTATTTCCTAGTGTACATTTAGGATAAGCTATAACATACTTTTGATTAGTGTGTAGCTGTTGCTATATTCTGCTCATCTATCYTCCAAAATTTGTGTTCTGTCCCACAMGTTCCAAAGATGAAAAATACAAGGCTTGCAAATGTTTTGTCAAGTTATAGCACAGTTTTGGGGTTAGTAATAAGACTTCACATTACTTCTTGCTTCACAGTGAGTTTCATACTGCCATATTTGTGTATCTTCRTTTCAGAGAAATTGCTGTCAAAATTTTAAAATGTGATTAAATTTTGAATCACACTCRCATGTGTGCTCTGTCTCTGTATGTGTTCTTTTAAATGAAATATTTCATCTCAAGGTAGATATTTACAACRAAGTGGACTCAGATTCTTTTAAGATTAAGGAAAAGAGCTTTCAATAAGGTGAAGTTGCTTAGCTGCCAAAACAAAATTCATCAGCACAGAACTTATTTGGGGGTCTTGCGCTTTCAACAGTAGTAACATTTCTTTCATGACTTCTATAAGAACAGGTGCTTAAAGGAGAATGCGGTATCCCTGACAGATATGAATTTGGAGAGGGCATGTATATTTGATATGCATACATTTTTTTTTGACAGTGTTCTTGACAATGTCAGATATTTTACGAGGCTTGCAAACCAGCAAGAATCCTTGGGCACTATGTAGCTTCTCAGAACATGATAATGAATATTAACAGGGTTATATAGGGCAAACAAAGCTCTCATGAATTTTGGTCTCTCTCGCCTTCCATTGTAGAACCCTGTTATCCTGGAGGCCTCTTGCAACCCATCTTGTTCTGAATTACCATATAAACTTTTGTAGAGCATCTTTAATGTTCCTGTGACGCAGCTGATCTGACTAGGTACGACTTAGCTTAGAAAATCAGGTATTAATTAGACTGATAACAGAAACAAGATATATACTGTTTGGTTTAGAGCATTTCATACTCATTTCACGCTCATATTTTGCGAATCTGAAGCTGATATTAGCCTTTTAGCAGTGATGAACGTAGGTTCTTGGATGACAGGAGCTAGGTTTTGCAGCCTTTCTTGTAGTAGAATGACTGTCCTTCGCCTCAGTGCTCTGTGTGTGGTTGTGTGTTGTTTTGTTTCTGTTTGTTTTTGATTCTTTTTCTTCCCTCTATTTCTTGACTCAAAATCCAGACCAAGACTCATTTTCCTAGAGTTTAAAATAATTCCTGTAATCAAAAGAAAGACTGAAGTTTCTCAGTATGTAGTTRAAAGTTTAGTTAGAAACTTGAGTATATCTTTTGAAAAGTTGCTCACATAAATTTGGGATTTTAACTGATGAGATTGTTAAACATTTCTAGGACATTCTAATGATTAGAGTAATGATCTAATCACATTAACAATTATCTTGTCTTTTTGTATGCCTCTGTGGGTGCCAAAATGATATATAGATGAGACTAAACTACACGTGCATCTSTCTTTTCAGGCAGATGACTTCTTATTTTACAGATTAAGAAATTAAAACACAAAGGAGCTGATGATGACCTCGAAGTGTAGAACTCAGTAATACTCATATACCCATGACAGCAAGTACGTGGCAGATGACCTTCAGAGTGTGTAAATATAGGGCAGTACATCCAGGGAAAAAGATGGAAAGTACACCTGAATCATTCTTGGGGCTATGCTTATGATGCTTCTATGCTTATGATTATGAAAAACAGAGCAGATATCAGTGTCATGATAGATGGTACTTTGAAATTGTTGACTCAGTCTTCAGTGGCAGCCAGACAGACAAAAKCCTGGACATCATCAAGAATAAGATTGAGGCCATCGCTTTGCTGCTATATAGAAGAGCAATGTCCACACGCGCGTCCATCTTGAGTACTTGTGAAATCCACATTTTTATATCTTAAGAGGGACAGTGTTAAAGTATGGAGCAAGTCAACTCTAAGCAGTAAGGTAGATGGAATTTCTAAGTAAATTTGAAAACAGTTGGTAGTTTTAGGTTGGGAGAAGGCTTATAGGAACTAGAGCTAACAGGAAGTTCTTCCCAATTTATGGCAAACTGGTCTTCACCAGGGACTGACTGATGAAAGCACTAGAAAGCACTTCATGAAACTTGTGTTGAAGAGCTTTCTTATATTGGTATCAGTGAAGCCTCTGGATTTTTCTCCCTCCCGCCCCCAGTGGGCTATATAAATAGCATCAGCAGGTTCAGGAATATATTGGACAAATTCATGGGCAACATATCCCAAACAGGTATTGACAAGAATAGGAGGGATAAGTGTCAAACATCCTTATGACTGTATAAGAATCGGCTACTCGAAGTTTCCTGAAATATATCTGCTGTTACCACTATCAGAGATTTCTCTTACTTTACTGGGCTGACTCTGCGATATGTCTTAACAGTTTTCAAATATATTTTTATTAGATCACTGTTAGATTAGTTCTATAGCTTARTAAAGAAGAGAAAGAAGACATTTATTAATTCAGAATGGAATAATGGGCAAGCATATTACCTTTCACACACAGATGTTCAGCTRTTCTTAAATCTTGTTTATTTGCAATTATGTTTCTGAGTCTGTGTGTAGCAGATTTTTTAATCTTTTGACACAGAGTTGTGTTCTTGAGTGTATACCTTTTTGGTTATATAATGTCTGTATAAAAGCTTCCCTTTTCTTACGTGGTCAGAGAATACGTAATTAGTACTTAAAGCCACAATCTCATCAGGGTTAGGACATTTGTATGGAGATAATGATAACATATATAAAGTTGCTGAAAATATACCTTTTAGTGTATTTTAGTGTTAGTACAGACCAATTTGTCTCAATTGTTCCCAAATTATTAAGTGTTTGCARGTGTTGCTACTTAAGTACTATTTGTAGCGATTGGTTTGAATTGTGCTGCTCTACTTATATATGTGTGTGTGTGCATGTATATATACATATAAAATTCTCTGTTTAGTTATTTTTATTTTTCCATAGTCCTTGGTGCCACATAAAGGAGTCCAAGAGATGTGTTCTAGATTACTTTAATCTCCTGTGACAACGATGTGGGCTATTTCCTGGGTTTCCATAGGAATRGGAACAATGCTGCTCCGTTTGAGTTCATCAGATACTGAATGATAATGGCACAGAGTAGGAAGTGTTGAGTAAGTCTTGCTGGTTTCTATGGTAACTGCAGCTAGTTTAAGTTATGCATTTTATTTTTCTGGATATTTATTACTGCTGGGACCAAAGATGGTTTTTCAGGTTTCCACTTTGGACTGAAGTATTTACTCATACCCTCTTTTCTGTAGAAAAGAATTTTTTTTACCAGCTGCAGCATTTCTAGTCATAAGACCTTTAAATAGATGCTTCTTGTTTATTTTGAAATTGCCAAAACTTTTCATTGTATCTTCTAGAAATTTGTTTTTTCTCAAGATATAATATTTGAGTATTTAAATTGTTGATCTAAGCTATGCTACAGCTTTACTTTCTATTATGTTTTAGCTAAGCGTATTGATAATCGAGCATAAATAGTCTTTCTTCTCCTCATTTCCCCAGTTTAAATACAGACATGTAGAGATTAGTTAGGTGAGGAGGAGGTAGCCCAGGGTAGAAATCAAATCAAGAAAAGAATAAACAGAATATTTGATAACAATATCTTATTCACTGTACTAAGAATTGGGCTTAACTGGACTTAAGTTTCACATTGTTACTTTAAAAAAATGAAAGTCTAGAACTAAAAGATTAAGTGCATGTTTACCTTGCAGATACAATTCATAAATATTTATCATGCTTAAAATCAGACTAACTTGGTAAAAGCCACTTTTGAAAGCCAGATAGYGTGCACTTATCTACGGTGTTTCTGTGGTGTTTCTGGCAGTTTATAGCTGCTGCTCTGGGAGCTACCTCAAGTGAATTTATCTTCAGAACCTTTGTGCTGTACTGCAGTGACTTCTGTGACCTCTAGATAATTGTGCTGTTCTTGTTCAATATGTTATCATATTATTATAGAGTGGATGGCTTTTCCCACAGCAGTAATAAATATGCTGTGATGACATGTTTGACATCTACCATGTGTTTTTTAATTTAATATGGGTACCTAAGACTTCCTCACACTAAAATGAGCAACAGCAAACATACAAGGATTATGTTGTGTTAAATTCTGAATGTTATCCAAAGATAAGTAAAAATAGTGAGAATGATTTTGGGGGAAGTTGCCATGAACACTTGGATTGTGTGCAACCTCTTAAAACTGGCTCAGGGAAATAATTCTACAGTAGAAGGTAGAGTTCTGATAGATGTTATCTTTCTTTTTGAAAAATATTTGYAAGGAGATATTGCTGTAATAATGTCAAGCATAAGTTAGAAAAAAGCCCTTGCTACTTTATACATAAATGCAGCTAAAATGTAATTTACCTAAAAGTAATATATGTAAATTCAGAAGTATTCCTAATGATAGAGGGAGTGTTGCATCCTCATGATAAGACTGCATTGCAGAGGGGATTTAACCTTCTATCCTGTGCCCCTGACAACAGTCAGATGTTGAACAGATGATATGGACACAACTCTTGCAAATGAATGTATTTAGAAAGCTCACCAGAGGAGACAGATGGATTTCCCTTAGTGCATCTACAGTGTTATCATGAAAGGGCTCTTCTGTTGGTGCAATTAATTAGTATTATTTGTTTAATCTTTGTCTCTTTTTGTTTAATATATTTAATAAAATAGTGCTTGTATTCAAAATAAAGCACTGATGTGATAATGAATGCTTTTRAAGATAATTCTACTTTTGTCTTTATGCAGCCCTACCATCAGTGATCTGTTTTGAGCTGTGGAGTAAATGGAACTCACTATTAAGCCCTTTGAGAAAAGAATTCTATGTTTCAGTGTTGAGCCAAAAATACATTTATTTCTATGCAAAATGTTATCTTTAAATATTAGTTTCATGTTGCCTCTTCAACCATTTTAAAGAAACCACCGAATGTTTAAGTAGCCTATTTTGACATGTAATTTGATCATTGAGTATGATTTACTGAGAATTGCTTCTTAGAGGTGTTTTACCTACCAATATTCAAATTACTAGATTGGAACTACTGTTTCTGAGACCATAACAATCAATAAATATGAAATATGACCACTCTTACTTTTTTATAAATATAAAAGGCACCACTTTACAGATAAGTAACATTTTTATCACTTTTTGTTTTATTAATGGGAGAAGGCTTGTCCTGAATCTAACTGCTAAAATAGCTATGAGGAGAGATTAGGAGATTCTGTAAACTGAAATTCAGAGATAAATTTTCAAACAGCACTATGTCCTAAAATGCTGCATGTGCTTTGTCATTGCCAAGGATTTGGGGTCAAACTCGGAGCTGTCCCRTGGGATTCTCAGTGCCTTCTGCTGGGCTGCAGCAGGTCTTTGGGGCTGCTTCAGTGGGTGTTGCTTTGGCTGAGGAGATGAACCCCATGCTGTAGTGCTTTGCTTTTACTCAGTTAAAATGCCTGCTACTGACATACAAGACTCTTGAGCTTAAATCAAAACCGCTTGCTGGTGGCTTGGAGGAATGACTGATTGACTTGCTTCCTAGATCAAATGGTCTTTGTGCTGTTGTTTAACATAGTTGGGAGAAAATCAGTGGAAAGATCACTTCTGCTGTGTAAATACCYACCTCCTAGTGAGGAAGAGTGACAGAACCATTGACTACTTAGAGCTGTGGGAAAGGGGTGACAAAATTAACCTGTATGAATCAGGATGGGAACAGCGTGAACGGGCTGGCACTGCTTTTGTGAAAAACTTCCAAGTTTGGATATCATGAAGCATCWTTCTCTGTTTATCTGTGTCCCTCATGCAACATTCCGAGGCAGWAAAGGAAATGTTATCTATTGAGTGTTTCTAGTCTGACCCTCTAAAATTACTCCAATCACAATGTAATTCTTGTTGCTTAGAATGATGAAATCATTAGGAAATAAGGCGAAACACTGAACCTGGTGCTAATTTGCTTGAAGATATTCTTCAGTGCTTGTGAACTAAGGCAACTGCTTTTGTCAGATGCCCACAGTCGTCTCAATCTAAAAACACCTATGGGGACCTCTCAATCTAAAAACACCTATGGGGACTCCCATGTGGCATTTAAAAAAAAAAAAAATCATACTTGTCAGGGCAAAATTTTGAAAAAAAATCTTCTATAAAGATGAGTAGATTTAGTGAACCTTCTGACTGATATGATATACAAAATGTGATCCTGTCCTGTGCTTACTGCACAGGATAGGGGAATGCTAAGTGTTTACATAGAAAAAAGATGCACAGGTGCATTTGGAGGTAAGGAATATACCTGGAGAATATATAGTTGCATATAATAGTTACAGGGAATAGTGTATTATCCACACTGGAGTTGTCAGTACAAAAAGTTTGCAACATCTTTGAAATCTGTATAATTGTCATTTGCCCTTGTTTAGTCCRTAGTAAAGAATGAAGTCTGACCTTTGAAGTCTGGCCTGGTTTTTGAAAATGAAGCTGRTCTAATTCCTATAAGTTTTTACCTTATGTGGAGTTTTTTGTAGTGGAAGAAGGTCTTAAACATCCGCTTGGGAATACTGTCTCTTGGATAAGCTTTCTTTCTAACAGCTTTACAGGTGCTGCAAGAACAAAACTGCATTAATTAGAAAGATGGTATATGTAGAGGAAAAAACTGTTTAGGAAAGAGAATGTTGAGGTTTACTTACCAGTTTCAGATTAGTTTGAGTTTTACAGGCAGTTTGTTGCTCAGTGAGGGAGATAAGACTGCAGATTTCTTCTGGCCTCAACAAAGGCCAGTGCAAATTTTGTCATTGAGTCTTAGGTCTAAGAATTTGTTTCTGTGCATGTGATCAAGCTGCACTATGTCGGACTAGATATTAAATCCCTCTTTTGTTATACTTCAAGGCCTATGAAATATTATTGAAAATGGAAGCTATTTAAATTGTCAGAAGATGACTCACAAGACTTCTACATTGTGAACTGTAACTCTGACCATTTAAAAATCTCACCTTTGCTCCTTGTGAAGGTAATGCAAATCAGAAATTCTTCCATATTACAAAGCAGTAATATAAACCTGCCTGTTCAGTGTTCTCTTTTTAAGACTTGCAATTTTTTAAGACAATGCAAAATGGAACATAAAAGGTTTTCATGTTATTTCAACAACCATATGGGAAAGCTGTAGATCCTTTTCTATCGACAGTAAATAATTGTTGTAGTGATCTTTGCCTGTGGCTTACTCTTCAGCCTGTGCTTGGTTCTTCTCAGGGGAAACATTACATGCTTGTTTTGAGTGAGTTATTTGGTGGTTTSCAATTTGTTATACAAGGCTGTGAAAAGTAACTAAGAAAAGGAAGCTAGTTTAGTATGTTTACAGTTGCTATTTAAGGTTTGTAAGAGCAGTGGAGAATCTTTAGGGGTTTCTCAATTGGAAAATGTTGTTAACCACTGGCTAAATTCCATTGGAGGAGTTGGTTGGGTGAAAAACAATCCATTCTTGTAAGTATCAGCTAGAAGACACAAAAATAGATGGTGCAGTCTGCAATGATAGCTCATAATTTCCCTAGCACTTTGTGTCACCCTGCAAAAATAACGTGAGCAGTGTGATTCGGGACTGAAAGTTTGGCGTGGTTTCTGCTCTCAGCTTAGAAGCAATTTGGGTGATTTTTGAGCATGAAACTAAACTTTCCGTTCTCTCTTTGCTTTTTTTGCAAACTAGAATTAAAGATAATTACCTACGCTTGTAGAAAGTATTGAAATCATGGGGTGAACTTTATTTAGTACTAAATGTTTTCACTATTTTCTATGCACATTTTCAGGTCTCAAATATATTTCCTCTCGCATAGTGTCCATGTAATACTATGGTATGTATGCGCTATATGAATTTATACATACATATACAGACTATTTTAATATTTATATCTCATAATTGAAGATCATTTACTTGATCCTCAATTGAGAAGTGTTTTTATGTATTGAAACATTTCTTCCCCTTACAGGCTCTTTTTCCTATTGTTTTAGTTCTGCACTTCTGCTTTTCATCTATTCTGGGCCTGATACAGGCAGACAGATAAACAATCTGAAATTTTCTCGGCCATTCAGTCCATTAGACTCATTATTCATTCCCTTGCGCGAAGAGCCTTAGGCATCAACACTAGTTGCTCACGGTCTCTTTATAGCTGATGGCTTTTGATATGAAAGATCTATTTTTTAATGATCTTGTTCTGTTCTGTATCCAAAAACACTGTTTTACTTCTACAAATAAAAAAGTTTTTTTTCATTTTCTTTCTAAAGAGACTATTTCTTGTAGTTTAAAAAAAAATGCTAAATCTGGTCTGATAATTGTTGTGTTACTAGTTGAGAATTAGTGACATGAGTTGATTCATTGATTGGAATTACAAAAGGGAAGTGAAGTGGAAGTCTGAAAATTCACGTACTGTAAAAAAACATTGGATTGAGAGGCTTTATGCAGTATGGCTGAGAAGGTTGATATGCRCTATATGTACTTATAAGGGAATTTTCTCAAGTCTTTCAAATGACTTTGGAGCTAGAAATATATGAAAAACAGAAAATTAAATCTTTAATTGGAATGCATTTTCAGAATTATCATGCACCTCATAAATAACTTAAATACTGTTGGGTTTCATTTACAGGTGGAGTGAGTATGTAGAAATCTTTCTGATTAAACACTTTTTGTTTAAGATGGGGTTTAGTATTACAGTTGGGGTTTAGTATTACAACAAAATCTGACTAGGTGTAAATGTAAAGGTGTAAAGCTCTTCTGAAAAAAAAAAACAGTGAATTCAATCTCAAGAACTGTATCTAGCTCCTAGAAAGTTTAGGTAATCTCTATTTTGTCTGTCTGTTTAACTCTTGTTTGCTTATATGATGTGAGAGCACATTTTAACTCCTGGATTTTTTACACATTTCAGCAGCATCATTTATTACTTCGTGATTCTAATGTAATGCCATTGTCTCTAAGAAATGCCATCGATTTCATCACCAGCCCCAAAACTACAGAAGGAATGMAGATCAAGTTAGTGATGAATCCACATATTACACTAACAAAACTTGGAGACTATTTAGTGATTAAACCAAGTGGTTTTCCACACCTTCCCACCTGTAATATATTAGTGTGGAATGTGTTCATGCTATCTTTTTTCTTTTTTTTCCAAAAAAAAAAGTCAAGGGAAAAGGTTCTAAAAATATCAAGGATAATCACTTCCATTAATCTCAGTGATCACTGTGAAATAAGCATTGCTATTGATTTTGTTTTTTAGATTCATATTTCAAGATTTCCAAGCTTTCTTCAGGAAACAGYGGTAGCCTTTATGAGCATTAAATATATAATTGCCATTAAAATATTGTTCACAAACGGTCTTGATAGAATTGTCCTGCTGTTTTCTGTCTGTGTTACAGGAGCTCCTKAGGTGGCTGCTGCTGCTAATACATTTTCCTGACTGTTCACATTATTATCTTAATGACTCTTTTGACCAACTTGCCTGAAGTATGACATGTTCTCTGTTTTTTTCTGATGTTATAAAATTAAACAAAGTCGAGGATCTTTCAGGTCTCATAACTTGACTGTATAGTCTGTCTGTTGTATTGAAAGTGTTACATGGGAAGCTTCCAAGCTCAGATGAGGGATTTGATTTCAGATGAGTGTCTCTGACACTCATCTATGAGTGTCTCTGTGTCAGATTTAATACTTCAATTTCATTGTAAGATCKGTCTTTTACCTACTTTGTCTTATCTAATGCTTGTAATAAATAACAGGAATAAATTAGCAGCAGAGATTGATTTAAATGCCACTTCACAGAAGCATGATGGCCCTAAGCCTTAGTCTTGCTCTAGTCATGGAGAGCTGCTTTGACAGAAAAGACGTTTGCTTGTGAAGAAAACTTTTGTGTAGGATCCTAGTCTATTAAAGAGGATAAGAAAAATGTCTTCTAACTGAAAGGTTATAAAAAAGCAGGAGCTGAACAGGCTCAACTTTATTGTTTCTAAGCCCTTAGCAGGAGTGGTGGAATCTAAGGGGGAAATTTACGGGCTTAAAGAATGACAGACTCGATGTGAGGGATCTTCAAGGCAGTGTTAGCCTCACATATCCGTTTGATTTGGGACATTTGAAATGTCCCAAATCCATTTGAAATGAATTGTAGTCTCTTATGCTTCACCCTTGAATCGAACAAAAATGTCTTTTGAGAAACTTCTTGCTCTCTTCTCTTACACTTTAAGAAATCTGTATACAGCTCATTTATTCCTTGATGTACTGACTTTTCTACAATTTGATTCTTGCAAATGATAGAAAGCTTTTAAGTTTCTGTAACAAAATAGAAAATATGTGCCAGAATTCTGACTTGGACATTAAAAGAAGWGATAATAAAGACAGGTAGAAGGTGCTTTCAGGCCCTCTCTCGCAGATTTTAGATAATGCTTAGTTTCAACTCTAGACATGTGAGAAGTTGGAGGTGATGTGGTTTAATGCTGCATAAAAATGGATTCACAGTGAATAATTCTGTCTTTTAAAGCTCCTCTTGACATAAATATGTTTGTCAGTCTCGAAGAAAATGGTTGTTTTCTTTGTGTAGTTAGTGTGGAGGATGTAAAATATGCAAGCCTCACTAGAGAAACCTGGATTATACATAAATGCGTATAATTAGTAGTTCTACCTCCTTGCACCTAGTAATAGCAGCAAATAATTACGGGCTGCTTATTTTCTCCACTTGCTGACCTTTCTCAAAAAAAAAAAAAAAAAAAAAAAATTGAAAAAAGAAGTACTCTGTTTCTGAGTATAATTCAAAAACTTAGTGTTTGTGTTTTTTGTTTTTTTACTAATCTGACTTCCCTACCTAACAAAAAATAAAAATATTTAACCTTTTTTCTTTTTTTTTCCTCACTTGTTTTTCTAAGGAAAGGACAGAAGAAACATGCCTTTTTTYATATGTATGTTGTTTTCTGTAATATTTATGAAGAGAACTAGAGCAGCTCTCAAGTTTTAYCGTATCATAAAGAGTAATGATAAACCCTGTCTTGCTTATCTTTGATAAATAACATTTGAGAAAATACTCAAGAATGTGAAGAATAACCTGTAGTCTTCATATTACACAAATTTAATAGTTCAGTTAATAGTAAAGTTTTCTCTCTCAAATACAGTAAACATAGTGGGCTATATAGACTGATTCTCTTGCACTGTTAAATTTCATCTCTTGATGAAACATTTTTATGAAAGTAAGGCACAGGTTGTTCTTGTCTTAGATGCTTTTCAAGGTCAGGCCTCTTGAATTTTGTCTTAGCTATAGGCATCAAAGTAAAAGCTGAAGAGCCTTCTCTGTGCTAATATTTTATATCAAGATAACTATCTTTTTWAATCTTTTAGTAGTACATAAAAGTATAAATCTGGTGTGAAGGAAAAAAAACCTTTTTTTCTGGTATTTTCATAAATATCTAGCCAAATTACAGTCACGTAAATAAGATGATTTTTTTTTTTCCTAATGTAGTGGTAGTATGCTGAATGTTTCTCCAGGTTTCCTAGATATATCCACACACGAATGAAAGTAACATAAAAGCCAATACAATGGGTAGATTTAGAGAAGGGCGAGGAGCAGGTCTTCAAAACTTGATCGTGTCTCTATGTTGCAAAGCAGCTTGCTACTAGATGCACCAAGTAAGGTGGAGTTAAAAGCATCTTTTCTTTCTCTGTCAACAGAAGTCAAGTCCAAGCAGATATACAACCTGGGACAAAATTAGATCATGCTGTAGATTTATATCAATTTTTATGTCTACCTTATTAGGAAGGATGATACTTGCTGTCATACCACAGTTTGGTTTCTATGGATGTCCATTTTTTTATTCATCTACAAAATATATAAAAGCACTAACTTTTTTGAAAATACAGTAAGTGTATTGTAGCTGTATTGTAAGAGAGAGAAAAATTAATGCTCTTGTTGGTAGTTGATTTAAAGAGATGGATCATGAAATGCCAGAGAACTTTTTAGAGAATAATTGAATTTTAAAATAGTGCTTCCCTGCTTATGAATAATGAGCTGAAGGGAGAGTGTTGATTCTCATTTAAAAATGGATATGTCACAGGAAGGAGGTGCTTATGGAATGGCTTATTAATTTAATATTTGAATGAAAGTTTTCTGTTCTGTATCCTGTGGGAGCTGGTATAGGTCAATAAGAAAGGTTAGCTTCTTGATGGTAGCTATTGCTCCTTCATATGTTTCTTTATTGCTCCAATGAGTAACTGTAAGTTAGCATGAATAAATTAATATTCTGAAAGTAATAGACCGAGATAGATTTTTAGACTTGCAATTTAAAATACAAAATTGTTGACTTGATGACAGACTGTCTCCTTTGAGAACTGCTAGAAAAGTGCTAATTTCGTATGAAATAATGCTTTCTTACTGCTGGACTCGGCATGTGTATTGTTTTCTTGATAATATTTTACCAGAATTCAATTAGGCAGAGGCTGTTGAATAGCTGCTTAATAAAGTGAGGCCAAATGAAGTTGTAATACAGAACTAAATGTTTAGAAATTTTTACTTAAAATATTTGTATTTTAAATAATATTTTTAACATTCCTTCTCTGGAGATCTTTAAAACCTGCTTGGATGCAGCCCTGTGCCGCGTACTCTAGGTGAGCCTGCATGTGCAGGAGGGCGTTGGACTAGATGACCTCTGGAGGCCCCTTCCAACSTTAACCATTATATGAATATGACCRTTGCTGTAATGAAATCTCATAGTATTTTACTGAATAGATATATCAGTCAGGGGTGAAAGACTTTCTTGAGTAGGAGGCATATGTTGGCTTTAATGATAGTTGGAGAATGAAAATGGTTGTAATTTTTTTCTATCCAGTCCTAGAATTCCCCTTATTTCATTAGGCCAACCAGTATTTTGGGCCATGTAATGTGCTGTAATAAGAAAACATGATATTAATATCAACATTTTCTTTTAAAAATCAATAGATCCGGTAATGCATTAATTAAAACAGTAAACTGTAAAACATTTCTTTTGAGACGTTAAGATTTTGAAATCTTAACATAAAAAGGCTATCAATCTGCTGTTAATGTTATGAAATATCTTGACAACATAATGAATTCAATTAACTGTGGATTGGAAATTTCACTTTCCCTGCTGTAAAATGCCATGGAACAGAAGTGGTATAACTTAATGTTCTGACAGGTATATAACACTTCAGCTATGTGTACCAAAGGCACAGCGTGGCAGATTGCTTGTACATGGAGCTGTCAATATTTGACTTTTCAAAACCACAGCCATTTATGGAACACAGCAATCCAGCCCAGCTCATTCCATTGGGTGGTGACCACAGAGCAGTGGGCCATTGCTTTGGGACAGTGCCTTCGTTATTTGGCCCAGACAGTTCATGTTGAAAGCCTGGGACATTGGGGATCATGGCAAAGGAAACTGTTCTCACGTAAGTGAGATGAATCATCCATTTTGTAAGAATAAAAAATGAGATTCTGAAGTTTGGCATTTAATTTAACTTTTTCCTTTTTTTAATTGATGGGAGAAAGTCTAGCATGATTTTCAAAAGAGGAGCCACTTTCATATTCAACCTGGTCAATTATTGTAGGTTGTGTATTTTTTCYTACTGCAGTAGTTCAGATAGCACAGCTATCCAGAGTGCAATTGCTAAAATGTGTGCTCCTACCAGCATCCTGTAATATGTGCAATTGCATCAACAAAAWTTTTTTCTCGCAAGAGTTTTTTTCTAACAGCTAAAAAACAGTAACAAATGAGCTAGTTAACATTTCTCTTTATGAGCAATATGCACTGCTATAGGCCACCAAAAAAAATCTTTGGTATTTTGGTAAGTTCTCACATGATCCAGTTCTGCCTACAACTTTTTGCTGCTTTCAGACTGGCAAAGACTTAAATACCCAGACCCAAATCTTGAAGTTTTGTTACGAAATAAAATCAGAGGCAAGAATGGCTCAACTGTAAGCTTCAGTTAGGTGAATTGTGAGATTCTGGTGCAACTGGAAGGTAGAAAGACAACTGCAGTGGATCTCAGCAGGCCGCCATGTCTCCCTGCCCAAGTTCAGGCTAAAGGCTGGACTTATTTTGTTCCTGACAGTTGGTAGAGTGTTCTTGTATGTGACTGGTGACAAGGGTTGTACAGATGGTCCTAACAATCTGTTTTCAGTGTTGCATGATCTTTCCAGTGGAGAAGATTATCCAAACATTGTCTGACTCGTCCATGATTTCATCCAAGCCTGTTAGTGGTTTTAGTAGTTGTYCTAATTCTCTAGTGTATTTTTTCCCAGTGTTAATCTGGGCACTTAACAGTTGACTTCACTGAAAGAGCTTTATCTATCTCATAGGAGTTGCCCTTTAGGAAAGACTGAAACAAAAAGTAATTTGCTGAATCTTAMACTTCACTTTTACTTTCTTCTCAGTTTGATCTAAATCTCATCCGCATTAATATCCRAATGTTACTTTGTTAATTTCCTCTTATGAAAATCAGGACAATGAGTAGTATTTCTAACTTTGTGTTTCCCTGAGGGCAGTAGCTAATAGTAGTATGGTTATATAACTTCTGGGCTTTGGCATAATAATGCTGATAACTTTATCATTTATTAATGTCATTTATATTGTRTTCATCAGTTTTGGTAACTTTATCACTTATTTGTGTCATTTATATTGTATTCTTTGGTTTTACCATAAACACTCAAGTTTGATTTTAGTTTGAAGAAGGGTAAAATGTTTAACAGAAGCAGAAGTGTCTTTTATTTATTATTATGACCTTAAAGAGGGAATTTTGAAGTCATAATCTACTGGCTTAGCAGTTCATRTAGTAGACAGACATATAAGCAGAAAAAAGAAGGAAAAAGAAAAGAATGCAGGTTGGTAATGAAATCATGTCTTCCCCCATATGTCTGTCTTTTTATATGTACTCAGTATGTAAAGGCTTGATTTAATTCAATTCCTCTGAAATGAATCCCCTGTGGAGGCTTCTCATACATTTGTCATATCAGTCTTGCATAGCAAATGTTGGATGGAGCTGCTGTTCTAATCCAACTGAAAGTTTYAGGTCTTCGTGTTTTACAAATGCCCTGAGGAGGATTAAGCTCAGTTATACTAGTTAAAGGAAACCTTCAGTTTATAAAACAAATATAACTATATGTATTCATGATTTCACATAAATCATAACTATGTTTTGCTCACCACTGTATAAACACATGCACATAAACAGATATTTTCCTGAAGAAATTTCAGTGCGAATAAGTATGACAAAAAATAGAAAATGGGGCCCTGCTCCTGAAATTTTATGCTAAAAGTCACACAAAGTCAGTATTTTAATTCAAATATAGATATGAATTCTCCTTGATCAATAATGAAAGCCTAATTCCACATTATCATGATATTATACCACACCATACAGTTATTTCTGCAGATGCATTTAGTTGTTTATCCCCTAATAACAGTTGAACTTGGAGGGAAAACCTACTCGGCCAGGTTATGCTATTTGGAAGGAATTTTGAATTCCATTATTGATATTTTGTAGTATTAAGAAGGAAGGATATAGAATTTTTCTGCATTTTGAAAGAGACATAACTTAAAGAAATCAAGTCTGTTATGCCAGCATTTAGTTTTTCATGTTAGCAGTTTAACTTGGTAAAATTTAATATTATCACAGTTCAATATGTCTTAGGTTATCTACTTAAGGATACTCCTTTCATGAAGCTGACTTGAACTGTGTGAAATGGTTCAAGTTTTATAGCCCAGACATATTGTTAGAAAGTTTCTTTTTCTTAGCTTTTTTTCAGAAAAAGTAACCTGCCTTCAAGTACTGTTACCTTTAAATAACATTCTTGATCAGGTCTCTAAGATGGTACCAAGAAGTTCATGTGATTTTTTTTTTTTTTTTTTTTTTTTTTTTTAACCTTTTCGGAAGAAAAGTGATACTCTTGCACCATGGTAGGTGTAGTTCTTTGTGAAATAAAAATGGAACATTGCACAGTATCTCTGTACATTTATTTCCTTTTTTTTTCTTTTAAAGAAGCTAGATAAATTATTTGAAATATGAGAGGTATTAAAGTGATACAAATATACTGCACAGCCTCTCTTTCTGCATCATCTTGCTTTACACTTCAGGAACTTCTCTTCCTATGCCCATGTCCCTGACACCTTGAAGCAAACTTAGTGTTGCGTATAAATGATATTGTTTAGTAAGAGTTTTAAATACTAGTCAGTATGACTTTGAAGTGTAGAAAATCCAAGGTTGTTATTTGAAAGGCTCTTCAAACCTATCATTTCGGAATCAATTTTGCACTGTCTCTTGAAAAACAAAAAGACAAAAACCRTAATGCCAAAAAGGGCACTATTGCTGTACAGTGAGTTTGAGTGGGATGATGGGGAAATCAGATTTTTATAACATTTGCTTTGCAATACTCTTAAGCTTGGTTTTGTTCTCCTAGTTTTCCTTGTGGTGACAGAATGTAACTTTTCTTCCTGTGTATGACTTTCATCAAATTAACTTCTTAATGTTAAGTCAAGCAACGTGGTAGTGAAGGGAAAGAGCTGTCAAGTTCTGCATCATGTGCATAATCCTTGAGAACGTAGATACTCTTGCACCAGGCTCTCCACTTAAAGGGAAATTTGTGCTTTTAGAGCAGATGCTGCAGTCTGGTTTTGCTGTGGGAAAAAGATGGGGTTTATGACAAAATTGTGGACTTTTGTTTGTTTGCTTTTAACAGAAACAAACAAAGAAAAAAGTGAGGTGTCTATTACTTGACACGTTTACATAGTATATTTTGAAGAAGGAAAATGTCATTTGACTCTTGGTGCCTGAACTTAGTAAGATCACCTGACTCAAAGGTGATCTAGGGACATTTCCTCTACTGAATTAATAATGATAGTTTGAGACATTTTAGTGGACATCCTGTGATTAAATATAATGGCAGGAATAGGAGCATTAGAATTTACTGACTTCAATAATTATTTGTAATTGTTGTAATATTTGTTTCTGAAAGTATTTATTTTCTGTAAGCACATCTGAAATTACAATTCCTAATTAAGTATAAAATTATATGTAAAGGTGTGTAGTCATCTAAATATTTGATGTGATGAGTATTTTGTGAAAACTGTGGAAAGTCACAATTTAATCATTCCCATGGAAGAAATCCTGGCCTTCTTGGAAAAGTTTCCTGATAATTAAATAATTTGCCAATAAATTTCTACAATTCATTTCTGTCTTCTTTCTGCAGAGGGAGTCTTTGTACTCATTTCACTGTTAAACAAAACCATCCATCTCTGCAGTCTGGTGGTTTGTGCTGTAGCAGAACTCTGTTAGTTGGATGTATAATCCTTAATTTGTCTCTTGACATGGCTTTGACCTCATTCAAGTTTCCAGTTTGTTGGCATTTGTTGCAGAAGGATTGGATTTTATTCTCTTGTGTGAGAATTTAAATCAGTAGAAAAATTGTCAAGTGACTTATTGCATGAAAGCCTGGTGTTTTGGGKTTTTTTTGTATCTTTGGCATTCTATTAAATGAATACAAAGATTATACCAAATGTGTTGCATGTCTAGACAAAAAGCACGTGCACACACTCCTCAAAATACAACAACAAAAAAAGAAAGAATAAAAGAAAAAATGTATAGGACATTTATCTTATCTACCTGCCCCTTCTAATACTTATGAAGTAC
>NW_020454983.1:1512960-1616162 GCF_003342845.1 Nothoprocta perdicaria
ATTTAATTTATTTGAAATTGGGGGATACTGTCAGAACTTTTTTTTTTTTTTTTTTTTTTTTTTTTTTTTTTTATGCAGAACTGCTTTATTTACTATGTGGCTTCCAAGGCTAGCAACATGTGAAGAGTCACTGCAGTCTTTAGGACAGTTTTGTGCAGCCTGTGTCCAGCAGCAGTGTGCTGTTATCTCCTGGGCGAGAGGCACCTCAGGAAAGCKAGTGTTTTTGTAATCACACAGGATGCATTAGCACACAAGTGCAAAAAAAGGCAAATTAAGAATGGAAAATCAATAGTAAATGTTCAACAGCAGCATGGTAGGATATTAATTTGTGTATCTTGAAGAAATCTTTGATAAGGTATCTATTCCAAATAAGTAATAGAAGTTTTCAAAAATCTAAGTAACTTTCCTGCGTTTGTTCTGCAGCTGTCCAGTGCTCTCTAAAGGATGTCCAGTGGATTCCATCTGAAGCACTGTCAAAACAGCTAGTAATATGTTGATTTTAGGGGGAGGGCTAAGTCAGGCTCATCTTTGCTTTCAGTATTGTCATTTGCAGCAGTCATTGAGAGAGGTACTTCAAAATAGCTGTGTGCCTGTATAGAGAGATAATAGAAAATGATTATTCCTCAGGTGTTGAATAACAGTGCCCTAGTGTAATGCATTAAAAAGTAAAAAAAACTTTCCAGCACATAAATATTGTTCAGTCACTAAATTTCAGTGAAGCATATTTTTAGCTGATAAAATAAATTKTATTACAAATAATGTGTTTTATGTCCTTTAATAACAAGGTGTTTGGTAAAATCACTTTTCACAACAGTTAAGTAATTAAATAGATTCCACAGTTTACTAAGGACAGCTTAAAGTTTAAGATGAACTTAGGACATTCTTGATCAGGCAATCCTGTCTACCTACACTGAGGTTTATTCTGATTTGAGTTCTGTTATTTTCAATTGGCCGGAATAAATGTCTTTGAGAGTTAGAAAAATAAATAAGAAAAAAAACTATAGCAAAACTTAGCCTTTTCATAACTCCTTTATGTCCATATGCCTTTTTTTCAACATTCATTTTAGCTGTAGTTTATTCASATGATTGAAACTGGAAAATATATCTGTAGTAGATATTCTGTACTAGGCAAGGAGATGAATGATGCTTGGCACTGTGACAATACTAAATGTGCCGGATTTTACTGTGTTTTCAAATGTGGTAAAGCTATTGAGTTAGCTTTTCTAGAAGTAAAATGACCCGAACTTGGATCAAAATATTGCATTATATGGATTTTGCTCAAAAGGACTTCGGAGTCATCCAGTCTTCCTGCCTTGCATTAGCACAAGGCTGTAACCTCTCTGCTAATCTGCCTAAGTTCCTATGAAATATTTAATGACAGTACCTCCCTGATCATGCCTTCCAGTTTTTCTAGAATCTCATTTACTTTGCCATGGAAGATATGATTCTAACACTTCCTTCTTTAGTTTCTATCCATTTGTACTTTTCCTGTGCTTGTTGACTATGTTGCTGTAGTCTCCGTATTTGTTATAGGCTTTTATTTTTATCTTTTTCTGCCATATTTCTTTAAACTGTACAATGCAATTCTTATGTGGTTATTCGTTTATGGGTTATCGTCTTTAATTTTTATTTGACTTTTAATAATTTCATTGACCTTCTATTTAATTGGTTATTACGTGGAGAAACCTGTGAACCAAAATGTAATGAAAAACACCAGCTATGAAGCTGGGTATCTTAAAAAGTTTTCATCCATTTTCTGAAGAATTTTGTGCATTAGTAGATGTTTGAAACAATGTTCCTAGTCTTAGGTGGATATGGATGTGAGGAAGACATGATAAGGGAGGTGGCAGGTTGGACCTCAGAGTGGCAGTAGCTTAGTAAGGACTGATGAGTAATGGCCACGGGAAGAAGAGCCAAAGCTTATCCCTGTGGGGTTGTACACATGCCCATTGACAGCAGAGCCATGCTGCRGGAGCCACCACGCGTGCCAAGCTGTGTGGATCGCCAGGGACCATGCCAAGGCTTGGGGCCAGCAGCCTGGAGGCCCTGTGCCATGCAGCTGCTGCGGGACCTCGTGGGAGCTGAGGAGGAGAGGTGGCCGGTTCCATAACATTTGTCACACTTGGCTTCTTTTGCTCACCATTTGATTCCATTCCTGTCTCACGAGTAAGAATAAGGGGATGATCCTTCCCACTGAAAATAATGCATTAAACAAAATAAATGTAATCTGTATTCCCATTCCACGGTGATTTGTTTGGACTGCATGCGYGTGATGGTGGGAGCATGCAAGATGAACAGTTGCTTCTTGTTTGGACTAGTATTGGAGAATGATATGTTATTTCTGGAACATTCTGCTTTATTTCCTATCTAGTTTGATTTCACATCCTTAGTGGAACTTATTTAAATATTCCCATTTATTTATTTTCCAGTTTGCAAACAGCTGGAGCATTATATCAGTTCCAACTTCTGCATTCYACCTTGTTTCTAGCTTGACAAATATGTCCATGTTTTCAGCCTGTTTACTGGGCACTCTTACTATTAGAGAAGGAATAGATGGAAAGGAAAAGGAAGTCCTTAAAAAGATTCTTAAGATTAAAAGCTTATATTTTCATATTGGGTTTTTGATTCCTGATTAGCATTAAAAATTTATTCTGTTTCTGAGTTGGCAGAAAATTTTTCCACTGTGCTGACTTGGTCTGGATTTTACTGCTTGCTCTGTCAAAATTAAATTGGATTTTTGAGTCTTCTGATTATTAAAGTTGAGGCAACTGCCAGTGCCATAATATGCAAATGCAAATAGTAAGACTATTGAAATAATYGAATGGGAAATGACAATGTCAAGACATTTGTGCCTCAGTAACTGAGGGGGTGTGTGTGTATATTACATATGAAGAATGTGTGGCTTAAGGCTACAAGTTGTTACTCAGTAGATCTTGTTTTACTACTTTGCTTCTGCCACTTATTTGTTATGCAACATTATGCACTAATCTTTCTTTGCCTCAGTTTCCCATTTGTAAATGGAAAGTGTTTTTGGCTCTCTTCTACTCTCTTTTCTTGCCCCATTTAGGCAGTAAAACGTTTAGTGGAGAGAGATGACATAATGCAGGCCTTAGGCTTGTAAAGGTCATATTGAGCTAACGATCACAAATAATGAAACTTGTTCTTAAGTTTTCTTCTTAAGAAAGTTTTTCTAAGCTAGTGTCTATAAGGGTATATGCTGCTTTAGGTATAAGTGGATATTTCATCATAGGGTCTTCATAGGTTAGTGCAGCTGATTTGAGCAGGAATAAAAGTTAAGCATCTCTCAGATGATAGTGTTAGTATAGTTAATGACCAAAAATCTATTGCATTTCAAAGGATATGGAAGCCTATTTGYATGTGGTACCAAGTGGGAACTGGACACTTTCTTATGTCCTTTTTATCAAGTCTAACTGAGAGGAGGAATTTATTAGTGTGGACCTCACTGTGCAGAGAAATATGTCYAAAATCTTTGAAAGCCTCGTGCCTTAGGCTGTGAGTAGGGGGARAGTCCTCTTACTTTGTAGTCATGCCTTAAGATACCCAAATATTGAGAAGAATTGCAGCCTCTCAAAACAATGTCTTATTATTTCAGACTTTAGAAGAAACATCCCATTTCAGTCCCTGCAAAATATAAGATTAAGTGAGATGGAGAGGGTAGATATCAGTCAGTAATTTACCTGGTAATATTCCTCATCATTAGCCCTCAAAGTCTTACCATTTCTGTACAGTGTCATTCATCAAATTTTAGTGACTCTACATACGCTTAGTTTAACACAGTTTGTTTAACTATTTCAAAAGTAGTTGGCAAATGAACAAAGGGAAAAAGCTTCAGAAGTTTTTTTTCTGTGAACTAAAAACCCTAATTTTGTCATTTTTATGAATATGATATTGCAGAGAATTGCTTCTTTTGCTTCTTGTAAGGCAAAGGGAATAGGCATGAGAAGGTGTAGCCACGCACCTTGTACAGAGAGTTGTAGTGGAGACTCATTAAATTAGTCCTAAAAATATATATCTAATTCCATATTTACTTCTTTCCTTTCTGAGGAATCTTATGAAGGACAGTAAATTGAAAAAACAAATTAATCATTTACCTCCCTGATGTAAGGAATTTGTGTGGATTTAACCTTGTTGATCTTTAATTCAGTTGTTATAGGAAGTCTTAGTAACTATCAGAGAGTTTACATGGCTGTCTCATTATTTTGCTGTGATAATAAGTGGCTGTCGCATTATTTTTGTTTGTTCATTCTCTGGATGCTGTTTGTTTATGATCCTCAAGGGGAGTGGAGGGGAGGAATTAAATTATTCTGTAATCATTTTTCCAGAAGCAAGAAAAACCTGAGTGTTTTTTTTTCAACTGACAAAAGTAAGTGCAATTGAGCTGCTTGATAGTATATCTGTGACTTGAGTGTAGTTAGGACATCCTGGTTTGGATTACATTTGGAAATCCCACTTGCAATTAGGGAAAGAGGATTTCTAAAAATAACACCCTGGAATATTATTTATTGAGAAATCAATCAGCGTTTCAACAAATGCTGTGAGTGTCACTAGATTGCCTTGTTCTGGAGGTGCCAGAGGAGGGCTGCAGCAGATGGGCAGAGGTAGCTTGGCAGGGGAAGGGAAAGTGAGGCTGACGGGGACTCATGCTGCATTAGTTTCCTAGGGGAAATCTGTCCCCATTGACCCRTATGAGATGCTTTTATCTTGCAGTAATCTCTGTTGCTTTTGCTGTTCTGCAACTGCTGTTGGGTTGCAAGGACTGAAGAGAAACTTTTCTCAATTGAAATTTGGTTATGTGGTATTAGAAGGTCTTTCTTAAAGTGATTTAAGATAAGATACATGCATAGTACTTGAGCTTTCCAGTTATTGCAGCTAAAATTCACATCAGGCCTTCATGATGTAAGTGATAAAGGTTATTGAAGAACCCCCTGGTTTGCAAGTGAGTAGTAGCACAATGATATAGGAAAATCAGTGGCAATCAATGCTCAGCATTTGCTGTGAGGATCTTTTTACCACACAGTATTTACTGTATTAAGATGAATAATTTCGTCTTTGTTGCAAGAACTGAGGACCTGCTTTTGCTTGCATCTTTCTGGCACTGTAAATCAGTATTAATTCCACTGGTGTCAGTGGAGTCCCAGCAGTGTAAAACTGGGTCAATTTCACAATATGCCTTAAAAAAAGAAAAAAAAAAAAAGAAATAAAAAAATCATATATAGAGGGGGAAAAAAGAAGTGTATATGACACATCTGAAAAATGACCATATGTCTTGAATTCAAATATGTGACTTAAAAAAAGAAGCATGTCTAGCAGTAAGATTTGGAAGAACTGAGGCTTTTTATTTTTCTGACCAGGCTGTCTCTTGTGTCTCATTTGCTTTAGCTGTTTCTTGACTATATTGAGCCAGGTTGGATTTACAGCAGGTATCTAATATGGGAGCCTGATTTATAGGCAGATTTCTTATTCCTCAAGATACTTGACAGATGACATGGTTAAACTTTTCATTTTGGGACTTGAGATTGAATGCTTGTGCACAATTGTTGGTAGTGTGCCTTTACTGTGTAATAATTTAATAAGAAATGTAGTGTTGCTGCTAGAGACCAGCTTGGAATGGGAGCAGAGGTGCTTGGAAGGTCTCTAACAGGTAATTGTGGTTAGATAGGTAGCACTGAGTAAGCGACCAATTCGTTAGTCTTAAGATTTGGCCAAGGGCAACTTCATCTTTTTAAGATAAAGTGTTTGGCTTGGAAAAGCAGGAAGTATCAGATCTTGTCTGGTTTCTTTCATGATAATCTAAAACTTGTTTGGGACTGCATCCCGGGCGAGTGTGTGCGTGAATATGATGCTCACAGGATGCAGCTTTGTGTCTTTTTCTGGTCCTTAAAAGCACCACACCCTGTCTGTCCCTGGCAGCTGGGAGGTCAGGAAATTAAAAAGTTTCACCCTTCTCCTGCTTTCAACACTTGAATAATTTTCTACTGCCTTCTCACACAGCCCTGTACCCTGCTTCACTTCCTATGGCCGGCTGCAAACATAGCTGTTGATAAGAGCTGTTCTCATTTTTTTCCAATTAAAGTTTGGCACCAGCATAATGAATCATCCCTGGAAATGCTGTTTATTGTTAGACTGACAGAGGGATTCAAAAAATGTATCCCCACTGCTGCTTACGTTTAGYCTCTGTACATTTAGAAATGACAAATAAGTTGATATTCAGCTAGAAGATCCAGTGCTTGCAATATATTGCAATTTCTGATTCTTATCCCCAGTTTTCCAAAGATGATGACAGTTTTGGTGTACTGAATGTAATAGCTTTTTGGGGTCATTTCAAGTTTTCAATTAACTTGAGGTCAACAGTTGATACTACAAAAAAAATTAAATGGGATGTGTGTGTGTGTATATATATGTGTGTGTGTGGGGGTGTATTTATATATTAATTTATAAATGCATTATATAAAAATACATTATATATATAAATACATATGTAAACTTATAAATTTGTATATAATATGTGTATTTATATACACACCTACACACACATGTRCTAAATTTTGTTTCATTCTCAGCAGTTCTTTCCAATCTAATTCCTTTGTGAGAAAAACACATTGCCTAGGTATCATCTAAGACTACAAAATATATGYTTATCTTGCAAAAACCTGAATGTTTTAACTTGTGTTACTTTCTAGTATTATTTATTGTTTAGGTAAATTATTTAGTTTGCACAGTTGTATTTTTAGTCTCATATAATGCTTCTAGGATTAGGTGCTAGAATTCCACTCCATTTTTAGACAGGAAAAAGCTCTGTGAAAAAAGGGAAAGTTAGATATGTCATTTATTTGGTTAAAATCTCCAAGARCCTCTTGGGTGGGTTGCTTTGGAGATACAGAATCCATTGTTTCTATAAATACAACCTCAAAGAAATTTATCATTAGATGGAATGAATACCAGATAATTAACATAAAATCTTTGTGGGCAGGATAACAAAAAAGAAATAAATGATACAATTAAGCCCTAAAAGCATTCAACTTTAGTTATGTGTCGCTGTAACTACTTTCTAACCTTCACAATTGTTCTTGGTTTATACATCGGAGAAATGGGGCCAATACTTAGCAAGTCCTAAAGCTTGAAAATGCCTGAATATATATATAATTTTATGCTTTTGACTTATCCCAGTCCTGCAAAGATTACATATGTATAAATTTTAAGACACTTTGAGAAGCGATTACACAAATAACTCATCTTAAGGAAGAAAACTAATTCAATTCTCTACAAAAGGATTGTTTTGCCTCTGAATAGAATATTGTTTCCAATAGGTCAGCCTCTCAGGGGGAATTTAATGGTATTATACTTTTGCACTAGCCAAATATATCTTTGCATCAGACTATAGAAAAGTGTAACTATTTTTTTTAATACACTGTGTGTAAATTTGGAAGAGGGAAAAATTAGGGGCAGATGAAGTGTCTTGGAAAGGCAGCTTAGACGGAAAGTGCCAGGCAGCTGGCTGGGTAGTGATGGGAACAGTTTAGTTTATAGAGACAATTTTTTAAAATGATACTATATTTACTGGAGGATTTAAAGTGTGCTTCCCAAAATACAGAAAAAGTTTTGTTAGCCCTTCACCTAAATAACTGCTCTTGTAGAGAGATAGGTAATGTTGCACCCTAAACTTTGTATATGTTGCCACAAATTGAGTGACACAGAAACTTAGAGGATAGAAAGGACTGTTCTTAATTTTTATTAACCCCATACTCCTATTTTTAAAATGAATGAAACTTTCAGGATTTATTGCAGCTTATTAGCCTCACCCTTAGCCACTTAAAAATTTTAATGGAAATTAAAAAAAAAAAAAMCAAAAGAAAACAAAAAACCACAGAGACAGAGCAGTTACTTATCTCCAGGAAGTTGTCTCCAAAGTTGTTTCATGTGGGTTTATGGTTTTTACAGACTTTACTTACAGTATTATGGTTTTTACAGACTTTACTCACAGTATAAGTTTAGCCTTGGCATGCCCGAGACCAAAAGAAGACACGGTAGGCTCCAAATGAGGGGGATGTTTTGCCAGCTGTCTGGTCTCAAGTTGTGCTTTTATTAATGATTAGTGTTAGTATTTCATTAGTGAAAAAACTARAAGATCCTGATAGGCTGATAGAGTTCATATCATAAGGGATAAATTGAGCTACAAACGAACATGAAATGAACTATGTTGAGATCAGAATATATGATCCCAGCCAGATCTCATCAGGCAGGGCTTTTGATAACGGTAAGCAAACAATGGAACCCCCTATGAGTGGGTCTCTTGCATGTGCTCGCTTTTAATTTTCTCATTATTKTAGGAAAGACTGCAGCTACTTGTTAGCAGTGTGCCTGAATTTGGCATTAAGATTCTTTTTTCCCATTGTCTGGTGCTGCAAAGCGGCTGCTCTACCTCGTAGTTTCATTTTCCTGATGATCTGGGCAGCTGACACTGCGTGCTGGGTTCAGGGGAGCGAGTGCTTGCACACATGCCGACCTGGATGAAGGTCAACRCTGAGAGTCAAGAATCTCAGTTTTGAAGGGCTGGAAGTCAGAGAAGTGGTTTCAGGATGGTTGTTCACACTTTAAGAGACTCTCAGTTTTGAGAACAATAAGTGAAATAGGACATTAGGACAGAAATCGTTAGTGTATGTTTGATAACCATATACTTTTGCTTCTGTGGCACATAAACATGTACCGTGCAATTGTCACTATCAGCCTAAAAGCCCCTCTCTGATTTTCTTCTCAAATGGCTTGAAAAGTAGCAATTCTCTGTTATCATTTCAGAGTATCTTTGTCTTATTTTAAGAAGTACTGTAGACATTTATTTTGTGTTGATGACTTAAAGCACCAGCACTTTGCAGTTCCTTCAAAATAGATCAGTCATTTCTGTGTGGTCTGAAAACGTCCCTCATTACTGATTAATGTGAGCATGTCTCCTAACATCATTCTCCAGGAGAATGTAACATCTTTTGCTAATCCATGGCATAATGTGTATAAATATTGCATTAAAAATCACAGCAGAAATGTTAAGCATAAGCAGCATTCGTCCTTCATTAGTGTTTCAACGTTTTAGAAAAAAAATTCAAGTGTACAATCAGTGCTTGTTATTGGGTGCCACAGATTAATCGCTACGTGGTGAGTCCTGACTCCTTGGCACTGGTCACATTGAACTGACAAATTGTGAAGAGTTTGCAACACTTGTTTGCACAGGATGTAAAAMCATATGCAAGTTTGGGAATTTTTTTTCTGAAACTCACATACTTTCCTCTGAAACTTAACCACTTTTGCATAACATTTACTTTTCAAGTGTTTGTCTTGAAATTGTGTTATAAAATAGTCATGTTATTTTAACCCAGCGCTGTGGCCATGTGATTTTTGTGGGAGGAGAGGAGCTATTTGCTCTCTAGACGTGCTGGTATGCATGTGCAAAAGGCTCCAGGTAACYCAGGGAAGGTTAGGCCATGCTGATATTGTTCTTTTTGGAGAACTTTTATTGTTAACCCGTAGTATCGAGGGAGGGCAAGAACATTTCAGTGGCTGAAGGAGGGGCCACCTGCTTTGGGATAGCATTAAACAGCTCTAAATATCCTGGTAAGACAAGCTCTGTGATACTCAAGTGTTCTTCCTCACATGCTCACACCTCTACTTCTGTCTTCACTCATAATGTAAGGCAAGGGCAGTGTTTCCTGCTGAGAACCAGATAAGCCACGTATTGTTTATAAGCTCCATACCAGCAGTTGTCATAGTGTTATGTAACATTGGGAAGAACTATTACCTAGCTGCAGGCCAACATTTTCTTACTCTTGATATTAATATTTTAGTGAACTGGGGCAATGCCCTCTTTGTTAAACGCTGGCAGTTCTAGATAATATCCACTACAAGGAATAAGGAAATGACACACAAGTAAAATGATAGTCATGCATGCCATCTAGCACCACCCTTGATCATGAATTTTGATGTGGAAATGTTTTAAGCAATAGGCCTGCCTTTGAATTCCTATATCTAATCATATGCGGACTAGAGCTAGTGGGGTGAGAAGAATCTCTTTTGACCCATATAACCTCTTTTGTGCTGATTTCAATGTGAAAGCTAAGAAGCAAGTTATAAGTACAGTAATTCCCTCARGATGCTCTCAGAAATATTTTTCTCTATATAGCAAAAGTCAGAGATTCTTCCGAAGCTTAGTTAAACTGGCTCAATGCTGGACAAAGCTGAGTTACTGGACTGCAAATAGTTCTGATTACTTCACCTAAAAGCAGCTGTAGCAGAAAGATGAATGTTTTGGAGACTGAAAACAGCCATAGCAAAGAACTGGCAGCTGCTTGAGGTCAGAAAGAAATATTTTCTAAAGGGCTAGGTATTTCTCTCTTTATTTTTTTTTGTTTATTTATTTTTTTTTTATTTCTGCTGAGGGCTTTGATGCTGCTAGATGTTAAATAATACCTAAGGGAGATGAACTGACCTCTAACCTACTCTGATTAATAGCATAATTATTTTGGTATTTGACATGGCTATGATTTTACCTGCCAGATAAACCAGAGTAATAGTGTCTGAGAATTATGTGAAGCAAATATAGAGTTGTTGTGTTTGAATAATAATTAAAATGTCAATGAGGAGTTAAGCATGGTAGTTCTTTCTTAAATTCAAGTGAACAAGCCATTTAACTGAAGTGAAAGGCAGTTGTTTTGACTAGAAGGTCAGTTTCTATTAATAGGGAACTAATAGGTTTTTCAAATGAATGATTCTATTTTTCAATTTGAGCAAAGGTGAGAGCACCAGGTGATGGAACTGAGGTTGAAAGGAGACTTTAACCTATGTATYGAGAAACTTTGTCACTGAAATGATAGTGAATAGATGAATTCATTTGCAAAATGTAATGAATCTCTACTGAGAATTAATAATCTTAAGACTTAAATTTTGTACTAGAAACATATTTGACCCTTAAAGCCATTCTCTTTTTTCTTTTTTTTTTTCCTTCTTGTTTTGGTTTTGTCTTGTTGTCTTGACTAGTATCTCAAAAGAAATGCAACTTGATGAATTGAGCATGCAGGAACTTATGATTGTTTTTCTGACTCTTCAATCTTTTGGAATATGAGTATGGCTGATCTACTTAACAGTTCTGTACTTTTAGTGCATGTATAATTGAATTGGTCAGGCAGTTGTTTCTGAATATCCTGAACAGGCATTCGGATAGGCATGCTTATTAATTAAAGTACATGATGGTTTGTTCTGTTGGGAGGTGAAAAGTAAGTTAAATGCTGATTCAGTTGAGCAGCTGAAGATGTAGAGAGAAGCCAAGGATGGTCTCAGAAGTGAGGACAGGAAAAATTTGTGAGAGAGAGATTCAGAACAACAGATTACTTGGTAAGGGAGGTTGTCAAATACATGCATTGCTTTTTATAAACATGTAAAAACAAGAACAACATACACTATGTACACAGAGAAGACATTTTGTATTAATTTTAGCCCTAGTTTTCAGCCTCTAGTTCTGCCCTTCTGCTATATCCTTATTTTATAAGTTTGACATTTTGTCAGATTTGCTGATAAAATGGAAGGGAAGAGTTGCTGTTCCCTGAAAGATAAGTTACCTTCATGGAAAAAAGAACATTTTTTATAACTGCTGTTTTGGATAAGTTCAATTCAATCTTTGCATGACATATCACAAGTTCTCTTACTCAGTTGTTACTCTATAATAATGTCTTATATTATTGGTTACTGGACAATTGTAATTCATCTCACTGTAGAATGAGAAAATCTGGAAAATGTTGTAGAAAATTTAAAGAGAAAAAAAAAGGGAAGAGAAGAAAGTTAGGAAAGAAATCTCTCTAAATTTCTTTTCAACATGTTCAACATTTGTCATTTTAAACATCTCTCAGAAAGTGAAAGTAGAGATGAGAAATGATAAAGATGAGAAAACACAGATTTCCTGTGCCTCCACATGGGGTGAGTGCGGGAGGGAGGAAAAAAGTTATATTTTCACTAGACAGCACCAGGTCTTCATAAGATTAATCTTTGCTTGTTGCCTTTCTACAGCCCAAGTCACTGAGAATATTTTTGCATCTCAGTAAGTCCACTAAGAGATTTTTGTGGTATGAGAAGCCTCTGACCTCTATTTTGTATGCCTGAAATGTTGAATCCATCTTGGCACTTTAGAAAATGTCAGTTTGATGGAGATACTTTTTCACAGACAAAACTAAGTAGGGTTATGATATCGTACTTTTTTTTTTTGATGTCTTGTAATGTGATTATGTTTGAAAATTGGAAATTGCTAGATTTTGGCAGAGTTGGAGGCAGTTAATCTGACTTTTGGAGCGGGGTTTGTAACTGATGCTTTCCTAAGGGAGTATTCCTGTTCTCTGTTGAGCAATCCAAACAATAACGTTGTGGGTGAAGAAGGAAGTGCCACGGGTCTGCATTCTGCTGACAGTTCTGTTGACAAGGATTGACTTCCCATCTTTTTCACTTACCGAGATTCTGTGTGGTCAATTTTTAAAGAAATGTGGTAGGAGATGCTGAAGGACCTTGGAAGTTTCCTTTGTGGTAGTATCTTATGTATGGGTATTCAATAGTTTATTTAAATGTAAATTAAAATCTATTTATTTGGAACATGCATTACTTATATGATTTGAACTTATTATTTGTTCAGAGAAATACCTATCTAGAAATAAAATAAAATGAGTAACTCAATCATAAAAAAAAAAAAAATATTTTAAGAACTGTAAGGAATAAAAACAAGTTCATAAGATTTTAGTTCAATTCATAGGCCAAATCAAGCAATATCACCATCTGACTTAGGGATCATTTTAGCATGAAGATATAACAAGAGAGGAAAAAATATTTTTGCTTTTGATGATATTTTATTTGGTGAACATAGCCCTCTTTTTCCTCTCTTATTTGATACTGTTTTCCTCAAAATAAAGAAGTTCAAATCATATAAGTAATGCATGTTCCAAATAAACTTTTGTGAAGGTGGTAGAGAGAAAAATACTATCCAGTGGATTTTAAAATGTTTTTAATTTACATAATCCAGTAACTATCAATTATAAACTACAGAGTAAAAAATAGGATGAAAACTGTTACGCATATATGCRTTTGCATTAAAAGTAAAGAAATGCTTAGTCTAAGAGGCCTCATAACACTGCTTCCATTAGGGAGGACAAGGACAGTGTCACCCCTGCAACCTAGAGAAATGGAAGTCAGAAAACCTTATGCAAATATGAATCTGAGATGGGCTTTTTGTAGCTGTCTAATTGATTTGCTTATGCAATTCCTATTAGTGTTGGGTGTTTCTGTGATCTAAGCAGTTTTGACATTTTTCAGCATTAAAAGCAAATGAAATATTGAAACCTTTGCTTAAAATAAAGCACAAAACTATAAAATCTGTTCTTAAATCTCACCTGTGCTGAACTGTCTGCATAACGTTTTCTGAAGTGTAGGAAGAGAGGATGTTACTTGTTTCCATTTATACTTTTTCATTCAGTTTGGTTTGCGCCCCAGGGAACAAGGAGTGAAAAATCGTCTTTTAAACATTTTAACTAATTTTTTATAGGTAATAATGTAGAAACTTGTTTCAGGATATTTTTAATGAGATGTCAAAATGTTGTCTAGAACATTAAAAAAAGACATAGCACTATTTTTTTAAATCCTTGTCACCTTAAAAATGGAATTTTTGTATTAGCTTACACAAAAATGGAATAAGTGCAATTGGTTTGAAGTTGACAAAGCATCCCTGCACCTTCAAACAGATGTGCAAAATGAAGTATTTTATTATGTGAATTTTGGACCAAAGGACCTGGTCAGTTGCATCTCATGTTTATGACAGTCTGCAAGGACTGCTSTTGCAGTGGCTCAGATGGGGCAGCAGTTGCTGAGAGGGCCCTGGAAAAGTTCTCATTTATGGAGCTGTGTCTGGCTGTGCCAGAGGGCCAAGGCCTGTCACTCATTTGGGACTCGGCTCATCCATTTTCCTTAGTGTTCACTGYCCAGCTGGTTGAAGCTATTGCATTTAGACAGTTCTAAACTCAGTACCAATAGTGTTGATAATGTTAGCACAAAGTAGAGCCACTTCTGGTTTTCCTTTGTATCACTCAGTTTGTCCTATCTGTTCCTACCTAGGGCTGACTTTAAGAGAAAAAGAAAATGTTGGTCCATTTTCATTTGTACCTTAATTTTCTGACAAGAGATAAAGCAGCATTGACAGGACTGAAAGCACTGGCAGCATGCAGTAATTCCATATAAATAATGCTTTTATTATCCCCAAATTATGAAATTAATAATGGAATAGTCATGTCGACCTCTTTTGCTGTATTGGTCTGTTATGTTTATATACCATGGTGATGAAGGCAGAGAAAAACAGCTTAGTTAAACCCTTAGTTCTGCTGATCTTTTAAGTGGTAATAGTGATCAAAGGAGATCAAGTCTAAAGCAAGGATCCCAATCTGTTTGGTATTGCAAAGTGTGTCCTACGCTATGGAAAGATGAAACTAGGAAAAGCATTTTTTTCTTTTTTTCTTGTACATATATGGTTACCTAAGTATTGTTAGAATTTCTGCATATCCATTAAAAAGGTGACTCTGTTTGATGGCAAGCAGATACTTGGAAGCGCAGTGCTTTTCTGATAGTATTTACAAAATCTGTGGGTGTTTGCAGCTGTGCAGGTTTCAAAGAACAATCTGTTTTGCAGCTTTTAACCAGAAAGCACTCAAATGAACTTAAGTTTCTGAACTGGTGGTTATATGCAATATAGAAAAAAGCTCCCAGCAATAAAAAGAGAATATGCAGAAGGTAATTAGCAAAACTAAGTATTTACAGGGTCATGTTCAAAAGCAGTGGCATGAACAGGGCTTGAAGCTGTGGACTCTCCTGTGCTCAGGTGATAAACCCTCAGCCCCTTTTGTAAAGGTGATATATTGCCTCGCTTTGAAATTCCATTAAAAATGAAGGCCAGATGTCTCTGGAAGGTCAGGGCAGAGGTGGACCTACCCAGGAATAGATCCTGACTTGAAAACCACCATGAGGATGTCCTCCCATGTGCTCTGCTAGTGGTATTAATAATTAATTTCAGTCGAGTTGGACATAGTTATGCACAGTGTGCCCAAGCAAGTCTGCTAATCCCTAGTAATTGACATGGTGATCGAACAGCCAGTGGGATGTTGAAGGAGAGAGGGAACCACGGCTGGCCCGGGAGCTCTGGTGCCTGATGTCCATGATGTCCTCGCGCTCCCTTCTCCTCCGAACTGCTCCAGCAACGGGCTGCCAGTGCCTGTGGTGCTGCCTTCCGACATCTGCACCTGCCTGGGAATGGGAGGTCTTTGCTATGTGGAGCAGGGGCTGGGATCAAAGAGGATGAACATGGGAGCAGTAAATCCTGTGTCGCTGTGTGCAGTTTAATAAGAGTCTCYAGCGCAGATCACTTAATTAAAGCAACATCTGCTGTGAGTGCAGTATTTGGAGTGGGGATGACAGCCACTCGCAGCCAAGTGAAAATCGCAGAGATCACAAGTATTTATGTTTTGACAAGGATTAATGATTTATTGGCTTGCTCAATTCTTAGGGTTACGGTAGCACTTTCTGTGGGTGTTTGATATCCATCTTAGTGTTTATCACAATCAGAGTGTGATTAGGAAGGTCTAGATCATTATTTTTCTCAGCTTACCTTCTAAATTTGTTTCATCTGAACTTTGTATAGATYTCATGAGGTTCACAGATGTGTGGGCAATACTTCCTCATACTTCCTCCTTGAGGGAAGCTCTTAAAAATATCAGCTGGGAGCTAAGAGAAGTTCTGTCAATTTAGACACTTACACTTGATGTAGTTTCACTGGGATATCCATACCTAGGCATCAAGGCTTTATTCAAGCCTAGCAGCAATATTGTTGTTCCTACTCCTGCCGCAGGATATTTGCGTCACTAATTCTAATTACAGCTGGTTTGGTCATTTCTATATTTGTTTCAATTTGCTGCTCATTCAGATGATTTCAAGCTGTCAGGGGATAGCAGCTGACCCCAATGACAACTTCTGCTATTGAATAGAGCAAACAAATTACTTTGTATTTCTATCTACTGCGGCATCTACCTCTGTAATTTCTTATTCCCCTTGTGTAGTCAGAAGAGGCTGCGTAGATCTGTTTCGCAATGCTTCACTCATATGAGTAGGCTTTGTAAGTGCCAGGGGAAACATTTACTTAGCAAAAAAAGTCATTCCGCTCAGTGCAAGGCAAGTAACAAATGCTGCCATGCATCAAATGCAGGCAGAGAAAGCCTCGTGGCTTGTATTGCTGGTCATGTTGTATTGATCCAGAGAACAGTGGCTCATTCTTTTATAAATATRTATTTTGAAGGCAGATCACTGGGGGTACACTTATATAACTTATTACTACTTTACAGTTAACTCCTGAATAGATATTAAATGCTCAGAAGCCCCACTTGAAGATTGGGGCCAGGGAGAAACTGAACCGATGTAGAATARGGAGCAGAATAAGCATACAGTTCTGAAAAACCTGTGCCTGAGTAGAGGAGATGCTCAGCTGAAGGAAACACAAGTGCAGAGGGCTGGAGCGCTCTGCCGGCAGGAGGTCTCAGAGCAGGAGCTGGTCCTTGCTGCTCTTTCTGCCACCCACACAGACACTCACGCGGGTGCCCGTGCCCCTTTGGAGGCAGCGGGGCAGAAATCCTCCCCTCGCCTCCCGAGCTACCTTCTTGCTTGGGTGGTGGGGACAGATCTGCCAAAAGGCGTTTGGTTCATTGCTTCGTGAGCTGCCAGGTGGATGGATGAATTACTAGCCTGGTGCTTTCGTTTTTTTTCCTAATAAATCGATTTCATACACAGGCCTGTTGAACAACTGTACTTCAACAAGCATCTTGCCTTCCCCCCTCCATATTTGGGGAATGTGTGGAATATGTCAAAGGCAAAATGATATAAATATATACTATTTTTATAATATAGAATATTTGTTAAATCAATCCTATACTTAATATATATAATCTCCAATAAACCTTTGCATCATCTCAGAGCAGAAGGATATGACCTTCCCCTTTCCTTGATTCACGGCTTCTTCACAGCCCATGTTCAAGGAGATCCACACTGAAATTCTTCACAAACAGCTGTTGATYTCATAGAACTTCAGCCTGGAATTGACTCTGCTCTGTTTCAGCCTCCTGGAAAGTGAAAAATCCTATGTGATTAAAAGATGATTCTTCCATAATGGARCATTGCTAAGAGGTAATGACAATGTGTCGCTTTTTGGCAGACATTACTGCTTTCCGTGTAGCTGGGGGGTGTTTCCAGGAAAAAGAAATATATGGCAGGGAGATGGTTCCAGGAAGAAAGATACCTCCTCCTTGTGAATTTTCTCACCTCTCTCACAGTCAAAACTCTGCTGGTTTTGATCTTAATTTTAGTTAAAAAATCAACTCTAAAAGATCAGTGAAAGCAGCTATTATATTTACTGTATGTTTACTGATCATATCTTTCGTTTAAAATGGAGAAATGGTCCACCAGTTAATACAGGAATACGATATTTGGAAGATGGATTACTTTCATTCCTGCACAAATGATTTGTGGAAAGACAACCACACTGTGTCTCACTTCTTTCCTCATTTCAAAATGCACTTTTATGGCATTTTCTTGCCTTACAGGTGTTTTGTGTAACTGGCTGTTAGATTCTATGGTAACAGGGACTATATAAAGTAAGTAGGATACTTAAATTTAATATGGACTTGATAATGGGTAACCAAGTTGCAAGTGCAAAGGCAAAGCTGAMGGATTGGGAGGGATATTTAAGAGATATCAAAGGTGTTGCCCGTTATGCYCTCTCCTTCCCTTACCTAGCAGTTGAGTTGTTTCTCTTGCAAGCTCCTCCTGTTGCTTGCTTAAAACTTTCTCTGAGGCTTTCCATGTGACTGTGACCCTAGGAGGCAGTTTAGTCCATAAATACTTCTCTCTGCTTTTTAATGGTGTCTTAGTCTTGCTTTGTCTTATGTCTTTCCTTTGCCCCACTAGGTGCTTTGAAGTCTGTCTGTAATGTGATAAGCTGAACTATAGAAGAATCCTAAAATATAAATATATCCATTCAATTTCTTAAGGTCTACCTGGCTACAGTTTTTTTTTCCACTCCATTCAATTTCTTAAGGTCTACCTGGCTACAGTTTTTTTTTTTTTTCCACTACTGCACCACTCTTACAGAGTGTTAGACTGTACTTTTTAGGTTTATAATAGCAACGCTATAACTGTAATATGATTAATGCCCATACCACACGAGAATGAAGGCACTTTATTATCCTTAACTTCTTTGTCTGCCTCAAGTACAAGGGGACTGATGCATTGGTAGTGTATGTATTTTTACATAATAATCGGATGCATTTCATTTACTCATGCAGAGTGAAAATGCTGCTCACACTCAGGAGTTCTTAATAAATGAGACTCCGGATTATTTGAGGCTTATCATGCTGTAACATTTCAGATAAGTTTTACCTCAGTGTTTAAGGCAATATTCACTGAAGAATTAAGGATACCTGGACCCTATACAGGATTAGTCCTATAGGCTACGGTCACTGTGTGCAATTCAGCCACAAGTAATTGAGCACTAGGCACGAATCTTTTATCTGAGGAATTAGATGATTCTTTCTTGGAGTATCAAAATAAGTTTATGTATACTTTATAGTAGTATTTTATATTTATAAAATGCTGTCAACGTTGCTGAATTCTTTGTAATACTGAACACTGCTGAGACTTCTCCGGGGGAAAGTGTTATGTATTACTGTTATGTAAGACAGAGTTTTGGCTGTGAAAAGCTGATTAATAATGCATAGTTTTTAGACCAATATAAATAAATGTTAATTCTGTCAGATGTCATAGGAATCTGTCAGGAGCTTACCTGGAGGGAAAGAACATGCTCACTGGATATTTACTTGTAACTCTACAAAATTTAGAAGCCTCACTAAGCTTACCTTAGCTTGCAAAGTGTAGCACAGTGCTTTACAGATATCAGATCCTAATGATAACTTTACTGTTAGGAGAGGATGATGGACCTTTTTTATAATTATTATCATTTTAATTTACAATTTTGCCTCATTATGTGCTTCAATGATTGTCATTATTGGACACCCTCAGGCAAATACATACGCTTCAAGAAGCAGCGTTTGAACTATTTCACTAGCTCTTCAGCAGGTGAAGATTTCAAATCCATATACTTTCAGTGTGTTTCATTCACAGTTCCTCATTAAATGTATACTTATTATTCRAATGAAGTAAATATAAGTTTTATTAAGTCATAGCATAATTAAAGTCAATTTTAGTTCCAAAATGTATTTTTTTCCTTTAGAACAACATGAGCATAAAGACTGCAGAATTAAGTTTGGAATCTGGACTGTTCTAATGATCAGTGGTAACAGAGAAAAATGCTGAATGCAGAGCTACAGTTGGTTGCCCAATATATGGGCATTATGCTGTATTTCATTGTTATTCATTTTTATCTGCACAGGATTTTTAAAAATATTCTGTTGCATTTCAGAGGAGTATGTCAGACCTCTGAGCTCCCTTGGAAAAATAGCAACAGAATAAGGCCTCAATAAATGTCTCATAGGATCTAGTGATAGAGCGGTCTTCTAGGCTACTGAGCCTCAACCCTGTAGTCCACTGGAAGCCCAAGGTAAGAACTTCATGTATCAAGAACACTCTTGGTTGCATTAATCAGATACTGAGATACTCATTCCTAGAAGCTTCTGCAAATCTATTTTCCTGAACTAATACCTTTATGAAGGAAACCATATTCAAAAATGCAGGTGAAATYGGGGATTACTTAACTAGTGCTATTGGCATTTGTAATTGACATTAAAATTATTAATCCACATTGATAATTATAAATATGTAGTTCTACGGATGCACTATTGAACCTTCTTTTTTAGTCTGTTCTTTCCATATTGCAAAATCTCATGCTGTAAAGCTTTTCTGAATTCCTTCATGGACAAGTTTGAATCTTGCATTCTTCTTAGTTTCAGGATTAAAATTTCTATCGTTATTTTCCAACCAATAGTTTTTTTTTTGTTGTTTCTAGTTAATATTACTTTAGCTGTGTAGCACTGTGAGATTGCCTATTAGGTCAACATTACTACATGTGCCTACAATTTGATAAAAGACTTAGCATCTGTTAAATTTGAATTATTTTATTTCTCAGCTCCGAGACGGCTATTCTGAGTAGTTTCTGGTAGTCTCATATTGTGTTAGCCTCTAACTCGGAGCCAGCAGAGCCTGATTGAGTTGTGCAATGACCTCAGCACGCCATTAAGAACTGCAAAGAGGGCAAGGAACATGCTATAAATCTGCATTTTGACCTGGTACTAGGAGACATAATGATATGAGTGTACTGCCCACCCATTAAATTGGRGAAAAATGATTTATATAATGAACTTGAAATATAACTATATAAACAATCAAGTGAACTTAAATGTTTTAATAAGGGCTGTCTGAAACCATACAGTCTCGGTTTGTTGTTTCTTTGCTTCATGTAGAACTACCATATTTCTGATAGAGTGGAAAAAACAGCTGGGAAGTGGAAGCCTTGTTGCTTGGCTCTGCCTGCAACCTCTGGTCCATGTTGGAGAAGCTTGGATGGGCAGCACGGGGTGGAATGTTGCTGTCACCATGAGCTGGCTGCTGTGGAAATGGGGCTCTTTTGGAGCTAAGCATTTGGAGCATAAGCTTAGCTGCACCTTCTGAAGAGCTTGTGCTTGGTAATAGCTGAGTCATGGGCTGATCTAAACTGTTCTGGCAGGAAGCTCCAGGAGAGGACATCTCCAGAGACTAACATGAGAAGTGTGGAATATCTAGCTTATATAACAACAAATCTTTTAATTACGTACTTGTTTCAGCAGATGGATGTGTTATTTTGGGGCTGAATAACAACTGAGCAGTCTCTAATAGGCTGGTCCACAGGAAAAGCTTCTTGGTGATGGCAATCTGGGTGAATGTGCTGCAGCCCAAAGGAGCCGGTGGGGGAGCTGGCAGCTGCTGTGCTCCAAGCCCAGCCTTGCATGGGTGAATTGCTCACAGTTCCTGCCCAAAGCCCACGGCAAGGCATCCATGTGCTAGTGCAGAGGGAGTGGCCAGAGTAGATTCCTTTCTGGTTTATCTGCACATCTGAAAAAACTAGATAAATGGTCAAATACAAGGAAATCCACCCATCTGTATGCATTGGGTGGGAGACCTATGTGCATTCASGAAAATGTGGTTGTATGATAATCCAAGCTGGAATGACTTTATATAGATCTATTCATATCTGTCCTTTGTCTCACTGAATGTATCGAGAGTTTGAAAAGCAGCAATACCCTTTTGAGGATGTCTGCAAATTGCAATGGTGTTTGTGCTCCAAATTATTCTTTTTCCCCCTTTTTGTAAAATATCATCTTGATACTAGTTTCATCCCAATTTTATCTTGCTCTACTTTTTTTTTAATTCAAAACAAATTTCAATATCCTTACGTACTATAAATTACAGTATCAATCCAATTCAGTATTAATTTTTAATTTACTTTTGAGAGAAGATGGTAGCAAGTTTAAACCGGACTTTTATTCTAAATTCATTATCCTTATTTTTTAGCATGGCATTCACTTAAATTTTCTTGTATAGTTTCAAGGGTACATACTGGTAAAGTTTAAGTCTGTTCTGCAAGCAGCACTGTGATAAAAGCAAGATAGCACAGCATGGTGCTCCGTGTCTTAAATGTTGATATATGTTGAGTTCACTAGACTGAGAGATATTAGCTCACTTCCTACTCTTAGGCTCTTGTCTCATGCTGAATAAGAGAGTCACTTAATGGTGGTCTTATTGCTTATTTGATGCTTYGGTTGCTTGGAATTTTAGATGACTTAGTGGTTTCTAAATGCTAATCAACCTACCAGGCTTGGAAACACKCTCAGGAAGATGACAGTCTTGTTTGTAGAATATCCTGCTTGTTGGGAAGAAAAGATCCATCTTTGCTAACAAAATGATTTTGAGACTAAAGACACTTTTTGAAAGTTCTGCTTTTTTCTTTTGAAAGAATTTTCTTCTACTTTTTTAATGAAAAATTATTCATGATCAACTGGTAGAAGATATTAACACAAAGTTAMCTGGAAGCTATTACAGAATTATAATTTGTGTGATCTTTAAATTTGCTATCTATGCTCATGAGTGATCATTTCATTTCATACTTAGAAATTACCCTGTAGATTCATTTTCATAAATGGGATAACATCTGCGTCACAAAACATCATCTCCCTACTTTTCAGATTGTCAGTGATTTGCAGCCATCTCAGACACTACGTTTACAAGTTACACTAAGTATCTGCAAAGGATAGAAGAATGCGATTACTCTGGAAATTTGTTAGGACATCCCTGTCAACACCTGCACATACATGAAAGAAACACATGAGCTCTTTCCTGACAACAAGCAGTCAGGGCTATGTTAAATCCAAAATATAAAGCTATTTAGTAGAGGCATGACTGTAATGATGCTTTCACACCGTAGAGGAGGGGATGGCAGATTTCACGTTCAGAAGAGTGTCCCTTCTCATAACTACAAATAGGAGGTTGCTGAGTAGATTAGCTCTTCGTGGTCTGAGTATTGCCRTTTAGTGGTAGAGTTAGCATATAGTTCTTCAATTGCATTCTAAGAAATCAAAATATAATATTCTCTTATATTTTTGTGGTATGTAAGTGAAGGACTTACTTTCATTGCAGTCCATTGAAATTTTAGTAGAATACTTTTCCCTCATAAAATGATAAATGATTAGCTTTTTAAGACATACAAGTTCAGGCAATTTTGTTTCATTTGAAATCCTTTTCAAGGTTTGGACCGGCTCTCTCATTGTCTGTATTGATTTATCATATATTTCTGTTTTCTTCTAAAAACCACAACAGGAGAAGAGAGTAATTTCCCTTTTCGTAGATAGAATTTGTACACATGTTTTAGCTCAGGAAGAACCTCAAYTGCCAGGTAGAATACTTGCACTTCACACTGAAAGCTTTGCACCTGTATGCTAYTTTTTGGGATTTTATGGGATGAAATGGAAGGAATGGAGGGAGGAGATTACTAAAGTTATGTCTTTGTTGGACATCCAGACACCTTTGTTTCTGCCTTATTTTACTCCTTTCTCTACTGTATGTATTGACATCTCTCTGAGACCTGAGCTCCACTTGTCGTGTTTGTACAGTGCCAGTCATAATGTCATCAAAATATATGAATAAGCATAATTTAAATAATCTTTTTTTTTYCCATTTTTCAATGAGGATAGGTCAGCTTGGCATTAGTTATAGAGTAATTGCAATCTTGAGTGTATGTACAGTTTCTACTTGCCCTGTATGTTGTCCCTTGGTTTGCCCTGTGCACTGTTGTTTGAGTCATCCTGTGTTCTCCAAACAAAAACAAGCCCTTTCACGGGAATAAGACCTTTATGATTTTTGATCATACTGGTAGGTGCATGTATTGATGACAGAAGTCAGCCAGAAGAGTTGTCATGAGCAAAGCAGAATATGTAGGGGAGGTATCAAGACAGTTCTTGAGAGTCCATGCTTGCCGCCTCTGGAAAAAAACAGCTACTCGTAAGGAAGCAGGCAAAAGYTGACTTTGGCCAGTCACTTCAGCAGGAACTGGACTATTGCAGCTGTGGGTGATTTGTGTTGTACTTCGTAGTTTCTGGCTGCAATCCCTAAGGGCTTTGGGATTTAACCCTGGAATTTGTACGGTACCAAACATCTGCAAATAGCTTTGGAAAGAATGTGAATAAATATGAGTGCAGGTTATGTGTTTTCTGCCAGAGCTAACTGTTCATTTGCTAAAGGTGGCATAAGAAAAACCTATCATGCTGCCGGTCAAAGTTTTGATGTTTTATTATGTGTACCAAAGTAGAGAAAATTCAGCAATTGCAGAGAGTCATTTTAACTGTGAGAATCTGAATGCAGTGGCAATGTGCCAATTTCTCTAACTCCATCTAAACATAATACGTGGTCGGGGAAGGGCCAGCTCTGTCTTGCAGGACTGGGTGGCTAAAGCTCCTGCTTGTTTAGAAAATTTAAGCTTGAACGGTAAATACTGAGAACAGAAGTTGGAAGTTGTTGGTTAAGGGGGTGCTGATGGGTAGAGAGAGGTGTAATTCAGCAGCAGAAGTGTGTGTGTGTTGATTATGGTCAGTTAAGGATGGTGTAACAAGTTGCACTGTGCAATTAGAGTAATTTCCAGAGCTCAGAATAGTCCTACCTAACCAGAAGCTTTACCAGAAATGAAAATTCTCCTTTTAGTCTAGCTCTAAAATGAAGGGAGAAAAGAGCAATTTTTCAAGAAGTTGACCTTTTTGCTTTGAWTTCCTGTAATATAAATGTTTTATTTTTTCCCTTAAAAAATGAAAACATCCTTTAACTAGTCTTGAGGGAGTGGCTGCATACGGTAAATTGGCTAATTTTGGCAGCTTTTATTTGGGCTGCATTTCCTTTGAGTCGGATGGTATAATTAAGTATATATTATACTTCATAATATTTTGTGTTCTTCTAGTGTACTGTATTTCCCATGGGTATAATCTAAGAACCTAACAGTGCGTGTGTCGTTGCTGGCTGCTTAAAGCACTCAGTTTGGGAAGGGTTCTGTAACTTTTTCTTTTTGTCAACCAATAAATAACTGTAAATAGCTAGCTAATGACACTTATCAATTTTATGCTGTTATTTCCGCTGTTACCTTCTGAGATGTATATAGTTCTTCTGTTGTACTTTAAGTCCGAGATGAGGCGTTTTCTGAAATTATTAAAATTCTTTAGCTTTTTTAATAGAAGTATGTCCAGTTTTGAGAAACTTCTTTTTTGGCAGTGTTTCATCTTTGAATTATATAACGGTGTCCTTTATGTGGTTATGTTCTGACTTCATTGCGAGGTTTTGGATTTATAATGATTCGCAAACAAATGAGTTGGCTCTTTTTTTTTTCTCTCATTTTGTTTGCATTGGAAAGAAGAGTTAATCTATTGAGAAACAAAAGGGCTGCATAAAAAGAAAACACATTTCACCTTTCTGATTGTTGAATATTGTATGAGAAGTGCTTTAAATGTTTAATGCATTAAGTCACGTTCAACAATGCCTTCATGGATCTCCTTGCAGATGAATTTTCCAAGTATGTTTAACTAGAATTAAAGCAAAGATTTCAGACTCCTTTCTCACTCAAAGCTGCCTTTTCTTTTTTTTACGTCAGCGAAAGCTGATGTAACTTGTTATGGTTTCCATATACTGTCAATAAACTACTTAAAAAAAGATAAGGCACTCACAATCACTTCTTAGGTTGCATCCTGTTCTTATTATTGTTTTGAGCATAATAAGCTTTAAGCAAGGAAAAAAATGTGTCGAGGTAGATTTAGTCAGAGGAGTGGTTTTCTAAAATTAATAATGGCAACTCCATATTAAGTATATTTAAATGTGTGAAACTTCCAAATAGCCTATCCTGACAGGTTAAGTTTTCAAAATGTTGTGAAAATTGAGGTACATCATTTTTCTTCAACATTTAAGCTTGGTGTAAGAAGGCCAAAACTTAGTAGAAGGCATATTAGAAAGGAATATTTTAACAATATTTGCAAACTTAGAGCAAATAATCATGCTTTTTTGTACGCAATATGTCATCAAGTAATTTTCTAATTATTTGGATGACGTGGGATTTTGACACTTTTTTGCTTTTTTTCTCCAAAACTTTTTGATTCTTTAATGAAGTTTCTGCTCTGAAGAATACCATTTAAACAGCGTCCAGTGTCATCTACTCTTTCATAATTTTCAAAGTATATTACTGTGTCTAAAAATATTTATGGGCATATCAACATACTCTGCAGATAGTGATTTATATGAAGTCTAGTCTTTGAACCACTTGCTCGAGAGATGAAGTATAGCTAAGTTGCCTATTGTGAACATTTCTAAGGTTTCAAAATGAATATATCTACCTTAATTAGGTAGGGGTGTTTAGCAGTAATGTTTGGCATCAAGATTCATTATAAATTTATCTCTAGTTTATTTTTATCTTGTTGCAATACTACAAGTTATGGCAACACTGCAGTGTTACCTGTCCATCTATCATACAATTTTTGTATTTGAAGACCTTGTGATCGCTGAGGAGGAGCTTTCACCATCCTATAGGAAATTCTCAAATATGTKGATCAGATGCAATGCAGTTAGCTATAGATCTATTCTGTTGGTATACAGGTCATAACTATAGGTGTTTCTTTTATAAAACACGTGATTCTGCTGTTCTTTGTTCTTTATTTGTTCTTATATTAGGAGCATAATTTTCATGGGACCTACAACCAAAGGACCTTTCCAAATAAAAGGCTGAATGTTTTCTTGTGCCGTGCTGAACAGTAGAAACAGAATTTATAGTTTTTCCTTATTAGATGTTAGTGCAGCACAGCACCAACAGCAGTTCACTTACAGATCTGTTTTCTGCATGCAAAAATAAGACATTTAAATGTTAGATTAATTTATAAATATATTTATGAATATTCAGATCATGTTAAATTTACAGGAGAAATATYCATCTGCTACCATGTCTATACTGCAATATGACCAATATCTGAGAATGCTAAAACCCAGAAAATGAAGATCTTCACTGAGGTTTTAACCAGAAAGCAGCTCTCATGAAGAGGCGATTTCATGACTCTTTAGCTTTGCTTTGATTTGGTGGGAAGGAAAGGTAGGGGGGATTTCTCAAAGGACTGACAACTTAAAGATGTGGATCTGAAACGGAAATAAGCACATGGAATCTCCAAGTATAAACAACATGGAGAACATTTACTGCAAAAGAAGTGAAAGAAGTTGACAGGGCTCCCTGCACAGGACAATCCTGGCTTCTTGGTTTGACAGCCGGTGTCCCCGGGCTCCCACTGAGATGGCAAACACTCCCAATATAGTAAGCCCTGTCAATTTAAATACAGCATCAGGATGTTTTGCATCCCTATACAGCATCCAGACACAGCAGCTGACATCATGCATTTCGTTATGTAGGTCTGATGGTCTGTGCAGGATGCGCAATGAGACACTTGGCATTCACGACTCATGAATAAGTCTGGGCTGCTGCTTTTCATGTTTTGTTCTGCACATGGACARTATAGGCATTTTATTTTAATTTGTGGCAAAGAGGAAATCTTCACAGATATCTATCTTGGCTCATAGTGTTGTGCTGACAAAGATTTTTAGCGATGTACATAATTATGTACATATTTGATGGCAGGAAACTAGACAGAGCCATCGTACTATTTTGCATCTTTTTTATTCCTTGTTAAATGAATGCAGTTCAACTGAAGAATGAGATTGGCAGCCAAGAAGACTGAAGGTCTGAATTCATAATACAAATGTACTAAGGACACTGGCAGTGTGTGCTGCTCAGTAACTACTTCAAACCAGCTATGGTTATTTTTCATGAAATGTGAGGTTTGAGGATATTAGGATATATAGAATTTGACTGCCAATACTTTGTGTGAGATTAGATGTAGGGAACTGTATTCTGCCAGAGAGCTATCATACACAAGTCATAAGAATTATGTAGAAAACTCAGAGATGTAATCCTAAGAGAAGTGTCTCTATTTAAAATTTTGAAATTTTGAAATAGTGGTAGAGGCAAAGTTAGGTTTACAGGACTGGATTCATAAAGCCATCAATGTAGCAAGTTTACCTTCTTTTGTGTCTAAGTGTGGATCTGTGCTATCCCTGAATCTGATATACCTCTGATATACATTGGGGAACAGTAATTAGAAGATAAAAAAAAAAAACTTCATGTGGAAGCTGTTTGGCTGCCAGTGTAAAACTTCCTCAGATTTTGAGGTGCTCAGATGCCAAAGTCGTTTTCTTGAAAATAAGATGAGAAAGAAATGGCATTAATAAAACCTGCAGGTGTATCAACAAGTTATGTTGATGTGAGTACTTGTTTCCAATGCTATCTGTGAAAACTAGCAGGTGTTTGATACTGAAACCAGAATGTTAAAAATACGAATTACGAATATAACACCTTTCTTAATGATTTTCAGCCTCCCAGGCATTTCTAAATTAACCATTAAATATAGAAATATCTATTACCASACTGCAATAAAAACTTTTCATGAAAGATGGTGAACACTGATGGAAAAAAAAAACACCCTGTGCTGTGTAAAATTTTAACTCCCTTAGCTGGGGCGTTGGGAAATGCCCATATCTTCTGGCTTCACTAGACCAGTTTGCTTTCTTGRTTGAYTGCAAATTCCAAMAAGTTAGGATAGGTTGTTCTTAGGRATAGGTGTGCCTCCTTCCTCACCCCAAAGAAACAAGTATGAGTATCTTCAGACCCTTGTCACCCTTTTGTTTCCTCCCCCTTCCCTGTTTCTTGGGTTTTATTTATGTTTTGACATTGAGTCTACCTGTTATGTTCTATTAGTTTTACTGATGTGTACAAGTTGGTTGATACTTGCAGTCCATCACATTATATTTAACAAACGATAGGTCACAGTGGAAGACAGATGAATATTAAAAACCATAAAATGAATTGGAACTTGAGGAAAATAAACTTCGTAATTGGATACGTTCAGTGGACTTAATATCAAATTAGAATTTAAAGGGGATCTTCAAGGGATTAGACATCCACTAAATGGAAGTTATTTGAATTATCTGTGGACAGCCCTTAAAGCCTCCCCTAATGCAGTATTTGCATGTCAGAGTTTGCAGTGCATGGAATTATTTGAGATGCTTGAGCAAGCACTATGAAGTAAAGTTGCCTTTATATTGTAATATACTGAAAATGCAAAAATATTTTTCCCCTGGGATTCGTCTGTCTTGCTCCCTCCATCACTCCATTCTGTTAAGAAGTGAGAAGTGATTTTTGAAACTCAGGGAATAAATGTAAATCCACAGTAATATTTTAATACTTGAACACCATGCTCCAAAATGTGATGCATTGCATCGAATTGAGACAGTAATTTGAGTTTTGTGAATGAAGTTTAGTGTGATTTGCTTTCTATCTATTTATTGACTCTGCAGGTTACAAATGGAAGAGAAAAAAAATATCTAAAGGAGCTTGTACTTCTTGAACCAGGGCATTGCATCCCAATAGATCACACTTCTTTTTCCTATGAATAATAACTGGTGAAGAAGGTTGGGTTTATGCTTGATTTTCAGTGACCACATATGGGTAGAGCAGGTGGTTGCTAGAGGCAGTGAAGTGTTTGTTGGGCTATTTATTGTGTAAGCCAATTTTAGGCTGTGCTAGACGGACAGATTTTGGCTAGCCTTGAGCTTCAAAAATCCTTGAGCTGGTATTACTACATTTGGCAAGACCAACCTCCTGATACTAACTGGTGTTTATTAGATACTGATAAATCAAGCAAGAACTTCTGTCTTTGAACGTGAAAATACTAATAAAAGATTCAGCTGTATTTATGATTATTTTGTCAAAATGCTGGAAGTATTTCTCATCTAAGTCTGTGGTTAAAATCTGCACTTTTCCCTCAGTTCTCTTCAGATAATCCAAATGCTGTTTTCTAGAAGGGAGCTAGCAGATATTCTCTGCAGAATTTCCTGTGTCAAGCACAACCTTGATCCTTGTTGTTCCTATGGATTTTACTGTCAGACTCTATCCGTAGTGGGGATAATCTAATAGTCATTCCATCCGGGCTTTAAAGTAGTCCAGTAGCTCAGTGAGGTAGATCCTTTTGTGAAACCTATGGCATGCTTCTGTAGACAAAATGTATGGTTATATTACATACAAATATATTGATGAATTCATGGGCTGTAAAAGTCCTTTAGGAGAGAGTCCGTAGAAAGAAATGCAAAACATCTTTGGCTTATTTTTTAAGGTGCTTGTTATTTAAATGCTTCTATAAAATCTATTTCTTTTCTTTTAAAATCTAACCTAACATGTGCTTTTATATGTGTGTGCTTTTGTGTGTATAAACCTGTAGTTATCAATTGTTAAAATTACAAAGGATATACAAGTCTAAAATTCCGTTTGTGGGTTTTCTGATAGTCTGATTTTTTTTATAGTCTGTGTGCCAAGTTATCAAAATTACAAGGCAACATTTAACCAGTTTTATCCTGAAACTTTTCCTGCTTTGTATTCTGGAAGACTGATTTTGAATAAGAAAATTATTCTTTATTACTTTTTCTTTACGAGATGATGTGAGAACAGAAAGATTATCTGTGGTATTCTCCCTTATCACTATGCTTACAAACTAAGCCCCGAGCCAGTGTCACGTGTGCGGGCACATCATCTTGTTTTCACTGTACTGCATGTTGGCTCTTTTACTCAATCTTGGTAACAGTTCCCTGCAGTTCTTCCTGAAAGAAAGGAAAATTTTATCTTCTTTCTGAAGTAGCTTCTCCGCTATATTAGTAAATTGAACATCCATTGTAATGAAAATGCAGTCACTCAAAGGAAATATCAGGTKGTTATTATTTTCTCTCATGCACAGAGAGATCAAAAACTCTTGTTGGACTGGAGTCTAATGACACACAAAATTCTATGAAATGTTGAGTGTGTCTTGATTATGAGTAACTACCTTCCGTTCTTATCACATGCAAGGAGAATGAAGAATCTGAAAAAGACCTGGAATTATGGGACATTTCCAGAGTAATTGGGGAGCTTTACTCTGTGTTTCTTTATTGAATGCTTTATTTTCCACTCAGTGCTAGGCTAGCTAACCAGGTATTGTGAACTGCCTRCCACATCTGATTTTATAGGATGGGTGTATTCAGGGTTCACTAAGGGATGAGAAAGTAAATTAGAAGAAGAACATCTGTAGGCTAACAGATTTATTAGTTGTTTAAAGCCTGAAGTTCATTCTGGGCAAYGCTCCTCCACAAGTCAGGGTTTCTTTTACAGAGCGCTCTCATGTTTCAGTTTAAGCTATTTAGCAGCATTTATTTTGGGAGGATGTGAAGGGTCTTGGAAGGACCAATGCTTATGAGGTTTGAAACGAAGACAGATCTATAGCCTGCCTAACCCCCTATTTTAATTGTTTCTGTTTTATTCAAATATCTAGGATCACTGATCTACCTTTTCTAGTGTAGATACTCGTGTGTTTTTAGATGTTATTAAAGTTATTTTATAATTCTTATTCACATAAAATACATTTTGAAAATACTCTTTTCATTGAGAGTCAGAGTACAATTGCATTCAGTATTTTTAAGCTCTCTGAAGTACTTTCTTGCCATTAATTCACTTTTGAGCACCCAGATTAACAGGGAGTGTTAAGCAGAAACCATAAAGATGAGAACAAAGCATAAAAGAAGGAAATCTCTTAAGGGTTACTTAAGAAAATAAATAAAGGTAAAGAATGCATCCTTTCACATGATTTCCATATAAATAGGAACATAAATAGTAAAGCATGACTTTTTTAAGTAGTATTTGAAAAATGTCTAGAGTAGATAAGAGGTACTGCAAACTGGCTCATTCTAAACTTTAAAATTCTTAGCTGAGTTCAAGTCTGTTAATTTCCAAATATTAAATTGCAGATGAGGAGCCAAAAATGATCTCATTGGTACTAGCTGCCTAAATCAAGATGTGGCACTAACTGGAACGTACCAAAAATGATTATCTGAAGCTCTTGAACATTTCTATTGGCTCTGAGAAATTGTTAATATAAGTATGCAAAAGTCAATCCATTTTCTATGACAGGCCAAATGGTATTCAAGTGGAACTGGAATGAGGTGTAGAAAAAAACARGGAACAAGGGAACAATTTAATGACCTCTGTCAATTTAGGACCTGATCCAAAGCTAGATGATGTCAGTGGAATGGCTCCCATTAAGCTCACTGGGCTCCCAGTCAAGCCTCGCGTTGTTCAATGTAAACAGCACAGGAGCCAGTTCAGGTGTTGCGTGGGGCAAGGAGAAGACGCAAGTACTTTGTGGTGTATTTCAGAGTATTTTAATTCTTTTTGATGGATTTTAGGCATAAGGACTGACTTGTAACTTTTAAGGAAGATCAAGAAGATACAAGAGAGGATAGTTCAGAGACTATCAATGAAGAAATTTTAAGGCGAATTATAAATTTTTTGAATTTTTTGCAACTTTCAAAATGGGATAAACACATGATAAGACAGAAAGATGAACACTGGAAAAAAAAAAGGGAAAATTTGTTTCTGCCAAATATATTTCTAATATGTTTTCAGTAGTGCAAAATCTAGTTCTATTGCAAAGCAGTATGTATAGAGAAGGTTTCTATTTCAGTCAGGGTTTAATCTTGCTTTTCCCTCTTGAACATGCACACACATATGCAGAGAGTGTGGCTGTGAAAGTGGTAGGTATGAGGAGACAAGGCAGAAACTGCAGATTTAATTGCCTGTGGATGACTAGAATAGTTTAAGAAGAAAATAATAATAATAATAAAAAAAAAAATAGTCACTATGGGAGCTGCATTAACATCTGTTTTGAATGAAGACTATACCAAATTTAATGAATAAATTAGTTCTGCATGATCCTAAATACGTGTTATACACATGAACCTATATACATGAAGTTTCTCTCTAATGGAGAGAATCCTGTTAAGTAACTGAATTAACTATAACCATGCAGTGTTTTTTAAATAATCTAGGCACCTGTGAACTGGATTATGTATAATAAAGGGATTTTGGGTTATTTCAAAAGAAACGCATTTTAAATAGAATCACGGGCTAGGGACACGTTTTGGCAAATGTGGAGAGCTTTCAGAATGGATACCTTTGAATTTTTTGGCAATATTCTGTCATTTTACATTTTAAATGATGTTGAGGAGCTTGTGCTATTCATATGTGAATGAAGCATTTGCTATCAAGCTGCAGAGAGATTCCTGATATTTGAGCAGTAACTATGGACCTCATTTGTATATCCATTTACATGACCTTAGTTTAGTACAGATAAACTTGCATGATAATGCTTGTAAATAGTAGTAGTAATTTGGYGGTTAAAATGAAAAGCCAAAAACATGAATCAAGCACACTTTCTGAATCAAATAGAACAAATATATTATTGTGCTGACCCCATCTCTAGCATCATAGAGGAAAGCCACTCCACTATTGGCACCATGGTGATCAGTCTTGCTCAGTCCCTTCCCAGCAGAAATTCCAAAATGAATGAAGACAACCCTAGACTTTTCTCCTTCTTTTGCCTTTTTTAAACTTTTTTTTTTTACTAGAAAGGAGGGGGAAAAAAAAAAAAAAAAAAAAAAAAAAAAAAAAAAAAAAGAAAGAAAGTAGTGGGGACCGTGACTCTGGTTTGATGGAATTCAATTTAAAAAATTACAAAAATATCTTGGCTGGACTAGATAAAACGCAGTAAACACATTTTAAGTTTCCTTAATTTTTTTTTTTTCAAACCAAAATTTGTGTACTGAACCAAATTCACTGTTTTAGTTCCTCTTAAGCTAGGCATATTTCAAAAGAAAACCTGGCCAGTCCTCATAAGATTTTAAAATAACAAGTAACACTATTCTAGCACTTGGGTATAAAAAAAGATTTTCCTCAATATTTTCTCATTAGCTCTTTCAGTTAAAAGGATTATTTGCACTTTGTGAGGGATTTCTTCCCATCTCCTCCATTATGATTTACTTTTTTTCCTTGAAATTCTGTATCTCCCCATTTTGCTTCAGTTTTTTTGGAGGGAATACTAGAATATATTCATGTGTGCAGAGGAAGCATGGATTATGTGTGGAACAATGGATGTTAACTTAGGTTTTGAGAAAGAAGGACTGGAATATAATGTTATACTGGAATAGCCATCAGATATGGCTATTAATTCCACGAGAAAGCAAAAAATAACATCTAAAGATGCTCTCCAAGTCAATTTATAATAGCAGGTATGATTCAAGAAGCCTGTGTCACAGTAGGGCAACCTGTTCTTGTTTGCCTTGAGGAATCTCTGTCAAGTACTGTGTTAGGCACAGAATCAAGACACATATCTGCAGCTATCCCAATTTATTTTTTAAGTAGGACAATAAGCTGAAATGTCCATATCAGTACTATTCTATAATAATAAATCTTAAAAAGAGTGTGTTGATAGCAAACTTGATGTGGAAATTACTGTTCTTGATTAAAAGTAAACATAATTCCCAGGTCAGCACTGGCTGTCGATCTGCTGTTGCTTTTTCTGCCGCCATRTCTGATTCTGTTTGCTCTCTCAGTTCTGAAAGAGATGTAGCCTGAAATAATTTCCTCTTATATCTCTATATATTTACAAATGGGATTGGCAAAATTAACACTCCTCCTCTTTAATTTCCCCCACAGAAATACAGGCATCAGCTGTTTGACATCAGCTTTGCTTCCTTTTGTCCATTTAATTAAGAGAAAACTGTGAGACTTTACGTGTGTCACTGAATGGTGAAGTTCTGTGGGTAGGACTCTTTACGCGCAGTAAAGAGCCGCTGTCATTAGTTTATTATGTCTGTTGTTACTTGTGCCAGCAATGGATCTAAGGAGACCGGTTTCCTTCAGTACTTCCTTGATACCCTCCTTATTGCAACATCCTCAGATCCTCTCTGCTCCTGTAATCTTCTTTGACCCCAAACTGTATTCCCCTTGGCTTTTCCATGTCAGTTCAAGTTTCCCCAGTTACCTCTTCTGCATACTAACCTTAGAGGAACCCTCTCCTAACTTCCCATCCCAACCATCTTCCCCATGTCCTAAGATCCTTCTAGCATTTGTTTCCTATCAGGAGGTAACAGATGGACAAATTCTGTGGCTGTCTGGAGTTAGGTGCCTGCTGATTGCTTAGAGAGCCACTGCCTCTCGCCCTATGGATAACACGGATAAAGGCCAAGCGCTCTGCTTTCTTCAAAAGGAGCATTAATAGGATTGCTACACTCTCTCTAGCCATTCATTATCAAGAACTGCAAGTTATTAATAATTTTGAGATCTTAATTGCTTTGTCAAATCTGTTTGGACTTGGAAAGAGATGAAAAGGTTTTGGAAAAAAAATGCTTGGCTGTACAATAGTGTAATATCTTACTCCATTGCTCTTATAATGTTATATAAGACATTGCRATGTCTTATTCCACTGGCACCAAATGCTTGCCTTGTGGCCACAATTGGTGTCTATATACCACCTTACGAGAGGGGGAGAAGTGTGTGTGTATATGTGTATATATATATGTATGATTTTATAGCCTTATCCACTTTATAATGTTATGGGCCAGTGATGCAACTARAAGAAAAAACAATGACTCTAGTATAATTGGTATACGTTGCAGATTATTATGTTTTCTTTTAAAGTAGGTACTAGCTAGTGATTACCTTTTTGCAGGTACTGAACTTTTTCTAAAGAAGTAGTCTGAAGGTTTGAAACTGCTTGGTGTTCCAGAACCATTCAAGGGGTTACTCTGATCTGAATACCATGAGCATTACATGGTATTCATGTAATGAGGGCCAAAGCCATTATGACTTTGCCTTTTTATTCTTTTTTTTTTTCCCCTATAYTTCTGCATTTATATATATACAGGGATACAGGCATGACCATATATTCTCTATGGAAATTTTCTGAATCAGTCCTCAATTGTCAGTGCTTAGTTAAACAAAAACGCCCCACCCCTGGGGGTGTGGGTGAAGGACTGACTTTGTTTTTCTACCAATAGGCATGTTAGGATGACAGAAGATAGACAAGCTAAGAGGGAAGTAGTGAATTTGTTGTTTCCATTTTTGAGTGCCCCATTTCACTCTGACATGTTGAGCGTTTGTTGTTCTTCATTGACTTAAAATTATACCAAAAATATGACACTTCCTCTAAGAAAGACGTCTCCTGTTAGCTTCCCTCCTTCAGCTCTATCTACTGCTTAATGATCTTTTCCAGTCCCAAATCTCATTCCACAGGGAAGGATTAGTCAAGTTTTGCTAAGAATAATGTTGTCTATGTAAACTTAGTGGGGAAAGGTAAGGTAGAAATAGATAGCAATGGCTTAGCACAATAATACAATACACACAAGTGTRTGTGTGTGTGAATATACAAAAATCATATAACTTTTACATTATTTTAAACTGTTTCACTGTTACTAATTTGGAAAGGTTCAGAGATTTACATAACAGTTATAATATGAAGTAGTCTGCACCAGAAGACTGTTTATGTTTTATTCGTTCTTGCTGATAGCATTAGCAACTAGAAATTCACATTATACTTCATCCTCCTCATTAATCAGGCTGGTATTTGAGAMCATGCATCTGTTTCTTTTGTGTAGTCATGTCACTGTTGACAAATCACCTTATGAATGATATAGTAAAAGTGCTGAATGGATTGTAATGAGCCTAGATTCACTGGGGAAAGAGATTTAGGAAGTCATTGGGGAAAAAATAGGTAGTGTTTCAACAGAAATATGCAGTGCAGAGGGAGATGYCTTCCCACTGGCCCAGGCACCTTCTAAATTAGAAATGTCAGGAGTGTTATGAAGAGAAAATGTACATTTCACAGCTACCTAATTGTCAMTTCTTTTTTCTCTACATAGAAAAAAAGAGCAGTTTATTCTTTGCACCTTTTGCAAAAGGCAATGTATGAATATACCATAAAAGAGGGCTCTTTTATTTAAAGACCTTTGTGTCTGATTTCGGCTGTCTGAAAAGATTAGATGATTGAACAGATACAAGAATCCATTACAAGAATTCCTTTTTCAGTCTAAATGTTGAGCTTTAAAAAAGTCTTATTGGTATTTGTGAAATAAATGAATAACTTTCAAGTAAATAGAATGATAAATAGAATAATATACAGAAAAAAAGAATTCTGTTTTAGTCTGCAGAAATTTCTTTCTCTATAGCCCAAATTAATTATGTTCTGTCTAGATTTCTTTTTTTAACAGTTCTATATAGTTTGCAGGATTGGGAGCACTTGTCATTTGGCTACCTGGCAACAATTTATCTGTTATTTTGCTCGATATCCTTTATAAGCCATATGTTTGTCTTCTGTGTCTCTGTTAAAGTCATGAGCTGATATAGGGAAGGAGAGTAAATTACACAATGCAGCTGTGCTAATAAATTCATAAAGTTTTGTGTTGGAATAATGTAATATTATATAATATGTCCTTTCCAAATGAAGGACATACTATGTATCTTTTAAATATTTTAATGGAGAGTAAATTAGCAAAATGATGCTCCAAGGGTTTTGCTGACTGCTGCTAACAAAACTAAAGATGATATTCAATTTTCTTATTATCTAATGTCAAAATACCTCTGCCCTTTCTGGCTCTTCTCTTGTCTGCAAAAATTGAATGTGTCAGTTCATCCGTCTTTATTGGCCTCTAATAATCTCCCTACCTTTCAGAGGCAGCATCAGCATTTAATTGTCCTTGGTGAGAATAGAGAATGGTATTCATCTTTCAGGACCTCTTAGAGCATATGAGTGCTGGATTGGTGTTTTCCTCTTAAGATGTTTTACAAAAGGTTTTGTATTTGTAGAAAGGCCACCCACAGCTGTGTTGTGAATGTGACAATTTTAACTAAAAGAATAATTTGTGAAGAAATTTTGTTTTTCTTAAAACACTGGTTATTAAAGATAAATTAAAGAGAGTCTGCCAGAATCTCAGAGCAGAGCGTGAAGACTTGATCTTCAGGCCATTCACACTAGATGGTTGATGGAAAAGAACACAGAATTCATCCTTAGAACAAGGAGTCTTGATGATCGACGCCTGCCTCCCCAGACTTGTACATTTTGGAAGAGTAATTTCAAAATAATCAATTTTGTTTGTCACAGCACATTTGTAAAGCGAGTACATTTTCTAATGCTGGCCCACGTCACATGGTCGTGTAATACACTTGTAGACTAGCTGGTGACATTTCAAAAATTGAAATACGCATAAGAGCGAGTGAAAGGTGAGGAGAAATATAAAAGGAACAAAGGAGGAATCTCTGCGCCTGAAGGGATGTGTTTCGAAGCAAATGAGTAATGGTTTGGTACTGTGCAGAATTTAGGTATGTTTGGCTAAAGCTATTTTTTTTTTTTCCCCTTTTTTCCTGGGGTCTTTCAAGCAATTACAATGAATTCTTGGTTTATGGCTACAAAGTTAGGTCTGGAGTAGCTGGGGTGGCACCAGATAACTCCGAGATGGGCCTTGTCCTATCTACTTTCCTATGAGATTCAAACTTTTGACCATTTTGGTATTGATTTTTTTTTTTTTCCCATGCATTATAATGACAATTCTGACAGTAAGACGTAGGAAGGGTATGTGCATTTGTAATGAAGAGAGACAAAGAAAATGTAGTAAACTGCGTGTTCATGTTGCTATCCTTAAACCAATAGGCCAATATTCTGTTTAGCAGTCTAGCACTACAACTCAGGAGTTTCTAGAGGCTGAAATAATGGATCAAGATGCCCTGCTTTTTAGAGAAAATGAAGTTCTTTTGACTACAGAACAATGGTACTGCCTCTGCTAGCCCCCTACAGCCCATTAGTTCTCTTATTTTAATAGATTCGGATTAAAGTCGACATTTTACATTCCCTTTTCCTTTTCCTCCAGCCAATTATAATAATTGATGCTATTTACCTAATGAACATGTTTCAAAGCAACCGTCATTGTAAGATTAATGATGCGAGTCTTCTCTCCCTTGCTCAGGAATAACTAAGATTGTCTGAATTTGAGGGAAAATGCAGAGATGAAGGAGTTGGGTGTGTAGCATTCAGCTGCCCAGGCAATATGTTGCCATGTTTTAACTCCCATTCCTGAARCAGGGCAAAGCATCATCTGCTGCTGAAGGTAATTAGTAGAGACAGCTTTCACACTAGGCTATTATTTATTTATTCTTTGCATATGTAAAGATGTGAAGAGTTTACCTTTAAGTTAATTGTAAATTTAAAGGTAAAATTTAATTTAAATTTTRCATTTTAGATGGTGTTGCAGGACTGTATATAATCTCAGGTTTATATCTGCGTATTAAACAGAAAATGTATGTTAATGCAAATATTATTTCCTRATAATGTTTTAAATTCAGACAACTTGTGGGAGCATTGGCTGGAAATCCACCTGACAAACCAAGAAACAAGCCAACATCCTATTTTGTATGTATGTGTGTGATCTACTGAAAACCTTCTGGCGTAGCACATCTTTATTATACTGTCTCTGGAATTCTGAGTAGAAGATGAATGAGTAGCTGTAGCAGTGCTTGCTATTTAAATGTTAGGATCTGCTGGTAATTTATCAAAATGTTGCAAGTGCTTTTCATTATAGCAGATCCCTGAAGCTTCGGACTCTCAAGGCTCAAAGTGAAAGCAGCCATGGCGTAGCTGATATTAATGGAGGTGCTCTTGCTTGTGCCAGCACAGAGTCTGGCATGTGTAGTTTCATTTAGTTAGGTGATTTACCAGAACCACGGGACTGTGATGAAGGCTCTTACAAGACCAKAGAGTATTTCTTTAAGTGTATAATGGTCTCCAAGAAAATTGGAATTGGGCAGAGCTCGAGTAAGAAAGGACTAATGAATGATTAAACACTCTTCTTTTGAAATGTATCAAATCGTTGATGTCTGAAATACATTCTGTGATCTTATAGTATCTAAACAATAACTTCCACATTTATCAACGTGATTTGATAGGTCCAGATGCCCCTTATTTCTGTGGTAATAACTTTTGTTTTCTGTCTCCTTGCTCTCCTGTCTACCTGCAAGAACAGATGTTGTAAGCATGAACTGTATCGTGTTTATCAGGAAGTGAGCACTGTGGGAAAGGTAGAGAGGAGAAGAAACAGAAAAGAAGCTCGAACATAGGAAGAATTACTGAATTTAATGCAAAATATTTGCATATATATATATATATTCCTATATTTACAGAACATAAGAGGTTTCCAAATTCTGAGATAGTTTTGGCAGCGCTTATTTTTCTAAGCTACTTTTTCAGGTTGTCTGCATTTTTGCAGGCCAGTAACATTGTATCAGTTCATCTTTCCAGAATAAACTGCATTTGCAGTAAGCATATAATAATTATAACAAATCAAAGCTCAGATTTTGAAGTCTGGTTTTCAGTAAATGATGATTCTTGTCAATGCCAAGGCCCTGGCTATAGCTGATGTAATTGCTAGTGCTGTTAGTGCTATGGCCTTATTAATATTAAATAGAATGGCCTACTAAATAAAAAAGGTTTTAACTTAGTCTGTATTTAAACCATCAAGTCCCCAGTAGCTTTATTTAACAAAGTCATTTCATTTTCAAAGTGATTTTACTGTGGTAATATCTTTAGGTAAGACAATCAGGGAAACTGTGGTCTAGTTAAAGCTGAGTAGTTTGTCATCATGAACAATTTTCTCTTCTCCCCTCTTGTATTACAAGTGCTTTATAATTTATTTATCCTAGTATATACCATCAAAGGATTTCTCTGACTTCTCTGTTCTTCCACACGTGAATGAATTTGGTTGAAACAAGGTGATTATGCTACTTTTCTGTGCATATTTCCGGCAGAAGATTGAATTCTGTAAAATGATGTACTTAATCCATGGGAAAACTGCATGTGATATTTTCCCCGTTTCATTTACCAGCACACATTTGGCAACAAAGAAGAAAAAGGAGCAAAATTATCAAATAAATTTAAATATGTTCTAACATTTCTTTAGACTAATGTATTTTAGCCACATTCACACCTCTAAATAAAATGCTACATTGGAAAATGAACAGCAATCTAATAATATCAAAATAACGAGCTATTTTTCTCTCTGTGAGCTTTAGTCAGTGCTTCATAGTGGAGCACAAATCCTATTGCAATCAATACGTCTGAATAGAAGTGTTGAATAGAACCAATGAGCATCATTATGTTCCATTAGCAATGACAGGAATTTTGTTAGGGGGAGAATATAGTCCTGTGTGYGTCTGTCCAGCTTTCCATTCAGCAATACACAGCAATGCAAATTTATTAATGTAGGTTCCTATCATATATGTCACGTAATGAGTGGACTTACATATGTTGATCCCCACATGCTTTGGAGCAAACTGGTTGAGAGGAGTGCTCTTTTCTTGTACAGATACCTTTCTTAAGTGAATGTGACATTTGTATTAGTTGAAGGTCATAGCTTAGAATGAAACGTGACTACTTGTCTGCTCTAATCCTCTGCAGGTAATGCTTTTAACTGTAACTCTTTAAGGTCTTGCCTAATCTCAAGATATTTAGGTCAAGGTCTATTTATAAGAACTGCAACAAAGATCCAAGGGCCTCCAGCTGAAAAGTCTGTTTACAATTGAAATAAGAGATTAACATTTTTGATCACTTGTAATTACTGAAAACCTTGATTTTTAAGGGAACATTATCCTGAAAAGCATTATCATACACTTTGAAGAGATTGAACCACATGACTAATAATACCTTGCAAGAGAGACAGTRACATAGACATAACACAGGCATAAAAATGGACAAAAAAAGGGACTTCTGGAGGTCATCTAGTCCAATACCCTGCTTGAAGGTGAATAGAGGCTAAGTGCTAACCCAACACTGCTGGTTGAGTCAGCAGTGTTACTTGGGTGAGCCCTGAAAGCCCCCCAAGGACAGAGGTTCTGTAACCTTCTGGGMAAGCTGCTCCAATGCTCCTGGGGCCTCTGAGACATATTTTTTTCCTTGGTATCTGATAGTAARTGTTATGTGGTTTCTTGGTGAAATTTTGCATTTTTAATACTCTTAAAAAACATTTCAACCTTGATAAATGCTTGTTTACCTTTTAGTATTTTTATGATAGTGATAGTATCAAAATCTTGAAAGCTAAGGAGCTCTGTGATTCTGAATTAAATGTTCTATTTTTTAATTTATTTTACTATATTAAGAATGAATGAATTATTTGAATTCACTTAAATGTGAGTATGGAAATCTGACTTAGTGATTAGTGTCTTAAAATTCTCTTGGCACAAATTGGTATTGAAGGGTGGGATGGAGACAGAGGAAAAAAAAATAGGAAAAACATAGTAGGGTGAGTGGAAAAACAGCCAAGGGAGACTCTGAAGGAAAAACAGAAGGAGGGAGATGCCAATTAAAAGTGAAAACAGAATAAACATTGTATTGCCCATAGGGACTACTTGTTACGCTGCTTCTGGAAGGAATCTTCTATCCGTCAGAGTAAAGGAGGCAAGAAAGAGGGAGAGAAAAAAAAAAAAAAAAAAAAAAAAGCTTCAACTTTGTTAAAAAAAAAATTCATCTCAAAAAAAAAGGTAAGAAGCAAAGTCTTAGAAATCCAAGTTGTGTCAATCTTTAGCAGTCCATGAGAGAACATTTTTCTCAATACTTATAGTTTGCATTTTTACATTATATTTGAAATATAATATTTTTAAGTATATTCAAAGTTCATTTTTTTTTTTTTACTTATTCCTCAGTTTTGCTGTTTTATTTTTCTAAGAGGCTCATGAATAGAAATGGATTTAAAGGAATGAGAAACTGAGCGGATAATTTAGGAGACCTGGTTGTCAGTTTCTCTGGATATCAGAGAGAAACACTTTTCAAGAGGAACATTGCTCCAGTCCCTCTGCTCATATTTATCTTCTCTACTTAAAAATTTCAGTAAAAGGACAAAGTGGATGAGAGGAGGAATGTGTATTCATTAAGAAATACATTATAGTTGCATTTCCAAACAAACCTATGTGACAACTTCATTTGTTGTCAACTTTAGCTTGATTTAGCTTTGTATTTTAAGTGAAAGGCTGTAAATCTTTGTTAATTCCATTAGCTAGTTCATCTTGCTGTTGAGAACAATGTGGTCTTATTCTGATTACGTCCTTCTTTGTGCTATATAGTACCATAACTTAAAAAAAAAACTTTTTAGGTCTTATTCTTGATGCAAATGTTATACGATGAATCCTCATGGCATTCCAGTGAGAAGAGCAGCTCAATAAAGAGCAACATTTTTTTTTTTACGTGGATGAAACTGAAAATGAGAGCGAACGTGTAGGAATCAGTGAGTGACTCAAAGCTGTATGTCATTCATTGTATGTGCATCTGGAATCTAAATCTCTCTCTCTTTGCTCCCCAAGCCATTAGACYATGCTGAATCAGAATCTGCACAGCCTGCCCTAAAAGCACTAAAATGGATTACCGCAACAGATTTAATTGGAAGCAAACTAATGTCAGTCAAGTAAGCCCTGCACATATATTTGAGCTTGTTTATGTCCTAGCAACCATCTTTCCACTGAAAGCTGAAAAATCCCTTCCCTCGCTAGTACGGTAATGCTGGAGGCAAGTGTGTGATTAGAACTGGTGCTTTGAAGGCGTATTCCTGTTTCAGTGCTTCAAGGCACCACTGTTGTGTCGCGGGTGGCTAATTGGAAATATCCGAGACCACAATAATTTAATTTCTCTAAACTAGAACCAGATGTGACCAGAAGTGCCCRTCCAGAATGACTTGCGTATGTGAGACTCTAATTGTGCTGCCTATGATAAAAACCTAATGTCTTTCACAAAGAAGCAAAGATCTCTGTAAAAACTGTGGAACGTGTGAGGTGATAACAGAAAAGAGAGAAGAGTCTGTTAGAGACATGTCAGTGGAGGAGACACTGGAGAATGGATGGCCCCTTCTTTCTAGGTCTTGGGATATAATTTGAGGTGCTACTGAATTATGTTSGTATGGAGTACAAGTCTCTATGCATCTTTGCTTTTTTAAGTTTGATAAAAGTTTAGAAAATATTTGCTATTGTATCTAGCAAACTCGATACTACTTGTCAGGCATGTTACGTTAGAATAGAAATGCAGGTTTTGGTCATTCAGTTTAAATTCAAATTGGGAACTTAACTTAGAGAAGAGATTGTCAGCAAATCAAACATAGCAAAAAATGAACAAAACAAGTTTGTTTTTGCCCACCTCACCAAGTACACAGAATTGATAAAAAGGGAAAACATTCTCCAAAGCAGAATGTAGTTGTTCCATTCATATATGGAAAGTCATCCTGGCTGCTGATGCATTATGCATTAATTGTCTTGTTTTGCTGTGACACCATATTGGAGCTGAGGACAATGAGCCAAACCTGATAATGTGCTTTCTGGTTTGTTACTTATTAATAAGATTCTTTGGRAGGTTTCTTTATTCCCCTTACCCCAACAGAAATTTCCACTGTTTGCTTTGAGAACAGAGAAGTAAAGCCTTAAAAAGGTGCATTTTGATAAGTGCCTTTGCAAACTGGAAACTCACTGAGTTAGTTGTTCTTAGTTACCAAATCAGCAAGGCTCTTGAGAGGAAGATGGGCTTGCTGATGGATAAAGCTTCTTTTAACAGTAGTAAACAGCTGAATTCTGAAACAGAATACAATCTGTGAAAGAGTAATTACAGAATGATAGRGGTAGATCAAGGGTCAAATAATTTTGGGGACAGCTCGGGAGGTTTTGCAATTAAAGTTGAATTTTATATTATTTGATTGTATTTTGCACAATATTATTAAAAAAAAGTTGACTTAACATTCATCTGCCAGAACATAATTTCTGAAATGAATGGTTGAAATGATACTTTGATTTTATTTTTACTCTAATTAATACAAAATAATATCCACATATTCTTCATGGTTTTGTTTGCCCCAAATATGTACTTTTGAAAAACAAAATATTGGACAAAGCAGATATCCAGTTGCTAAATATAAAAGAACATGACATTATGCTTTAAGTTTCTSCTTATTTAAACTTTCTTTTAAACAAGCTTTCTGAAATGAATGATGACATTAAGTCTATCTGTCTAAATGGGAGAAAATGTATGTAATAGCATACATTTTTTTATGCAAATTTTGATCAATTTTTCAAATGTTTTTCAAGTGTTTTTATTAATGTTTTTGAGTGACAAGAACCTTTAATGGTAGCAAATTGATGTAAAACTTTATTTCATGCTTTCTTTCTTGCTGTCTATCTATTTTTGTGTGTGAAGTTTTTTGAAGTTTAGAAGCCTAATATCTGCTATGGTGCCTGAACAAGTGCCCCATATTGGGATTTTTGAATGTGCACAACTTTAACCATTTTCAGCTTCCAAGCTTGACACTTTCGGGCTGTATCCATTTTGTATTTCATACTGTTATATACTGTCCTTAGCTTAATATGACTCACCATTTTCTAACTCGAAGTAATCATACAGACGCAACGGTATGAATGAAAGCATGTGACATTACTTAACCAAAAAAATAAAGCAGGAAGATTACTATTCACTATTAGTGACTATTAGTCACTATTAGTTGATTGGTAATGAGTTGGAAATTTCTATTTGTTGTAAGMAAAATTCAGGTTTGTACTACAATCAATTAGAGTCCAAAAAATTGAAACTAAAGGAGATGGCAATGCATCTTTATTGCAATGACATTAAAAGGTGACTAATGTATGCTGCCACACTATTCATCACTACAACTAAAGGGTTTTCAGATGTCACATCATTTGTAAAATAGGATATTAAAGCTAGATGACTGTAAGTTGCTACTTTTTGGTACAGAGAAAAAGATAATTAAAGTTTCTCACAAATTCATTTTTAAGTGGTTTTCAAAGACTCATTTTGTTAAAACATGGCAGACTGATTTCAAAAGAAGCATGAAAAAATATTTTTTGAAAATATTTCTATGTTTTACAAATGAGTTTGTTTTTTCCMCAGTCAGGGTTTATAGTTATGGTCCAGGGGTAAGTTGAGCTGCAGCAGATCTCTGAATCAGAGATCCCGAGCGGGTCCTGCTGCTTGCAGCCCAGCAGAGGACAACGTGGCTCTTCCACAGAGTGACAGAGCAGGTTTTTAACAASGCTGTTCAAGCAAAACTTGCACGGCCTGCTTCTCAACTGCATCAGCCCACATGGTGTGAAAGGAATAGCGTGAAGAAAATGGGTGCTCTATAAACAGAAAAAAAATTCAGTGTGGGCTTTTAGAGTGAAATAGAGTTAATGTGTATGTTGGGCAAATTGCACCGTTTTTCTTTAGCTTCAGCCTTTCCCCTGCATCTGCTCATTCCCTAGACCCATCCTCTTCCTCATCCTCCTGTCCTGCAAATGCAAGAGATATAAAGTATACGGAAATCTATCTCTTACCAGTAAGGCACCCAAATATCTGGTTATAAGCTAGCCTGTAAGCCAGGGAGCTGTTTGTGTTCTTGAATTGCTTGAGGCCTATGATTTTTAGGCGAGAGTTTTAGTTATGGTGTTAGGAAAACTCTTTGCCTTGGGCTAGGGAAAGAGGCCAAGAATTAAAGGAAAGCAGCTTAGAGTATTCAGAGATCTGGAAAGTGGAAAATGATCATTTCACTGAAATGGAGGTAAATGTAAAGGGGTGGAGTTGTTCCAGATATGTGTTGGTATAGTCTAGGTCATACATTGGTGCATGTGGTCAGGGCTTGGAAGCCTGCAAGATGCACAGATTTCTTGTGTGGTGTCAGAGACTTCTTCAAAGTAACACTGCAGGTCTTGCTGTGAATTCAGTGTCACCGTCAAGCAGCTGCAGTTGCTTTAGTTGCAGGCAAGAGCTTCTGTCCATGAAAATGTTTCCTATCAGAGTAAAAAAGATGAAAGTCTGCTTTTCATCAGCGTGCTACAGGCAATGTTTAGAGGACGTGAACAAGTACAGAATAAACAGAACTAAGATTCTAAAATCCTCATGCTTTCAATGTATGTCAACATGCACAAATACTGTTCGTAACCTGAAAACACTGTACCTACTTTGCTGTTATACAATAATAARCATTCCTCTTTTTACAGTGACCGAGGAATAACAAGGTGCTTGTGTCATGTGCATTCTCCTTCTCTAGTTTGACAAGGGAATGATCATCAAATACATGGATATTTATCTGGCCTCAGGCTTTAAATCTTCTGGWCAGAAAGAGAAAATCCTATAAGTGAATCGTTTCAATTGAGGACTGGTTTTCCAGAATTGCTTAGATGTTAATATTGAAACAGAGCTTCAGGTTGCCAAGCGTTTTTTTAGTGTGAAGATTATTGAACTGGGAGATGATTTATGTGAAAATCTGGCCACTTCTTTAAAATGCATAACTGGAATTAGTTAACTCTAGTTAACTGCCTTAAAAATCTGACCTGATGGCCTTAGAGAGTGGTATGGTTATTCTGTTTTTTTTTTTTCCTCCCCTCCACCTCCTGTGGACTAACATTATTTCATAGGATATTAAGCTAATTTTAATTGAATATATTTATTTTAAAATGTTGTTTATACTTTATGAAGAATACAGTTAAATGAAAAACACAAAACTCAAAAAAAAAATAGGAGTTATATGCAAATTTTTGTATGTCTGGATGACAGCTGAATTGAGCAATACGCTTTCCAGTGTACCTTTAATTTGTTCGGTCATTGAAGAAACTTTTGCCAGCCAGGTTTCAGTCATGCTTTTGCTATTCATGGTGCCACTCCTACACTTGTTCCCTCATGACTCTTTAATATAACTCCCTTAAATTATTTAGACTGCAAGCAATGGAATCAAATTCACCAAAATTAGCTTGGTCCACTCTGAAGTGACTCATGATGGAGTTTGCATCACTTCCTTTCACAGTCTGTGTGCAGTCCAGTAGAGCAGGTTGTTTATAAGATATTCAGCCTCTTTTTTTTTTCCTGTGTTTATTCTTATTCCACATTTTATTTACTCTATTTATCTATAAGTCTTAATTATTGAGCACCACAAGTCCTAATGTGACTTACTGCATTTTACAAAAGTCCCGTTGCCCTCCAAAATGAAGTGCTGTAAAAACAGAGGGCTCTGGATCCACGGACGTCGATCCAAATGTAGGGTGTCTGGCAGCTTGCTGAATGCCGGTGGCAGAAACAAAATAGGAGGAGGCTGCTGTGCAGTTGTCCATCTCCATAAAAAAGCACCCTTTTCCCAAATAGGAATATTAAGAGGCCAGATAAGAACTATTTAAAGCTATTATGATATTAACTCATTAGCTCAAATCCTRATTTTTCTGCTACGGTTGCTTAGGATTTTATCTTGTTGCTTGGCAAAGATTTAATGGCAATGGAGTGGTAAAGCCTTTTTATTACTAGGCCTTTATAACCTATGGAAAGTAATGCACATTTCTGCTAGTATATTGTGACTCATAAATACTTAAAAATTTCATTATACTTGGGCAGAATTGTGTCTGATTATGATCTTGCTTGCACTTTTTTATGTTAATTTTTATCAAGTTTTGCAGATTTAAGTTGAGTAAATTCGAAATAGATACTTTAGAATTTACTGTAGCTTTTCTTTCTCATGAGTCATATTTGTTCACATTTAGTATATTGGAAATATAATCATTATCAAGAACATACCCACTCAGTAACCTAAGATCCTGGTGCACTTGAAATTTAGCCACTGATATTTACRAATACATATTAGCCTTGTGAGATAAGGCTAACTAACATGTTTATCCAGGTGAAATGGCAAATAGCTACCGTTTACCTCAATTTCCTAGCTAGAAATTCTTATCATTTGCTGGAAAATGATAAGGTTGTGAAGGTTAATTAATCAATGAGGGCATTTGATGGTGTAGGAAATATTCTGTTAACATTCTACAAATTATAACATTTAGTATTACTTTTAAAGTGACAAGCTCACAGAATTTTGTTTGCAGTGACTGGATCACTGGAATTATTCACTTTTCAAGAGGTTCATTGAATGTGCTTTGCAGACAGAAAACATTCATTTTAAGGTAACATTAACATAGTAAAGCTCAAAAATTCACGCYCCCTTAATTGATATATATCAAATAATACAGTGTTTACCATTCTGATTAAAATTGACAGCTACTTATCAAGACTTTGTACCARAGCCATTAGACTTTTTAGCTTAATTTGTAAATGGTGTTGGGATTAAGCAGCCTGTCTTCTGATTTGTAATGCATTGCTTTTGTTTTTTTGGCATCTCTGTTAACATTTGCTTTGATGAAATGGACTCCTAGTTTGCTAGTCTCAGCACAATGCCAGTGCTTATATATTTTTTGGCAATAAATTAATATCATTCACTGCCAAAAAGAGAAAAAAGACAGACCTGACAACTACAGAAAGCAAATGACAGTTTCTTACTATCATCTTTAATGTAATGCCCAAAGTTGCTCTTTTCTAGTTATCATCTAACTTTGTATCAAAGCAAGTACATTTGAGTAAAGGTTTTAGTTAATGAAAAAGCAAAATAGGTCACAACGACATTAGGGGCATATTTTCAGAGTTGAGTTTACCATATTAGCAATGTTAGTTTAGAGAGTTATTGGAGAAGTGAAATACAATCTTTGCTTTCATTTATGTGGACAGGCTGGGTAAAGAATTAGAATGTCAGTAGTAAGGAGCTGCCCTGTTATCCAAAAATTTCCACTTGCTTTGCGATAAAAAATATATACTATATATATTATATATATAACTTGTAAAAAAAAAAAATCAAAGCTAAGAGAGAGAGATGGGGAAGAGGAAGAAAAGAAAGGAGAGTGTAAGAAGAACTCCCAGGAGCAGAGTAATTATAGCACTTAACTAGGTTGTGGGACATGTGGGATGTTCTTCTTTCAAAGGATATTTAATTATTTACACAAAATGGAAGATGAGAGAAATTGAGAGAGACACAACACAGGTTCTCATGTGCAGAGACTGAGATTTAACCCCCTAATCTGAAGTGTTTATTTCATATTTTAAGTAAATATCTTTTTCACTGGTTTCTGCAATATTTTTTTTCTGTCTCTGAAATGCTTATCCTTGCWTGCATGCTTCCACTCAAATATTGTGGATTTTTTTTTGGCTTTTTTTTCCTTGTAAAGCAGAAGGTGATTCTGTTACAGTATCAATGAGATATATTAAAACATTCTTTTGACACAATTCATGTGAAGAAAAGTACAATTTTATTATTGTAGCCTGCTATATCTTTACACTTATTCTCAATTCTTGGGGTCACCTACCTCTTTAGAAAGACATGGATCATTTGAAGCAGTTCTTTTTTGGCAGCTATTTCTCTCATGAGGAGTTTGACATTATTTTTAGATTTCAGATATTCTACATTTCTTTGTCCCTTGCTATTATATATTGCTATTTTTGAATCAAGAGTTTGAAAAACTATAGCTACCTTTCAATAAGCTCCTTTGATGATAGGACTTCAGTTGACTGGAAATAGATTTACTAGGACAATTGTCACTATAAATTTAGTGCGTTGTACTTTTAGTAATAAATTTTGAACAGGATAACTTTTCTGGAGGTTTTAATACTTTTAAAACTCCCTGTTTTAAAATTATTGCATCAACCTCACCATGAATACAAAATCTGTCTGAGGAAACAATAAAAAAAMCAACAAAATTATGCCATTCAAGCTTAAATCCTCTTCCTTTTCTCTTTTGTATTACACGCTTCCCTTCCCTCAACTCCTACATTCACCCCTTTGCATCTTGTTTTATTTTTAATAATGCTTTATAATAAAAGTCAGTCAGCATTCTAGAAACTATTGAGATGTGTTTAAAGAGCAATGTAGGGAAACTACATTTTTACCATATGCTTTTTAGAGGTGACAGGACTACAAGGCTGCATCCAGCACCAGAGACRTCCCTCCCAGCTCTGGCCCTGCTCCTTCCCCCCATGCAGTTGAATCACTGGAGTCTCCACACCAATGTTCAGCCTCCCCTGACAGCACTGCTGAAGACATTCCTTGCTAAAGACACTCCTTGCTAAAAGGCAAGGAGTGAAGACAGGGTAGGTGTAAGAGAATGAGCACCAGTGCAGCTACATGGTCTATATGGTTTTGTATCATCCCAGGACTCATAGCCTGCCAGTGATGATCTCATTCGCTGAACCACCTCACTATACACCACGCACACCAAGACCAAAAAAAATACAGAAAAAAGAAATGGTTTTTGAATGAGCCAATGAAACGGTTCAGCACCACTTTAAAAGTATTAATACCAATTCTACAGATGAAAAATCTGAAAAGAAATTCAAAATTTTTTGAAAAGAGCTAACAAGAGCAGATGATGACACTGCACAAGAAAAACCAAAGCAGTTCTTGTTCAGATAAAAGCCGTTTTTTTCAGTTTGCTGTTTAGAGCCTGTGTGCTTTCTGATACACACTTTTTCTTTCAGTACTTGCAACTTTTTTTTTTTTCAAAAGCAGCTTAATATGTGCTTCCAACTTCTGTCTGTTAGGATAATATTTTAAAATGAACTGAAACTACATATTTATAAAAAGGATTGGAGTTGCAGCAATACATCTTGCAAATCTCTTTGGTCTATGTGGAGAGTTGTTTACCTAGTGGTTCATCCATCTTTCAGTTTTTAGCTCTTTTCAAAATAAACACTCTTGGTCTTGTAATTCTCTAGAAAAACTGCAGCCAGGCTGAAGCAAGCATACAGAAAAGGGCAAAAATGATGTACCGGAGAGCTATGAGGCAGAATATGAGATGAAGTAGTGTGTTTCTCATTATCACTATCCCTATTCTCACTGTCTCTCTMTATATATACATATATGTATATATGTAGTCTCTGTGTATAAAATGGCTGCAGAATGAAAGTCTTATGGTCTCAGACTTCTGTGAGGAAGCACATAAAGCAGGCAGGACCTTCTCTACCTTTCCAGCATCAGTAAGGTGGCTATAGAGTGTGCAAAACCCCTCAAGGGGAGACACCAACTTAGTAAAGTCTGTTAAAGATTAAAATCTCAGAGATACTGAAAAAGAGGTGATTTCAAAGAGGTGTCTTTGAATTAAATTCTTCATGTTTTATCTATGTAGATATATATACACACATAGATATATATACACACATAGACAAAAGGCAAGTCTGGAGAAGCAAAAAGTTAAAAGACCTGGCAGAGTGTTGTTATTAGCAGGAGAAAAGGTCAGCTGGGGTAATGGCTGGGTCTCAAAGCCAGATTAAGTAAGTGGCCACTGCTGCATTGTTTTTTAAAGGCAAGAATACTAGATGAGACTTTTAAAGTGAGCATTCGCAGGAAAGAGAGGCCTGCAAGCCTTTAATCATATCATTATATGATTTTATCTTTAAACCATACTAGAAATGCTCATAAAAAAGCTCTCAGTCTTAGAATTATAGCTGCACACAAACATAGGAGAGCTCGTTTACAGAGTAAATCAGCCTTTGCATCTGTACAGAGATGCAAGATGCTCTTTTCCTTCCTATCCCACAAAAATAAATTATTTAGTGCAAATAAGGGTCCATTGTTTAAGAATAATATTTTACCTTTGTCTCATCATTGCAAATATTTATTTCCTGCACATGGTCGTTGATGATTGTTGCAAATTATTGATTCTGTTTCTTGTGTATATTTCTCAGCATTAGGCATATGAAGTTGAAACTTAATTCAAAATTAGCAATATCCACAATGTGCCATCTGCATTTCCCTGATGATTACAATATGAAAATGATTAAGACATGCAGTAGGTGATACCAAGCAAAGGCTTCCATGTCTTTTTCAGAAATACCATAGCAAAATTTGAAGAAATCTGAATGTAGTGTTGTCACCATGCATCAATCTGTGAACTAAGATTAAATCTGTAGTAGCATAGAATTCTAATTGTGCAATTGATATATAAGATAAACTGCAAATTTATGCTCAGATAGCATTTTAAAGATGCAGCAGTTGTTGCAAGAATTTGTTGAGTTTACTTCCAAAGCCCATTGGAACTGTCTTTCTGATTGCAAGTGAGTGCTTGTCTCTGAACCAGGATCACCACATCCATGAATATTTGTTTGCTTTGTTGCTAGGTCTAATTGTTCTCCTGAATTCTTTTAATCTTCTTATATAATTATATATATAATATATATATTTTAATTATATCATTATGTAGAAATCTCAGATCTCATGATTAATAATCATTAATGTAAAAGAATCAATTGTCAGTTTTATCATTTCAAATTTGTCCAACACTATTTTCTATATTTATGTTGCCATAGGAAATTGGGAGTTATTATTAAAGTTATTCATAAATATCCACTAGAAAATTATTATGCCTTTTATTTTTCTATTTTCATATAAGTTGAGGTATAATGTACATCTTAAGCTTGTACAATGGCTGAAATTTGATTAGTATTGCTCTTCATATTTCCTTTGTATATTAATTATTTGCAGCTTTCTGTATTATCAGATGCTTATATAAGCCTGGGTGATTAAATAGGTTTAGATTTGTTTCTAATGATGAAAACTGCCAATTTTTCAGTCTTCAGAGGGATCAGTATGAGACAGGTTTTCCTGTGGGCATCAGACAAAACTATCAATTTTAGCAAAATGACTGAAGGACAACCAATGCCAGAGAAAGGAATAAAAACAGTATTAAAAAAAAAAAAAAAAAAAAAAAAAACTTACAAAGGTGACCTTCAAAACTAGTGTTGTTCAACTGCATCAACAGCAGCTTTTTCTCTGTTTTATTAGCCTGATATCCTCACATTGATTTTATTCATTGATGTCCAGTGTTTGATGCTTCATTTAATTGCTGAAAGAAATCTAGTGATGACACTGACAAGTTGTGCTTAGTCACTGAGCAGAGCATGTGAATACAGATGTGGTGAGCTCCTGCTCCTGCAGATCTCTAAAGGCATACTTGTCCCCATTAACAAGTCATGTTGTTGATGACTACCTGTCTTTAGAAGTCTGTGAAACAGCTAATGATTGTGTTGTTCTAGGTCTCTATTAACTGCTGACAAGTGATGACTTTTTACTGCTGTAGGCATTATTTCTCCTGTGTATCTTGAACCCTATAGGCTATTTTCAAACTTAATTAATTATATAGAATCTGATTATGATTTTTGGGTGAGAGCTTGTCTCTCATATTCTTTCCATAAGTTACTACACTTTTTTACCTTTCAAGATGTGCTATGCATCTTTGGAGTCGTCTTGTGCAGCTACTGTACCAGAAGTCTCAAGACTTCATCAGGAGGTAAAAAGCCTTCTGTCACAACTGGAACACGTAAATTCAACCGCAAATTTCATTAGGTGCATTTGAGGGCCTTTAAGTGGAGCACTGAGGATGGGATTAATCATCCGTGATTAGGAGTGCAAACGGTGCTTGCTGCATTGTGTGCACCACTCTCTGGAGCTGTTTTTGTTTTGCCTTTAAGCAGTAATGCACAGTGGAGCTTGTTTGCTTTTCAACAGCATTCGGTTGTTTGACAGGCAAGCCGGTCCTTTCTCCAAAGTGACCCACAGGTAGCCTCAATGATGTCCCTTAGCTCCCATCACACTATGAAGAACTTAAAAAGGGAAATGAGAGCAATGACAACTCAAAGAACAGTTTTATAGGTAGCTGTTATTGGCATTTCTCGTTTGCTCACTGTGACTGTAGATGCAGTCATGCATCAGAGGAAATCAAAGTGGGTTATGCTCGTRCTATTATAAGCAGAGTGGATTGTGTTTTTGTTGTTGACCTTAATGGGAGGTGGTTGGTTTGACTTCTAGGTAAACAGAGAGAAGGACTTTGTATATGTGAGCATGTGTGGGAGGAGATAGAGGCAACATATATATATATATATATGTATACACACACAGATATATATATATATATACACGCACACATACATAGATATTATCAGTTCAGGATTTAGCACTAGAAAATGACACATTGTGATAGAAAGTATTGCTTTTCTTTTTGACTAATTAAATTAAATACTGGATTGGCAAAGTTGCATGCACTTTAATTCGTCACATTGCCAGGCGCTCTCCCAGCAAACCTAATTAACTTCAAGCTACAGAGCACCATTAACAGATGGGACTTTTTGTCTTGTATTTTTTCACTAATTAGAAAATCTCAGTTTTTTCAAATTTATGGACTGAACAGAAGATTTTGTTTTGTTGTCAATATGTCAGTGAACAAAATGAGGAAAAGATCACTCCTTAAAAAAAGAAAAAGAGTCCAAATATGAATACATATAAGAATGATGTATGGAATAGGATGTGGCAAAGATATTTCTTTAAAAAACACTCTTCCTAAAATGAGATTGGATGGATTGGTGGGAAAGCATGTTAAGATATACTCCCTTTCTGTGTTTGATTCCTTGCTTTGTTTTTTTCATATTCTCTTGTCTGATGTCAACTGTAATGATTCCTGAATTCTGATCACACAGCATCCCTTCAATAGGAAAGGCTCTTCCTGATATCAAACACTCCTCTCAAAGAGAAGGTTCCCTGCTTAAGTATATTTGTGATCCTACAAAAAGGGTTGGATCCTTTCCTAGAAAGAGAACAAAATTCAATCGATGGCAGACACCAACTGAACTTGCTGCTTTTCTTGTGTGTGGTTGTGTTCAGAGATGTCACATATCCTACTCCCAGTGATCAGTTATCTTAATTACTTTACTGCGGTTATCTTAATTACTTAGTACCTCGACTACATGAATAGTTCAGCAAGCTCACAGTGATTTAGGACTTTGCCATGCATCTCCCTTGTACCTTTCAGATAATGCTCAGATTACTGCTGTGATGTGTAAGGGCTGTACCTGGGAACTGAAAATGTGGCCCAGCAGGCTCAAGCTAGTTCTCTTTTTCTGTGCAACTTGTCCGTGTTTGCTGTGTTTACTTCCTCTCCTCAGGAATTTTGTTTCTACACTTATTTATTGTAATTGTTACACAGGTTTGTAAAAACAGATATAGATAATTATGAATTATATTTTGAAGAGGTGTTAATCCTAAATATATGATTTTAGTGTTATCAATTAAAACTCTACTACACTGCTTGTCAGCATACATAGGTGGCTTCATGGAGCCAAAATTGTAATAGTAGAAGAGAAATGAGAAGTAAATGCAGAGAGATAATTTATTCAAGGGTTTTATTTGAATAGAAGAGCTTTAATATAAGTCCCATTTGCTTTCATAGATGGTGCATATTGTCCTACTTGCTTTTTTAAACCATTGTTATAGCAGCAATAGTGGTCTCAGCTGTGCTAGATCCATTGCAAACACCTGTAATGGAAGACAGCTGTTGCCCTAATGAGTTGATATGCAGTATCCTTGCCAATCAGAAGGAAGAGGGCAAATTGGGAGCCTGCTGAGGTGAAGTGACATGCTTTAGGTAATATACCACATGAGTGGCAGAACTAGGGAAAATAACCAAGTCTTTGGATTGCTCATCATGATCCAGAGCTCCTGCTGACCTACTTTACTGCTGCCTGTGTTATTTTTAAAAGGAAATCCTTGCTGTGAATTTTCCTGGAGAAACTGACTGAGACCTTACTGCCTGTTGGTTTTATAGACCTTGACTTTTCTCTGTAAATGGTTATTTGGGCTTTGCCCAAGCAAGCCAAAATTTTTATTGCAAGAAATCTTGTAAAGCTGCCTAAGTATTTGTTTCTCTTTTTTACTGCTGGTTGGTGACTAATTTATTTAGTGTATGTTTTAATAGCTAATTAACTTTGAGTTAACTCTTTGTTATACCGTAGATTACCCAAGATCAAAAAGTCAATGATATGTTTGAAAGTTAATAATTTTCATGCAAACATTTTCAAGACTTTGGGTACCTGAGAAGGTTATAATTTGGACCCTCAAGGCTGCAAAATTTGGATTTAATACTATAATTTATTCAATTTATTTTCAAAACTAAGAATTGGTAGGATCTGACTTTTCAGAGTTGAGTGCTCTTGAATCTTTTCTCTCTTTGCTGAAAGGTTAAATTGCTCAGTGTCTTGCATGGAGGTGTTTCCTTTCTTCTGGAACTGGCTTCTAAGTTCTATCTGGCATTCAAAACATGTACGAAACTGTAGACATGTCTCTCTTCCTCCACCACTTCCCTCTCCTGCATTTTAAAGGGCAGAATCAATGAGTTACCAAGACAGATTTACTAGCTCACACACTATACCTCAGGTGTATCCTTTAAGATTCATTGTGGATAGGGTATTTGCTGCAGACAGCAGCAGGAGCTGACTGTAGAATTTGCTCTTTGCTTTCAGTTGGACTGATGCCTACATCACTGTGTATTTGTTGCATGAATATATTCCAGCACATATAGGTCTTTTATAGGGAACGAGTTAGCTGCAACGTCTTTATCCCATATTTTGTTGATAGAAGATAAATGACAGAGTTCCTAGTTTCTTAGAATCCTTGTTTGCCATTTGTTGTGTCCATTGTTTATTGCTCAGAGGCAGGAAATGGAACCTTATTTTATCTTTTTATTATTTTATTACTTTAGCTTTCTTCTCTCAGTAACCCACTCTATCCCTCACTTACTTGCTTCTCCTTGTTTGCTATTGTAAGGTGGCCCACAACAGCAGATGTGCAATTAAACAGTTTTCCTTAAAGAGAAGGTGGCATTGCAAGCAATTATTCTGGAAGGTATTAAGAAAGCTTTTCATCAACATGAAATATGATCTTTGAAAACGTATATGAAATAGAGAGATCTCCTGGGAGCCCCCAGGAGTTGAGACTTCTTAAAGTACAGTAAGGAAAATATTACTGCTAAAATTTTGTATCTTCATCACTTCAGTGACTTGAGTATGTCTTGGGAGGGACCAGGTAAAGAAGGGGGACCAAAAAGCCTGTAGAGAAGACAAGAAGTGTTTTAGTCTAGAGAAAAATCAGGAGACAGCTCCACTTGGAGCATAGTAGTAGGTCCTGCAGATAAGACTTGGATATCCTGACTCTACTCCTTGGAAGTAGGTTCTAATAATAAAAGAAGAAGCATCTGAAATGAAACTCTCTATTGCTTGCTAGAAAAATATATTACATTGTATTTGTGTTGAAACCACGTAGCTCAGAAGCCTATCTTGTTGGATGAATCAATAGGAATTGCATGATTTAACACGATGCAGCTGCTTTAACTCAGTGTCGAATGTTCAAAAGGAATRATAAAGACAAGCACTTAATGAAGCAAGTGCTACCGAAAATGAGYGGAGAACACTGATTTTTAGAGCAAGAGCTTTAACCTTATACTGCATTATAGYAAATAACTCTTCCTTTATCTGTATTCATAGTAACTAAGGAGGTATTAATTGCTCAGCTATTTATATCAGCTGTAATAGGTAGTTTCTAACAACTCAGGGCTTTGCTTACATGGAATGCTTTCGGAATTTTCCTTGCAAATGGGGTATCAGGTAATCTTCAATTAAGGGATAAGCCATTTTGACCACTGTGGGGTCCACACTTACTCAAGGATTACAGCCTTTACACTAGTAGCTGTAGTGACACTGGTGCATATTTTAGACTCTCAAAATTAATGTTGGGATTGCCAAGGAAGCATCGCTTTTCCTACCTTCTGAAAGGCAACTTATACCTGGCCTGTCATTAAAAAATGCAGGTTTCTCTTTCTAACAAATCCAGACAAGTAAATTCAATTTGTCTATCAAATATGGTTCTGAAATCTCTGATCTCTAAATCAGGATGTATCTTTATTGTGTAAGAAATAATTTGTTTTCTTATTAAGAAATTCAACATGAAGATGCTTTATTTTAAAGCATTTATACAAAAAAAATCTCAGCAGTTCATTAACAGGAATAACTGTATGCATGTGAAAAAATTAAGTGAAGGTCTAAAAATATTATTAACAGTTTAATATATTTGAAGCAGTGCAGTAGGGACTTCTGGCTTTCGTGTTGAAAAATATAAGCTCTTATTGTAACCTTACCATAATCAGAATTTCAAATAGAATTTAGAAGAACAATATGCCAAAATAGATTGCCATCATATAGAGATAAGGACTCTCAGGGGGACTTTTCCAGCCTTTTTGCTTCCATAAAATGTTTTATTTATTTATTTATTTGGATTTCCTCTCCCCCTTTTTCTAAGCTTAATAAGAACCAGTTACTCTCCAGTGCCTTTAAAAACCTAGTCTTATTGAATAAAATGATTAAGCTAGTGGATGTCACATAACATATTTTCACTCACTGGCTCCAATAGAAATCCAATGCAATAATCTCAGAAAGGAATAAACTATTTGGAAGCAAAACACAATGGAGAGCCAGCTATCTCATTTAGGATACAAGTCTTTTTACCATGCATAGGAAAGAAAAAAGGGTCATAAAGAAGTATCATAGGACTCCTTTACTGAGAACATGGGCATCCTCRCCCTGAGTGTATCTCAAACCAATGGTCAAGTGACCTCTGCTGAGAGGGGATGGTGGGATGCCTTGCCTATCTATGGCACATATGGCATTACCCTCTCTCATCCTGTCTTGCAGGCACAACAGCACTGTGTTGGAATAGAAGCAGGAGTAGAAGCACAAAAAGTGTTAGGTTACTACCAAGTTCAACATATTTTTGAAGGAGACTTCTCTGCTGATATGTGTAACATTTATATGAATTTCCTTAAGTGATGTCTTTCGAGATTCACAGTTTGGAAATGTCCTTGGGAAGGGGAAAAGAGGAGGAGATAAGTATATTAAAATTTGCCTTCTATTTGCATTTACTTTGTACAAGTCTTTAAGCATTACTGATTGATCTGTCTCTGATKTATCTTCATGGATGGTTCTTCTGCAAATATGTCAGTATAGAGGTGTATGTGTGTGTGTGTATATAAATATATATGTATGTATATGCATCCCCCCTGTACACGTTAGAGGTATGTGTATACATACTATATATAGTAAGGAGAGGGAAGAAAAGGGCRAATTTTGGAAATTACCATTTGAACAATTTTCATGATTCTTTATCCAAACTGAGGGAAATAAATGCAGCCAGACTGTAGGTGATTAGAGTGGAATTTAGCTAACATAACTACTATCTTGGAAACTGTTTTTATTCCTGACTTATGTTTTCATCTGAAATGAAAAATAAAACTCCCCTGTATATATGTACTTCGTTCAGGATGGATTTGCAGCTTCTGTGGGATTTGTCATGGGCTGGAGTGCTGTTCGTGGATATACATATCAAAATTTAATGCAGGGCAAATACCTGTGGTGCCAACACGTTGTTAGTGATTTAGAGAAACAGATGGCTATGTAAAAGTACATAAATAGTCCAAATTTTTGGTATATTTCTGACACATTCATTAAAAGGCTGGCATGGAAAAATGGACTCATAGGGACTTTTCCTTTAAAAATCCACTAGTTAAAGGCTGTGTGCTCAGGTGTTTCACATTACAGGACTCCTGAAATACATTTTTTTTTTGCTGCCTACTGCTTATTTTCATACATAATGTGGAGAGGAGTGTAGTAGCAGATATCCATTCCCTCTGCTCAAGCTCTCGAGGCCTGTGCTGTTCTATATATCATTTACAGAAGGTTCAAATATTTTGGCACAGTGGGAGGCTGAATCAAAGTTCATGCTGACAATCCTTTACCCTGCTCATTGCTTGTGTGCATTAATTATATCTGTCCTCCCTCGTGTCAATAGCCTTCCCGTTTTGCCATGTTTCTGCAATAAAGCTAGGACAYTAATTCATTAAGACATGAGGGAAAGTGCGCCACCCGTCAGGTTATCAATATTAAGCTTTTTGTTCCGTAGCTGTGGCTCTGGGAAGTGTGCTGATCCCTCTGGAGTTGTTCTTCATTCTAACAGTATTTTCTCAATGCTTATATGTATGGTCCCTGCAGTTTTGTAATGTTTCCACCACATAAACTATCCAGGGATATTTTATTTTATTTACTTTCTTGTGGTGGATGTTATTGTGCGCATGGATCTCACCAGAGTAGTCAAAGTTCTACTGAAGCTGCTTGCTTTTATGGGAGGGCATTTTTTTTTTAATTCTTCAAATTTTTTTCTGTTGTTTTGCTAACTTATGCCTCAAAAAGATACTGTACACTTTTGTTGAATTCTGTGGTTGAATTTTTTTTGTTTTTGAAAGACTTGAGGATATGCAGCAATTATTCCATGCCTCTTTCTTCCTTTTTCCTTTAATCAGATTGATGTTTATTTTTAACTCAATACTAAGTGCTTAGTCACTGTAGCTGCTAGCATATGACTTCACGTTTCTCCATCTTAAACAAACAGCAAGTTATGATAAATTAAAAGATTCATTCCTTCCACAGAGGGGAAGAGGGAAGCTATAATGGATGTGTAACACTAACAAAGTTGTGCCAAATGCATTGCAATAATAAACAGAGCAAGCAGGCTTTTTCTCCCCATGGCCTAGTTAATAAACAAGGCAATAATTCACTTATGTATATGCCTCTTTCCATTAGGTTCTAGTTGCTGGGAGTTTGGGATATCAGTCTGTTTAGCTTTCTATCACATTTCCAAGCTAGCAAAAGTTTCCAAGCATAGATGCTGGTGCCCACAAATCTTGCAAGGACTCAAATCTGAAAGGAGACCTAAACTCAGTAACTTTGAGCTTTTTCTTTTTTCTTCTTCTTTTTTTTTTTTTTTCTCCCAGCTCTGCTTTCTCCACACATTTGATATGAAAAGCTTGATTGGATACCACTGCCACTTAATAATGGAAAAAAATGTTGCTCTGCAGCAGTTTGCAGTATTTAGGATCCCACTCTATGCTGATGCCCTTTCTGATGTGATTTGGGGACGATATACATTATAATGCCAGGTGTGTGGTTAGGGATGTCTCACTATTATCACACTTACCACACTTATGGATGAAGGGGAATCAGATAAGACAATAGGTAATTGTATTTACTTAAGCAAATCATTCTTTCTCCGACATTCACAAAGCAAAAGTCTATACTGAACAAGCTCTAGAAGGGGTGAAAACTTAATCAAAAGCAACCCATTTTTTTTACGAAAATATAGCTATGATGTAGTATTAAGATATTGGATGACTTTTTCTCTGTTGTTGGAAAATATGTGCATGTTTGATGATTTTGACTCTGCGAAGATACATAATTATGTATGATATATAATTACAATGGTACCTTGCTTCCACTCCTGCCATTACATCATTCAGTAGAAGCCCTGAGAGTAGAGAAGCTTCCACCTTCTTGTTTCATTATGTCTGCTTAGAACTGGCACATTGCAYATGCCCTTGCATTGCCTGCAGTGTGACTGTTGGGCTCCATCCTAATATAATTACTTCAGAAAGAGATATTTTAAGTTATAATAATTATTAAGATTTTTTCTTTTTAATGTCGATGTTGATAGTAAGTATCCAGCTCTTTTAAAAATATATTTAATTTCTTTAAATTCAGAAAAATAAAATAGAATGCTTTTCCATGGAATCCAGGTGAAGAATAATTTCCAAATCTTACAGAATGTTGTTTTTCTTTTAATAGGTTAATAAGAATGCTCTACACAAAAAGCAGACAAAAAAAAGCAAGCTGAGAAAACTCTTGAGAACAGAAATTTTGAAGCTATTCTAGGAAGTATAGGCTAAGAGAACTGTAGATGAAGGAATTTCAATACAAATTCTTTCTAATATTTATAAAAGAAGAGCTGTTGAATCGTGGATGATTCAAGACTACTAATGCAGTTTTGAGAACGAATTTCTTATTAGTCAAATGACATCTGATAATTTTCAATGCAAGCTTCTAGGCCTCAATTCAGTAGCGAATGAACAAATTCTTGTTTCTATGTCTGTCTTGTACTTGAACAGTTGAAACTGTCAACAAAAGAGCTGTGCTGGTGGCAGTAGTCATACAAGTGCCTAAGTCCATGCACTCGAACAGACGTGACACCACTAGCGTGTTTCACGTATGCGATAGGGTGGATGATGTGTTAAGTTTAATCTGTTTGTGACCTAAGTTCATATTTTAACTGGAAATGAGAAGCTACATGTCCCTGGTGGAGCCCCTGGTCTGTCTGGTCCTAAGCAATCCCTTCTCTGGGTTTTGGAAGGGATGTTATTTGTAGGCAGCTATTCAAGCAGCTCCTGCCAGATGACTGAAAGATGCAGTTTTGAAGCTGCAGCCCAGCAGGTCAGATAGACATTGCAGGAGACGCAATTTCCCATCTGCTTGCTATCCTCAGTGCAGCGGGTAGGAATCTTTCTTGTTTTCTTTCAGAGGAATCCCCTTCTAGGTTTCAAGCAATAATTTAATGGACTCATGTTTTCAAGCTTGAAATTATCCAGTGAATGGTATTGTTAAAGAAACCAAAATCTAGAGCAAGGGCATCAGCAGTCTTAGTAACAGTGCGGGGACAAACTATTGTATACCTCTCAGTTCTTTAGGCTGAAATTTGTGTGCAGAGATTTCAGTTATGCTTCAGTCTAGTGTAGCTATGGCCTGTTCTGGAAAGGATAAGCCATCATTTCCAGAATATAAATATTTTCACAGTACTGTTGAATCTTTTAAGGTCAGTACAATGGACAATATTAATGGCTTTATATTTGGGGGAGAGAGAGGTTACACACAGATGGAGCCATGATTAATCCAGCTTCTAATGTACTAATGACAAAAGTTAGTTCTGCTTTGGTAATAAGGACTGGATGCCGTACCTGACAAAATCAACTGGTTTAATTAGGTGGAAGAAGCTGGAACTGTGGAGTGCCTCGTTTAGATGTTCTGTATCTTAGGCCAAGATGTCTCAAACTATTATTTTAATYTGCTTGAAAGTTGAAAATAACCTTAGTGCACAGGGCAAGGCAAGTAGAAAATTTATGCAACCAAACATTAATCATGTGGGTTTCATGGCCAGGTATGTTGTGTATTTAAATGGAAATTCAGTCTAACCTGTCACCATCAATCATTCTGTAAGCAGAATGAACCAACACTTCTTTCTGTAGTCTTGAAGAATAACAATGATAAAGTTACACCGTGACTGAAGTGCCATGTGATGGGGTTGCTTGTCATTTGGAATTTAACTGTATCTATAGTTTAGTAGCGCTTAGGATCCAGAGCTTATATGTGGACCGTATTTTCCTGAGCCAGGATTCAGCGTCTTTCTTGTGGCTGTTCTTGAGTATAGGAAAGCATCCTGTTATGATATATAGTGTTTGAAGTGCAAGCAGGATTAGTTTTTTGAAGAAAATGACAACTGAAATTTTATTTGATGATTTTTTACCTGTCTTTTTTTTTTTTTTTTTTTTTNTTTTTTTTTTTTTGGGAGTGAAAGCATAAATGTTTCATTCTAACACTGTTAAATAATTACTTTTTTCTTTTCTTTTGTAGGTTGTATTAGTCTTCGCTCTTAGTATTGGTGCTCTTGTAATATACTTCATAGATTCGTCAAAGTGAGTATTCTAATACTTCTTTCCTTTCTCTCCTTTCCTATAGCAATTATAAACCTTTAAATTGCTCCATTCATCTACTTCAACTCAGTGCTTTATCCTCATTGCCTGAGTATGAAGAACTTCATATTATTGTATAGTCTTTCAAAGTAATTTGGGTGGGGGGAAAAACCTCGTGTAAACTAGACTGAACTCAAGTCATGGATCTGCAGAAGTAGAGAGAGAAAAACAGGACTTCTGCAGATGGTTGCAAAATACTTTTTGTTTGTTTGTTTTTTAGTTCAGTATGCATAAGTAGATTTAAGACTAGAATAAGAAATTCAGGGGAAGGATATTTGGCAAAAAATGCAGTTTGCAAAAGAAATAATTCTGTCTTGGAACACCTCTGAAAATGAACCAGAAAGCCATGCTACACCAAGCAGACAATATATGTATTATATCTAGCATACTGACTCAAATTTCCAGCTCCTGGGTTTGATAGATTACTCCCAAATGAAGGTTAGTCTATAAGAATCTGAGAAATGTATTTTTTTTTCTTTATTGCAACAGTCAATAGGACGTTGGGGCTGCTTCTTCCAAGCTAGCGTAGCCGTCTGGAACAGCAGTGGTTGTGTCATTTCACTTGTGATATCCATAGATATTGATGTCCAGGCAGGTGGACCAGCAAAATGGTTCCTGAAAACATGGATGTGAGCTCTGTCCTGTGTGAATTTGAAGCCATGCTGCTTTTGTCGTTGAGGTGTCTTGAGTGTAACGTGACTTGAAGTGGAGGTTTTCTTTGAGGAGAGGTATTTAGTGCTGGAAAAAACTCATGTTCTACCTTGAGTCACCCTTGACGGGAGGACAAATCTTCCCCCAAGACCTGCTGCTGCTTAGCATTGTATGGAGAGTTGTTCACGTTCACTTTAGCTGATTTTTATTTAATATGTCGCTATTGAAGCATATAAGGTGGTGCTTTTCTGAAGATCTGTATGAAAACTTTAAAAGCATGATGACGACACTAGTCCATGCCCAACATGTCCAAGTCAAAGSAGTCAACTGAAGTGAAATCTGTTTCAGTCTCAGACCACTGAAATCCCATGTATCTTTTTGTGGGGGAATTTTCTGCAGTGAAGCTCATTTAGCCTTTAATGGTTTTCAGGCACTGCACTCTKGAATACTTTGTTTTCCTTAAGTACAGCAAAACTGAGAGTGTTTTGGGGGTGGGAGCAGCTTTCTGTAGGATGCGTAAACATTTGGTGGGCCACCTAATCTGTGTACTACTCGTACCTATTTGCAGCTCATTTAATGCTTATAAAGCATTTTATTTGTAGGTTTTAATGGGTTTTCAGCCAACATTTAATCCTCTAYGGCAGTTTACATTCAGCAACCTCAGGTCAATATATGACCACATACATTCTCTGTTTTTTTCATTCTCACTCCCTCTACCTTTCTTTCTATAGACACTTTTTTAGCAAAAGATTTAAAATACAAAATAATTTTGCTTTATCTAGTATTAGCAGCTRACCTGATATCCAATATAGCAATGCAGAAAAAAATGTGATGAAATGTCAGTCCTATTTATGGTCTCTAAACATGTGATTAGTGAAATTAATTCCCTGTATCTTTTTATGAAAACTTCACTGCCCTGTACATATAATGAAAATCTCAAGTAAAATATCTGATATATAATACATTTTAGTTCATAGTTAGATTATAGCTGATACAAAATTTCCAGCTGGAATGTAGAGGCTAATATACACTGTGAGAAAGGCTAATATACACTGTGAGAACTGTCAAAACAAGTATATGAAATAGATTTATAGTATGAAAATGGGTCTTCATGTTTAGATTCTGCTCCTGTAAATAATGAGTAGATTAGTTATACAAATAAATGTGGGGATAACCATTTTTTTAATAACATGCATCTTTACTAAAATGGGATTATTCTCATTTGTTGGCATTTTATGCATGCTTCATTCTCACTCTCTTGCTGCAAGTTAAAAAATGTACCACAGATTGCTGGAAGATCAGATCTACTGCTTATTTCCCTAGTATATACTACACGTTTCTTTTTTTTTTTTTTTTTNTTTTCTTTTTTCTTTTTTAGTCTGTGTATTTTGGAGGGACTTTTGCAGAAAAATCAAAGTAATCTGAGAGTAAAAAAAAAAAAAACTGACATATTACAAAGGCTTGATTAATTTTATCATGATCTGCAAATATACAGAAAAATGAATGCTTCTATGGGTCAGTTACTGAAAGTTAAGATGATACTAGTGGTATATTTGGTATATTGCAGTATGAATTGGTGGGTATGTTTTAGAATGATGGACTTTTCATTTTCAGAGGCTAGAATAAAACCTATATTAAATTCTTTATCTTTTTGAAGAGCACCAGTTACTGGTGTTTTTTTTTTTTTTTTTTTAACATAAAAATAAAGCTTACACGGAACTGCAAAAGACTGTTACCACTAATGAGTTCTTGTCATGGAAACAGTTCTTATGAATCTGCTGAAAGCCAAAGCACCCTATAAAAAGGGTACAAAATACCTGTTTTTAAGGCGATTCTCACCAGAGTGAGATATCTCAGAATGTGTATATCCTTTATAATGATAACATTAGCAGTCTCTGTCTATTAACTATCATAAAAAGATATCTCCATGGAAAATGCTGCTGAAAAACAAGGAAGAAGGAAGATGATGGAAATAATATTTTTGGCTTTCCCCAGAATTTCACAGGATGAAAAGCTTTTTATTTTCTTCTGTTTCTTGTAAATAAAAGCTGAACCTATTTTTTTGATGATGTATGTGAGAGAAATGGCATTTAGCTCTGAGTGGTGGTWGGAGTGGCCCTGAAAAATGAAAAACATGAATCTCCACATTGTTTYGGGGAGGTAGAAATGCAGCTTCCTCATCATAGTACCTTCAGCCTACCAATTAGTCCTATGTCTTAGAAGAACCCATAAAACATTTTTTGTACTGTTTCCATAAAACATTTCTGTACTAATTCTGGCTCAAACTTGGGGACCTGTGCACCAYGCTGAACTGTAAAATGTGAACACTGCTGTGATCAAGTGCTTCTGCATGAAGCTGAACTGACTTGTCCTAGTAAAAAGGAGAAAAAAGCCCTGAAAATTTCAGACCAAAACATCAAGAGATTTCATTCTCAGTGGAAAGAGGGAAAGCTTTTTGTTTTAGAGATTATAAGGATTATTCCAAAAATCTTCAGTAAAATTATTCTGTTGTTTACTCAGTGCCTTTACTTCTTACTTACAGCCACKTGAATCAGTATCTCCAGATATAATGTGATATGCATTTATTTAGCAGAGACAATTACTGTCTTGACATACCTAGCAATTAAATTCTGGTAGGAAATGTTTCAYGTATTACTAAGGACTAGACTTTTTTCTTCCTTTCTTTCATTATTTGTGGAATTACATTCATAAAAAGGATTTTTCTTGGATACTGGAATTTTTAATACTGGAAATAGCAGCTAAATAATGAAAATTTGCCCAAAGATTCTATAAATATCACTTGCATAATTATTTTACTCTTTAGGTAAAGGCTATGCAAATTGCTACATTTTTATTTTTAGACACTGTTTCACTTAAATTTCTATTTTCTGGTTTCAGTCTGAATAAAACCAGACTTTCAAATAATAAGGTGTAAGAGACTACCTAAGATTTTTTTGATTAAGTGATCTACTTAAATCCAGATGTCACCACAGATGATGATGGTGGTTCTTTTCCATTTTTTATTTTCTTTAAAAATGTTATTCATAACTAGTTCTTTAAAGGAAGAAAAAAAAATGGAATCATCCCTAATTGCTAGGAGGAAAGCTTGATTCCAGGTCTGTATATCATTTAGGTGGTCCTGTAGAGTCTGCTGATAGAGCTGCAGTAGAATAAAGAGCCAGGCAAGTGTCAGTACTTTGCATTTTTCATGATCCTTTTTTTTTTTCCTTCCCTGGCTCCGTTCTGTTTATCCTTCTGCTTGTAGCAGCTTTGTAACAAATGCATATGGAAGTACTTTTTGGAATTTTATTGACATCAGCATTAAGGATGAAATGCCTGTTTCCCTTTTCATTTGTCATCCTGACCTCTGCATACCACGCTGCACTGCTGACTCTCATAAAGTAGAGAAAAATCCTTGCTTGCTGTGATGATCTTCAGGCACGATTAGTAAAAGCAGTAGCAGAGCTTCAATTAGGGCAGGCTGGTACCTCGGCTCCCGTTGYCTCTTTTGGGAGGGCAGCAGTGTGGGAGCTGTTCATGGTGTGGACACACGTTTCTTCCTCTGTGCCTGCCCTACTGACCTTGCTTTCTAATAACCAGTTAGTGCAGCCCTGTCTCTTGGAATGTACATTGCTTTCCTTAAAATCTCAGGTCCACGTGGGAATAATAAAGCTGATCTATGACAAGATGAAAATATAGAAGCCGCACAGCTTGCTTTATGTGTTTCACTTGCATGCTAGATTTTTCGGTTTCATTTTTTTTGGTGATGTTTGTATTTTGGAAGGCCCCAGTGTAGCTTCTATTAAATAGCTAAATTTTCCCAATATTGTGTTGCATAATATACTTGATTAGAATAGGACATAAAAGTGCCATCTGGCAATGAGTGTAAAACAGCTGGATCTAAGAACAACAGTGGAATTGTGAATGGGGAGATTTATACACATAGATACACAAACATATCAATTCAAGCTGAGCCCAGAGGTTGTCTGCAACTGTTGCTTTCTTAATTAGACAGCTTTATTTCTTCTTATATAGGGAAAGCAGAAAATTTAAACCTATAGGCAATTCTGCTTTTTTTTTTTTTTAATATTCAGTTTCTCATTATGTATTTGAGATAATCTCAGAAATATTTGCTGCTTATGCATGTAGGTCTGATACACAAGGAATCTAAATGCTGCCGAAATGTAAAGTTGCCATTAACCTTAAGAAAATTTTTTTTCCTATCATTTTTGCCTTGATATTTAAATTTAAATGGTGAATTAGTTCTTGGAGAGTTTGGGAAAATGAAGCTTATAACAGGGTTTTAGTTGTTCAGATTAATGGTCTGTGGARCTCTGTTCCAAGTTACGGTGTTTGCAGATAGTGTTCTTCAACAGGGAACCACAAAGTTAATATCAAACGTTAATCAAAGAATTTGGTAAGAAAAAGGAAAGTATCTTTAACTTGTTTCTTTTTTAATAATAAGAAAAAAAAGTCTTCTGCTTAACTGTAGAGACTGACTAGTACATTATCCATTCTTCTCCTGAGTTTTCTTAAATATAGAAAAAAAACAGTATGTGAAGAGTTAGTAGAAAATACACGGTCATTGAGTGACACATTAATTGAATTTTTGTGTACTGTCCTACATATGAAATATTTGTAGAAAGAATTGTCTTTTCCTTTTGGAATAGATTTTTCTTGAGTCCAATCTGGTGTGGTGCCTTTCAGAGCAGATCTTTGGCCTCATCTTTATTATTCAGTGTGAAGCAAGGCCTTTTTAGCTACTTGCTTACTGGTAATGTTAGCTGGAAATCAAGCTGTTGAAGATACTATACTAGAATGTACTTATAGCAATGGAAAAATTAAATGTCTGGTTTCCTGTTGTTTAGAGAGCATTTTGCCAGTGTATGGGCCTAACTTTAGGGAGAATGCATTGGAAATATTCCATTTGAGAGATTTCCTGTGTGACTGTTCAAGGAGAAAAAAGTGTCATTAGCAAAGCCACTGTGTTCTTTTGGAATGACTTGCTAGCTAAATTACTTCTTTCCTCTGTGGCAGTTTATTTTGTATCTTCCTAAACTCAGTTACCATGTGGGAATATCTGAGGATAAGTTGCATTTGTGCAGCATATTTGGCTATGCCATGTGTTTGCTATATTTGCTATCTKGTCTTGTGAAAGATAATTGGTTAAAACGTGCTATATAAATCCTACAAGCCTGATGAGGATTATTTATTTAAATGTAGTACAAATATAGCCCCCTCACTGCTCAGGAAAATTCACATTTTTGTTGTGTATTTCTTTAGACTGTAATACCCATTTTCAAGATGTGTCTGAGAGCGTACAGTTTAACTAGGCAGATGAGTAAGTCTGTGTCAAATGCTTTGAGATATCAATTTCCTAATTCCATTACAGATCATTCAATTTTTCCACACTACCCACATCTATTTGTAGAACATTGGTGACTTCTTCTCACTTTGATAGTTCTAGTAAAAAAAGCAATTGAAATTTCAATTTTAAATCAGGCGATATCAAGCAGCTGTATCTGATTTTCAAGTGGGAATCTCAGTGTTCTGGCATGACTTGCAAGAAAATCAACATATGTCTAAAATGCCTAATAATGCATTTTTCTCAGTAGAGAAAGACACTGAAAATTTCATCATATTCTGTGATTTCCAAAATAATTCTAATAAATTTTATTATGGACTTAAGGTGACAACTTGGTTCACTTCATGCATGGTTCACAAATTTTTAGAATGTAATTTTCTTTTGCAGATATATCTTGCAATTTTAAGAGGATGCTGTTTTCCACTCCAGTAACTAGCTTTAGAGCCATGCACAACCCTTTTGCTCAGGACATCTGCAGCTCAGGTTCCTTTGTTCTTGAAGCATTTTAGGTGCATATAGACTCTGTGTGGCATTTCAGTCTTCATATATGAGCATTTAAGAAAGGCTTAAATTATAGTAGCTTTGTGCCTCCTCGTCCTATTTATAGTAAATTTTTCTTTTATGCAAAATGTATTGTGTTCATAAAACTCTTAACTTACTGCATTAATTATCCCACACTAAATACTCCTTGCAACATTTTTTTCATACTTTTAAGTGTACACTACTGYTTGTTTGTTTTTGTGGTGCACGAGTAGAGAAGAAGAAGCTGTCTTTATTTTCTGGGATCTGGTTCAAGAAAATGTTATTGTATGATATCTACCATAGCTCAAATTGCTAAAATTACCATCATCTGTATCCTGGCAAGTAAATTGAAAAGTATTACTCCCTACCTAATGAGAATTCTTGGGAAATAATACAGATGCTCTCATGTAGATTGTCCAAATGGCCCATGATACCCTGCAGCCAGTCTCCTTGTCAATTTTCATTATTGTTATTACTGTTCTCTATTTGGTTAAGACTGCAGCAACTCTTGGCACTTGCTTTAAGCTGAAAGAAAATCTGTCCCACGCTGAAGTAAATCTGTTGGATTTGTTGTGCCCTCCTCTTGTCAAGAAAAAACAGGAAAAATAAAAAGTTAATTTCTGAAATCATCGCTCCATTTTAACTGCTCTATAGTCTGAGTGATAGATATTTTTTGATTTTGATGTAAAGAAAATTTATGTCAAATATGTAAATGAAGATCTATTGAGTCATTACTTTCAGATCACTTAGTCTTTACTGTTATTTCATGCACATCTCTAAAGATTGATTAAGACTCATTAACCATGCTGATCTCCCTGCTGATTTTCTCTTTGTTGTTTTTGTAATATATAAATGTGCATACACTGTTGCTGGGTTAGTTGAAAAGTCTTGTCATTCAGGGCTATGAACTACTTTTCTGGGGCATTTTTCGGAGTGTTTCATTGGCATTTGTGCGTAGCTGGGGATCAGGGGTCATTACTGCTTTTTCAGTGGGATGCTGTGACTGAAGCGGGTACCTGGTGCAGTGCATGGCCTCTGCAGGCTGCTCCGTACCAGAAAGATGCAAATCCCTTGAAAGCCCTTTGTAGGTGTAGATGGTGTTAACCATGTATACATGGCACCAACCGATTGCTATATTGCAAAATGAAAAGGCAGAATGTGGAGAGGAAAAAAAAAGACAAAAGATATTCTGTACTTTTTGTTATTGAGAACTTAGCTGCCCAGGTGAAAGGCAGAATCATGTTATGTGGAATACTGTATGTATACAAAAAGAGCACAAATGTCTGGGAGTTTCTGAAAATTCAATAATGGAAGCTTTTAAAATCTCTTAAATGACATGAATTGGGGKATGGGAAATGGTGGAAGAAGCTTCAAGGGCAGATGCACAATTATTTGTGTGAACTCAGGTAATATGTGGCAAGGTGCATTTTTCTCTTCAATGAGAGATTCTTTTTTTCTCTGACGATTCTTTTTTTAGAATTAGATATGATTGTATGAATTTCCTGGGATTCTTAGTGGAAATCTGTCTCTGCTACAGCAAGCAGTGGTTATAGGTGTTGAGTGTGATTCAAGGGGTACAGGTGGAATTTAGGCGTAGATTTTCTGAGCTGTCCATCCTCTTAGATTGATATTTGTATTTTTTTCTCAGACATGCTTATTCAAAGATGTTGGATAAATTATTATATGGATTACACTTGGCAATCACTCCCTGAGTAACCCTTCCATTCTACGTATGGGTGGAGAAAGATTATAAAAATTCATTATAAATTATTCTGGAAATGTCTTACCAGATTATTATTAAAAATAGAGGTAGATCTTATATATGCATTTATCTCGCTGATGAATCAACATTGGGTTGCAATATTTTTTACTTAGTTCTACATAATTACTGGGTAGGCAATCTGCAAATATCTTTTTTTTTTTTTAGGCAAAACAATACAATGAAATTATTGTTGATCAGTGACAGTAGGTTGTGCTTGCTCAGTTGTCTTTATAAATTACATATCATTGTTCAAAATGAGTAAATGAGATATATTTTAGATAGATTTGGGATAAAACAGCCCCTAAATTGCATCCTGCTGTATTAGTTGACAAAGTGAGAGATTTGGAAAATAATGGTTATTATTTATTCTCTCTCTTTTTTAAACTACATTTTTTTAACCACATAATTCCAATGGTGAGATAAATTGTTAGGCTTTATAAAATATTGAAATATGGTTGACATTTCTGAAACATGACATGAAATGGGATTCCATGGTGATAGTATAGCATCAAATAAAAAAAAAAGAAAACAGTAATTTAATTTGCTATATAAAATACACATTTGTTAGGTAGATACTGTTCTGGAAATATGCAGTTATCATTTGGTTTGTTTTGCATATTTTACTGATCATTTCATAGTTCAACAAGTAACTTTAGCTGTCTTGGTTTACCATGGTTTAGAACCATGGAGTGGTTGAAGCTGGAGAGGGACCTCTGGAGATCGTCTGCTCAAAGCAGGATCACCTACAGCAGGTTACTCAATACYGTGTCCAGACAAGGACAGACTCCATGACCCCACTGGGCAACCTGTTCTAGTGTTCAACTGTYATATGAGAAATGTTCTGATCCTAGTCATTCTTGTGGTCCTTTGTTGGACTTGCTTGCAGTAGTTCCATGCCCCTCTCGTATAGGGGAAGTTGATGCTGGACGCAGCATCCCAGGTCTGTCTCATCAGTACCGGGTAAGGTGGGATCTGCTGGCAACACTCCTGGGCTTAATGCACTCCTGGGGAGTGCTGTCCTCCTCTGCTGCACGTTACCAGTTCGTGGTATTGTCCACAAGGACGCTCTGGTCCTTTTCTCCAAACCTGCTTTCCAGCTGCACCCCGATGGGTGCTAAGTGATGATGGGTGCTAAGTTTCAAGCCTCTATTATTTTGTTATTCCAAAAATAGTTAGTTAATTTTAAATAACCTGACTTTATATGTACAGTGATATTTAGTGACTTTATTTGCATGAATACTTTGCCAGATAGGCCTCTTGTGTAAATACATGTCACTTGATTTAATAGTGTTTATACTGAAAATAGCAAGTTTAAGAGTTTGTTCTTCATAATGTTAGGTCCTCATTTTTCATGAGCAAATTCTTGTACCCTTTAACGTTGTAGTCAGTTACAATATAAGCTGGACAAATGAGAGCATCGTATTTCAAGAATCAGATCCAATTTCTTTCTTTTTTTTTTTAGAGCTAGATGGAATTTGCTAATGGGTTTTGAAGCACTTTTCCATTAGTTTTTCTTTATCACTCACATGGAATAGTCTGAAATTTGGTTTGGATATGGAAAAACATCTGCATCGCAGGCTTTGGCAGGTTGGTGTGACATGTTGCTCTGTAGTTCACTGCTTGAAGAAGAATGAAAGAAATTTGTCTCTAAATTAGGTGTTGCCTAGTCTAAAACCTGTTAGCTATATACCCACATTACAAGGCGGGAGTCAGAGGAGTCAGATGTTTATACTGAAAATGTTGCTTCATTATTTTTGTGGGAAGAATGAAAAGATCATTTATATCAGTATAGTTTCTAGTTTAACACCAGTAGGATGTTTAAATCCTTTGTAAGGCCTTAGAACACATTTGGTTTTCTAGAGCGTCCTTTGAGTAATATGTAGACAGAAGGCAATAGTGATTAAAAGTTTAGAAAACTTCTTGTGTTGGGTGAGTTAATGTAATGAGGAGAAGTAGTTTGAAAAGGATTTATTCATCCTGGGAAACAAAAAGCCCTCCATCCTGGGATGGAGAGACAACAGACATAACAGATTTTGGGACTACGTAAACAGAAGCAAAACCAACATGTTCTCCAAAGTGTATACTCTGTATAATCTATGACTGTGACGATTTAGTTTGGCTAAGGAAGTTCAATAGTTGTGACAGTGGCAAAGAAAACCTATGATGGATGTGGAATTTGCTGTAAAAGCAGTTTTCAGGAAAAGATGATAAAGTAACTGTTAGCTCAGTTCTGTGCTTAGTTTTATGCATTGGTGATTCTGTGGCTGGTAGGAAATGAGATTGGGTTTACAGGATTCACTGTTTTCTCTTCCTTCATTTTTTTTTTCCTTGATTTTATAATTTAGTAATAATTTGCAGCTGAGCTCAATGCTCAGAAACTAAATTTCCCATCCATTTTATTTTCGTTTTATCTACCTAGTTTCCATTCACATAGGGAGGTAGCAGTTTTGACTCTTAGATTAAATTAATCTTCTTCCACTTTTACACACTGATTAATTGGGTTTGATATGGTAGAGAGGGTTTCCTGATACTAATACCCCAATACCTTCCTGATGCCCTTTCCTCACTTTTTTTCCCCTTCCTCTGCCCGCATCAGCCTTTCTTGAGCATTCAGTGTTTTTTATTCCCTTTGATCTTTCTAAAATTCAGTCCTGAGAGTCAGTACAGATATGCTAATGTTTTTATCTTTTTTCATTTTTCCTTCTCCACTTCAATTATTCTCTTTATTGCTCTCTCAATATGATATGTTTTTTCTGTCAAAAGAAAGGGGAGTTCAGAAATGCTCTTCTCCCTCTCCCCCTCCATATAATAATTTTTACAAATATATCTTAACATTTTAATGCTTATGCACAGATTGAAGTTTAGGGGCTTATTGTCTCTTTTCTCCTGACACRTTGTGCTGACAGATTGTGCTTGCCCAGAAGATCCATCATTCCAGCACCTAATAATAAAACAAGATAAGTATATCTAGAAGCTCCTCAGTGATGCTACAAATGCTTTAATGTATAATACCTGGTAAAATCCAACACAAAATATCTTCCTAGTGTTGTGAAAGGGCCAYTTAAATATTCTGTTTGACTGACAAGATCTTGACTTTCATAACTTTCAGTTCCATACCTTTGAAAATAATAATGAACCAGTGGCCAGATTAGAATCTCAGTGTTTTTATCTATTGCCTGAAAAGCATGAAAGCTGGGTTGCACTAATATTTCGGAATCGGAGAAAATCCCTAAGAATACTTGGACTACGTTTTGAAATTTTTCAGAATTTCTTGTTTCCGTTTCTTGTTTCAAGCTTTTGTTTACGGACACCTTTCAAGTCTTCCTAAGTCTATGGTCCTGGTTGCAAGCAAACGTGAAGAATGCCTATATCGATTGAAAAACAAAAGCAAACAGGGAAAAGCTGTTGTGAACTTGCATATTAGTGGATCCTGAGCTACAAAAGAAGCAGGGCCACTTCCTCCAGCTGATGGGAGGAAATGTGCTACAGCTCTGTAGTTACAGCGCTCTGATATTCCATGGGCATCTGTGCAGAGCCTGCGAGCTCATTGCTTGTGGGTCCCTTTGCACAGTGATATTTCTTCTGTGTCCTAATCACAGTATATTGGGCCACAGCAGGACTCTGCTCAGTCTTGCAGTGAAGGATTACTGAGAATTCAGGTGATTTGTCCAYGGTCTTTTTCCCTTTTCAGATAAATGTGCAGCAAAGCCTTTTCCCCTCATTTTTCTCTAAAAGTCTTGCACAAAGTAACATGACTGAGCAGTCTGAGATGTTGAAATGAAACGAGGACCATTTGTTGAATCCAAGCCTGCAGAGGGACAAGGGTATCTGTAGGTTTTCCAACTTAGAAAAAAAATATTTTTTTGCTTAAAAGAAAGTACTCTTGATTTGAAAAGTCAACCTTTAACACTCTCACCTTTTGTAATACATTTCATGGATAAACTCAGGGCCACTCACAAGTTTCTGAAATGTATCTCAGCACAASGGAGAAGTGTCTCCCTTTCTGGCACAGAGCTATCAAAGCACTCTTTGTAATGCCCTGCTCTACAGGTCACGGCCACAATAATTCAAATAAGAATTTGGTCTTTTAGTAGAGCGATGAGTTAAGGATGGAATTTTATTTATTTTAATCCAGAGGCTGCATGTAGCTGCACTGGAATGCTGCTGAAGATTTGCTATTCAAAAATGGCACTTCAGCAGTTCATAGCTCATCTGAAAATTAATAACAATATGAACAAATTTAGTACCATCGGACTTTCAAAAATCACTTGTATCACTATTTGTAGCAGAAACTTTGTTTAGCTGCTCAGTAGAAAATACACCAGAAAATTTTTGCCTTGCTTAACAGTATGGCAAGTGAGTTCTGTCTTCTCAACAGCAATGATGTTTATGGCAGGAAAGTGGTTCTGGAACTGTTTTTAAGAGGTAGATTTAGCAGATTTTTTTTTTTTTTTTTATGGACCATTATACTTTAAAGAGGTTGTGGAGTCTCCTTCTTTGGAGATCTTTAAAACCCGCTTGGATGCAGCCCTGTGCCACGTGCTCTAGGTGACCCTGCGTGTGCAGGGGAGTTGGACTAGATGACCTCTGAGGTCCCTTCCAACCTTCGGCATTCTATGATCTTCCTGCATTTCTCCATTGGAATGGGTTTGAGAGACATGCAAAGGAAATCAGAGAAATTATAGCAAAGAAAGCTAAAATAATTATCAAATTTTCTCCATTTCCTCATAAGGTTGTACATCTATGTAAACATCTGCTTTTTGAGGGGTCACATTTTTACTTTGAGTCAGCAGTATTTCTTTTTCCAAATAATTAATTTGATCTAGATTTCTRTTACACACATTATGTGGAATATTTGAGCTTTGCAAACAGGTAGGGGAAGGAAAAAAAAAAAGGAAAAAAAGAAAAAAAAAAAGAAAAGAAAAGAAGTGGCTTCACAAACACCATAGGAGAATTTGTCATTCATTTTATGTGCTGGCAATTTTTCCCAAAGGTGCCTCTTGATAAAAACATGGGAATTGGCTGGTATTTGACATCCCCATGTGCCAATTTTTTTTTTATTTTTCTGTCTGCGAACTGCTGCTGCTCTTGTTAATCGAGAAATAAAACCCCGTCACCCTGTTTACACCATAGTGAAAAGGGACAGAAAATAGACCTCTCCTTCTAGTTGATTCTTGGTTTATGTTCACAGCTTCCGATTTCGTTTTGGGGAGCCTGACTGTCCCTGTCTTCTGTAGTTCCCTTTCCTCAATTTCAGGACCTTGTAGCTACAATTGTGCAAGAGCAAAGAAGTCTTTTGCATGCTTTAATTCCCCTGATGGTCCTGATGTCTAAAAGACAATATTTTAAACTTTTAAAATATGTTTTAAGTTCTAAAGTTTTTCCTCTGCTGCCCTGCTTACATAAATTTTGCCTTAATTTTGGTACCATTAGTAACATAAGTAATATAAGAACATTAGTAACATAAGAAATACAGGGAGGGAAGGGAAGACGTTTAACTGCAGTTTAGATTCCAGTAGCTTTCACTGAGAACAGACTTCTCTGAAAATCTGCCACAACATGTTAATTTTCTTCTCTAGGCAATAATTCGGGGGTCATCTTATGTAGCGAAAATACATGGATCAGATTTGCTGCTTCTCTCCTTTTAGGAACTCATACAGTGCAGTTTGTGTTTCTAGTGTTTCTGTGGAAACACATTCTTAAATTACGTTTCACATTCTTTAAAAAAGCATACCAGTATGCTTTTTTAAAGTATGCMTACTGTAATTCWTATACAGGTTCCAATCTTTTTATAYATCTCATGTTTTTCCTCTTTTCAAATGAAATCCTGCATTTTTCTGTTTCATCCTAAAGCATCTGACAGTGCATCTGCAAAGAGGCATTCCATGTTTTTTTTTTTCTCCCTGTGGACAGATTAGTTATGCACAGTGAATTAACAGCATTCTTCCTTACCACTGGACAAGTTTACAGATCTGTCTAATGTAAACACGGAGATAATTCAGACCAGGTTTTTAAAAGACCAGATACCATTTTCAAAGAAATATTGCACAATATATCTGCTGTGAAGACAYGTCTTGCACAGAGCACTGCGTTTCAGAGCTGCGCTGACCATATAATCAGCGCGAGCCGGGGATACGAATAAAGATGTGACCTCTTTTTCTTTGTTTTCTGCACTTTATCCTGACAGCTTGACAAATTGTAGCTTTTGGGACACCCCAGTAGTTGATGAGTCATTTACGGTTAAAAATAGAATTCCTTGCAGCAAGGACACCCATTCCGCTTTTGACGCATGTGTCGCTTCTGACAGAGTCACAGGGCCAACTCTGCCATGTTAATTAAGCAWGTGGAAGTAAAGGCTCTTTCTTCAGTAAATACCAGAGCTGGGACCTGACAACACTGAAAAAARAAAAGGGAAATCCCATGCATGCGAATGCAAATGCTTTCACACGGAACAAATTTCTGGCACATGGGTTGGCTTTTAACCTGTGAAATGCTATTTTCAGTTCAGTCGGTGCACGTACATCTAGAACTGTAAATTTAACTGTTATTAGTAGTCCCCAGGAACCAGTTACAAATCTGTGTATTTGAAATCTAGGTAGCATTTTTGTGTAAAATGTGTTATATAAGAGCTCCGCAGTTAAAATGCCCAAGCAGCCTTTCCTACTGCCCACAGCTGATTTCCCAGTCTCATGGTCGTTTAATAGCTCAAGTGTTAAAACTTAATTTTATATTTATTTAAGTCTCACACTGATCTGTATTTTTTATTTTCCTTTTTTTTTTTTTTTTTTTTTTCTCCTGACTACTGGAAATACATGGTACATGCAAAGTATGCTACATGTACTACAATGATTATTGTAGTGGCTGGACTTCCTTTTTCTCCCCTTGTAGGATTTTCAAACTAATGAACAACATCCTTTACCTTTGCAGTGATCAAATGGTTAGCTGTATTCAGGATAACATGAAAGTACACTACGTAAACCTTATTGAGACAAGGGCATAAAATAGGTGATTACGTCTATCTGTATATATTTTAATTTTAAATTATCAGCTTGTTACTCTGTCATCTATTTTGCATGCTGTAACACCCATACAGCTTTTATTCTTCTTCTTGTACCTCATGCAATTACAGAGAGTAGGATAAATAATATTCTTGAGCAAAATTATCAGCTTCTAACATATGTATGCATCTTGTATGGGTCAGAATTATTTGGCCTCAGAAATGAGAGAGGATCAGGCTCTTCTCTAGAACATTTTGACAGTAAATTTATAATAGCTATCACACAACACTTTTTTATTGGTGATGGAGGTTTTTCTTATAAAATTTGAACCTCAATAAACATTATAAACATAAATAAAAATAGGGTATTTTGTGCAAGGTGGTTTGTYAAATTCAGAAAATAATTCTTAAAATTGAGAAACTTTCAGAAGCTGCTAGAAACAATGCAAATACCCAAAGGATTTGCTAMGTAATTAAAGTTTAATATTCTGCTYGTAAGAGCCCTCAATGATATTTCACACACAGTTTGTGTTCTTGTTACCCTTTTGGATTTAATATTTACCCAAAACAAAGATTGTTTCTCTTCCCACATGTCATTAATTAAATCTCTATTACTTCTTCTCTATTAAAAAACTGTTTTTTCCAATAATGTTTAAAAAGGTTAATATCTTCTTGCCTATATAAAGTATGTCTTTGATACTTGTATTATTAAATATAAGATCTGTTGAGTAAAGGGCCACTTCTGTATCTGAACTGAATATTAGTGAAAACACTCTTAAATAATTTAGAGAAAAAAACAGATTAGTATTTAAGTCAACAATTAGGATATAAGTATTAACTGTAAATTCATGTAATTTCACCTAAGGCATAAAGATTGTGTGTATACACACACACACACACACACACACACACACACACACACACACACATATTTAGGTAAGCAAATGTCTCTTCAGCCCCTCTTGTGGAGATGATAATGACCTCATTCATCCTGGCTGACTGCTTATGTTCTATCCACATGTGTTTGTGGAGCTATTGTGGTGCCTTAGGTAAAGAATTTCCTAAATACTTTTTTTTTTTTTTTTTTTTTTTTTTTTTAAACAGCAGTTGTAGGCTGGGGAGAAGAATAAGTTCTCATATGAAATACCACACGGACATATTTTTGGAATTTTTAAGACTGAGGGCTGGTTGTGAGCGTTTTATCTTATCTTTTAGTAGGGCATTTCCCTCAGTGCCCCAACAAATCAGTATCAAAGAAATATCTTCTCATCAGGAAGACATTTAGACTTCCTCTTAAAGATGGGATGTGATGCAAAAACTTCCATTTACCTAGATAAAGAAATAATAGCCTGATGGCACAGATGACAATATCAAATTCCCAGCTAGAATTTACAGCAAAGTTTTTTGGGTTGTATGCTACTAATGGTGCTTAGATTTTTAGACCGTTGAGTAGTTGTCTGTCATTCCACAAGGAAATGGGTTTTTGTGTGTTTTTTTCCTTTTAAAATATTCATTAAAGGACTGTCCACGGTTTACAGGCTATTTGTAAACATCAAATATATAAAAATATTTTTAATGCTTGTTCATAGTCAGTCAAATAATCATATATCAGTAGATTCAGGGTATTTTTTATTGTTTGACTCCTAATCTGTAAATACGTCATCTTTTTATTAAACTGCAGAAAGATAAATATCATTTCTTACAGGTCATCACTGAATATAATATGGGACACAGACTTGTGAATATAAACAGTATTGTTTGGAATATGCATGTTTTTCAAACACTGTTGCTAAGTCACAGGATTGTGAACACTGACAGGATATATTTTCCAGGACATAAATGGAAATGAGTCTATACTCCACTTAAACCTTTGAATTCCTTAAGGAGGTGTGGGGGAGCTTGTTTCTGTTTTCTGCCAACCTAATATTCTAGACAAAGATGTGTAGGATTATCTAGTTGTGAAACAAAGTTCAAGGGCTTTTTATGCAGTGATGCTATTATTAGGTAGACTTCATAGTGCTGAAATGGAACGGTAAAACACAGAAGGAATACGTGATTCTCAAAATAGTTCGGAGAGCAATTATAAGAAAACTTGGTTACTTTTCAATATAGAATTTGAACATTAAAACTGCCTCTTTATTTTTTTTTTTCATGCAGAACGTGTAATTTCTGTTTTAGCATCCAGAAACCCAGTGAGATTTGCAAATCAGTCTGTATTTGCCAGTAATTCTGAGGATTTTACAGCTAATTTTTGAATTGGATTTGGCTAACTTTTACTACTAGAATAGAGATAAAATCACCTTTATTCTCCTATATATTTGCTGTTGACCTTGCCCATGAAATAAGCAGCATGGAGAGAGAACATGTAGTGGAAGATATACTGAGGTGGAGAAGGTTCTGTCTTTATAGCAGCTTTTCTGTTAGTAGCTTATAATTTTAATAGTCTTTTTTCTTTTTTTTATTTAATCTTTAATCTTTTTTCTTTTCTTTTTTCCATTCCTTTTTTCTCTTTTATCCCTTTTTTCTTTTTTTTTCTTCTTTTCGTTCAGCTTGTAAGTGAAGTGGGGTTGAATTTAATTTTCTATTGTTTTGTGTTTCTTTTCAGTTGAAAATGATTCAGAGAACTCTACCACCTTCTCAAGACAAAGAGTTTTTACAGTTTTTCTTTTCTTCTGCTTTATCATAGCACTTCTATATTCCATATCTTTGAGTTTAGTAGTATCTGTGTAAGGAAGATCAGGTGTATATGACATGCAAATTCTCTTCCTACAGTGATTTTTTGCGTCATCTGTTTCAGAGACAACAGAATATAGCACATTCACTAGCACAAAGGAGARGAGCAGAACTGGGTAAGCATCCTAGGGATTAGTGGGATTTTACAGGAAGCGGGGAATTTAGGAGAAAATCCATTTACTTTTTCTCACACGTTGGTATAAGTTTGAACTAACTTTATTGAAGACAAAAAGCTTTATAGTGTGCAGATGTCCACTGYATCAAGTGGAGAGTGAATCAACTTCCAATGGCTGCCTTTTTGAGCAATCTTTATCAGAATGAGAAATCCCTTCTCAATAAATAATAAAAAACCAAATGTTCAAACGAAGACAAAATCTACATTAGCCAGCAGTATTGTCCAAAAATAGTAGTAGTGCTGTAGACTCAGATGGTGCAAAGGATCCTAYGTCCATACTGCACCCTTCAAGGGGTGTTATTTCAGTCAGTTCATGTGGACTTGAAGGTTCCTTAGCATTTGAGGGTGTCCTTCTGGAGCACATCTTCCTGCTGGATTTTATCCAAAATGAACCTACTTTGTGTCCTGACACCACTCTGCAATGCAAACTTAAACTGAGCAAGAATGTGGTCAGGAGATTAACTTCAAAAGCATATATTTCATCCAAAACATATATATACTGTAAGACCTTGCCTATTGAAAGGCTAGCAGAAGCCACTAAGAACAAGACAAATATTTGCAAGATGGAAGATACTTTTTTCTTCCTTTTTTTTTTTTTAACACCTTATTAAATATGGTGGAAATGAGGAAACTTCGTTACCGATAGTTTTTGTTGGTTCCCACATATATGTCTTTGACAATAGGATCAACAGCTTTTATTCATCACTGCTGTAGCAAAAGTGGTTTCTGTTATTAGAGATTTGCAGACTTTTTTGTTTGATTGTATTTTCAAGATTTTAATTCCCTGGTTTTTATTTCGTGGATCCTATTCAAACTCGCTGCTTTTACTTTACTTTGACACGATTTCAACACTGAGCCACAAAGCAGCACTGTATGACTTGAAATGACTTGAAAAGGCCACCTTTGAATTGATACCCCCTCGTTATCCTAATGTACTTAGGATATCATAAACAGTATGATATTCATCCTATTTCTCTGTTCTCAGTACAATAGTAAATGACTTAAAATCTGATTGTTAGCTGTCTCTCAAACTTTTATTGATACTGTGTCCAAGCTGTTTGCATCCACACCTGACTATATTTGAGGATTTGGTAAGATTTTGATTAGATAGCAACTGGGAGGCAAGGCAAACATTAAAGACACCTAATCTGTCAGTAATAGTTGATAACATCTAAACTGTTTGGATACCTAAACTTTGTGTCTTGGTCTTGATATGTCACCCCAGAGCTGAAAAAGTCCTGTAGTCCCAAAAGTTCTGTATGTTGGTTTCTGTAATGTAGTGCACGCTATACTTAAAACAGCTGCTTAAGGGGAAGCAAAGAACAGCTGGGGTTACATTGGACTCAAGGTCATCACATTCAACATCTGCTTGGGCAGAGGCAGCAGGAGCAGGTGGCCCAGGACCGTGCACAGCTGGGTGTTGATTATCAGCAAGGACGGAGAATCCACAACTTCTTTGGTCACACTGCTCCAGTGTTCAACCAGGCTCAGAGTAAAAAATGATTTTTGATGTTCGGWCAGAATTATCTGTACTTCAAGTTTTATCTCTCTTTTTCTTATCCTATCATTGGGAAACACAGRAAAGAGTCTGGACTTGTCATCTTTATTCTTTTCAATCAGGTATTTATCAGATCCCCACGAGCCTGTCCTTCCTCAGGCTGAACAGTCCCAGCTCTCTACGCCTCTCCTCAATTGAGAGATGCTCCTGTCCCTTAATCATCACAGCGGCCCTAAGCTGGACTTGGCCCAGTTGCTCCCTGTCTTTCCTGTGCCAGGGAGCCCCTGGTGACACAGCCCTCCACATCTGGAGTGTTTCACCAGTGCCCRCCAGTGCTTGCTAGGAGTAGTTCCCCCAGTTTGTGTTTTTTTTTTTTTCACAGAATCACAGAATATTCAAGGTTGGAAGGGACCTCTAGAGATCATCTAGTCCAACCTTCCTGCTCAAGCAGGCACACCTAGAGCATGTGGCACAGGGTGGCATCCAGGCGGGTTTTGAAGACCTCCAGAGAAGGAGACTCCACAACCCCCCTGGGCAGCTTTTTTTTTTTTTTTTTTTTTTTTAATAAAAAACACAGACAAAAAAGGTATACCTCAATTAGGAAATATTGTTACAGATGCAACAGTATTTGTGGTTTGGAGTTTTTATAACATACAAAATAGGAGAAGAAATTCTTTTTTTTTTTTTCTAAATCTGAAATGTTTAATGTGAGTCACCGAGACCCAAGTTCCCTTTGCTTACTCAAAGACTAATAATGTTGGGACTTCCCAAAGAGCTGAAGGGAATGTAGCACTAACTGCCCATTATGACTCAGTGTACAGAGCCAGGCTCACTTCCTTTTCTGCTTTTTTTTATTTTTATTTTTTTTTTAATTATGGAACTTTCTTGATGTCTCAAAAACAATTAATGCAAACATTTGAGATGTGTAAAGATGTTACAGCAAATATTACATATGCAGTGTCTASTACTATATAGTTGCAGAAAATGCTCCATTACAGAGAAATGATGGTATGGTAGAAGGGACTCGCAAAGGTCTTTCTGATCTCTTAAAGAACATTGGCTGTGACTTATGCATGTTTCTTCTGGACTTGAGATGTTTACTGCTCTCTGCCACATGCTGCAGTGTTCCCCCCTTTTTCCCCTTGCATCAGGTTGCATTTTGGATTTCTTTGACAAAAATAGGAGTTTGGATGTATTTTTATAGGATGTTTTTCCTCTTATACTTCTTCCTAATCCTTCTCTGCTCTGTGCCACATGTGTGCCACAAGCTTTAGAAACACATTAGCTATTGACCCTGATTATCCAAAGCTTTTTGATTTCTAGGAAGTGAGTAGCTGCTACCTTTTTCCTATAGAGAAGCAATGGAGTTAAAATCTCCAGTGTTCAGCTATGTCTGGCATGTTACCTACTACAGCAGATTGATTGTACAGTGTAATTTATATGAATGAGGTATGTAGCAGAATAGAGTGAATAATCTCATGAGAAACATACCTGTCCCAAACATATCTGTTACTTAGATGTTCACCTATAGCTTTCACATCTTATTTATAGACATAATATAATATCAATAGCAATGGTGAATAGATAGCTGGCAAATGCTTGTGGCAGCATCCACAAGTTTTTCAGTGAAAACATGATAATGAACTGTTTGCAACAATTATCTCAGATATCTTACGCTGATGACAATTAGTTATTTGAAATTAAAAATTTAATCACATCTGCTAGAATGACTTAAGGGAATCTTAACCACACTCAATTTTTCATGGCTGATCTTGCAGAGATATGAAACTCAGTCTTTTTCTGGTTTCAACCTAGAAGACCTATTCATGCCTTAATAACTAGCACATAAACCATGTGCTATTTTTAATGTGGTTTTATTATGCTAAGAAAAAATCATGCTGTGTGCCTCGTCAGATTTCTACTCAATATTTTTCCGCTATTTGCTTAAGTCTGTAAGTCTAATGTGCAATAACTCCTTCTGTACAGATGGTATATTGTTCATACTGTAAAGAATAAGAAAATATAACAAATTTCTAATATTTAGTTAAGACTAAAGACAAGTACTTCATGATCCCCATTGCCTGTAGGTTGATACATTTTCAATGGTTCAAATGCTTAAAAGCAGTTTGGTTTGATTCACTCTTTATATCCTTATGATGCTAGATGCAGACTCATAGCGCCTCGAGAGGCCACAGCAGCTGGGATTCACCCCAAAGCTGGGACAGATGCTGTTTACACATCTGTCTTTCCCAAGAGGTGCTTCTGTGAGAACTTGCATTTAAGTTGTAGTCACGATGGCAGAGACCCTCCTTGGCCCTGAGTGAGCGAGCAGCCTACGCCAGCTCCTCACGGACTTGGCCGCCTCTGCCCCAGCCTGCTCTACTCTGCTCTTGTGCCTCTGACAGCTGGATCCAGATGTGCTGCCACATCACTCGCCCTTGGCCTGACCTGTGTGTATGGAACGCTAAAGCTCGCTGCCTTGTCCTTCATTTTGACAAAACCACATCCATCTTTGCAGATCTTGGAGATCTTCTGTGGGATAGCATCAGGTCAATTCTTCTAGATAACATGAAAAATATTTGATTTTCCCCTTTACTAAAGCTCTATTTTTAGTAGCCAGATAATAYTGAATTTTCAAGTAATAGTGGAAAGGGTAGAAGTCTTTTTCTAAGAGTCTAAAAYGAGCTTTGAGTTCCAGTAACAGAAATCCTCCTGTGAACGTTATTGCGACTCATGCTGCACCATGAGGCACCCTGTGGCCGATGGGCCATCCCCCCCTGGACAGGAGTCCCGTTCTGGCATCAGGTTCAGGATAGCTGTTGTTGATCCCAGCAGMATGTTGCTGCTCTGGATTGGTGTTTTATTACAAAAAGCCAAACAGCAGAAGTTTTAAAATGTGTATTTTATATATAGCAATCAGAAATCTCATAGCAATTTAATTTCTTTTTTGAGGCTCTTTTCCCTGTCTCTTTTGGGCTGTCTTWTTTTTTTTTTTTTTTGTTTCAGGGGGCAAAGTGACCCTTGATAACACTAGTATTGAGCTAAGTAATCAGTGATGAAATTTATCATCACATCAAAATTGCTGTTTGGGGGGGAAGTTGAATTATCATTGGATTATTTGTTGAACCCTACATAATATCCTTAAGTGATATCACTTGAATTATTTTTCTTATAGCTTTACAGAGCTCATAACTTTTGCAATGAAGTTTCTTCTGTTGTCACTGGATTGGTTCGCAGTTGCCTATGCGAAAGAGGAAAAAAGATGCTATTTAAAAAAGGCTGGCTTCCTAGGATATTGGACCAATTGAATTGGTTAGGACAACTCAGAGCACTTCAGTGGGTCCCAAAAGTGTAGCACTCATTTAACTCAACAGCATTTTCCTAGATCTTTTTTGCATGAAAAAATTTCCCACTCAATTTACTTCTAAACTGTGGCAAATTAGCACTAAAAACACCAAAATATTTTGACGTTATCTGAGCTTTGAGGTTGCTCCATTTCCTTCTGAAGAACAGTTTATGTAGTCAGAATTGCACTATGATAAATTCTGCAGTAAATTATTTAAAAAAAAAAAAAAAAAGACTATAAAGACTTGGCAGAGTCATCTTCTAGTTCCTTAAAGAATCTTCTAGTCTTCTAGATCTTCTAGTAAGAAATTTCTTTCTTAAAAGAAAGAATCTTCTAGTTTTTCTCTACCTAGAGACATCACTCTAGGCAGGTTTACTTCATGAAGGATATCATAGGTAGCCCTAATAGCTCTCACAACCATCATTTTTTCAAAGTTAGATAAATTGTCAGATCTTGATAAAATTTTAGGATAAGATATCAAGAGATTTACAAAGTTTATTGGTAGACTTATTGCTGAGAACTTTATTGTTGATGAAAACCTATATGGGAGGTATGAGTTCATCTTTTGGAGGTGGAGGGGGTGTAGGGCTGTACATATTGGCAGCAGATCAACTTGATTGACTAAAGCCAATTAACAGAGAGAGAGAGAGGTGGAATGATAAGGAGTGATCCTTCTCGTTAGACACTATTCATGTTTGATATCTGGGTGTATTTCTGCATGAACTTCCTCTTCTTTTGGCAAGTGAAAAAGTTTTGATGCCAAGCCTAAAATGCCTAATGAGATTTTGGAGCTCTCATGATTCCATGGCACAAGTCCTTTTTGGAAGGATGAAGATGGGAGGAAGAGAAGTAGCCATAAAGCTGTGGGGGGTACATGCTTTACTGGGCTGTGGTGTAGCTATCTAATATTGTTTGTTAGGTTAAAGTAAGCCTGGTAGTGTATCTTAAAAGCTCTATCATTTTACATATGCATTTTTTGASCATTTTATTATTCCAGTGGAGAATTTGCTCATGTCCTATTAGTAATAAGAACTTGTGCCTACAGTGAAGAGATKAAGTAGGCCTGAAAGAGACTGGGGAGCCAGCAACGAGACAAAATAGAAACTTGAATAGAGGCCTGGTTTTCCTCCATTATTCTGATATGATTTCTTGATCAGATATTGGCAGACGAAGTATCCAGTGTCAGCATTATGTAGGCCAAAATTTTTWAAGACTTATGTAGATTTATACTATATAGGATTATATAAATTATATAGACTGTCACTGGAAAGGTAACATCAATGTTTTTCGTTTTCAACCTATGATTGGTATTACGGGTTGGGGGGGAAAAAAAACCCAAGACTTGTGTTTCATTTGCTTGATCATGAGTATGTATGTGCTCATATGTAAGAGGCAAAACTTACATATAAGATAAAATTGAGCTACTGGAAGCTCCAAAAATTTTGGAYGTTAAAGGTTAGGATCAGATGCCTATTGTCAATTTTCCTTCTCTAAATTTTCTCAGTTCTAGGGGACCATATCACATGTGCATCWTTTTTTTTTTTTTAATTGCAATTTGATTCTTGAGTGTCTTGTCAGTGCACTGACAGACAGTTATACAAGATTTCTGCTTTTAAGATGATTTTAGAGTGTTTAGAATCATAAGTCAAATGTCTGCATGATGTGCCTAATTCTTCAGGTTCTTGCTTTTATTCTCACTACCTCTTTGGACAACGTAGTGTTAGTTTTTCCTACTTGTCAACTGAAATAAAACAGTGTCCACTCTAAGAGGCTAATCTTTCTAGATGACCCTCTCTTTAGATCTTTAGAAGTAATTCAATTAAAATATTATTTTTCTCCAATAAAAACTTTTTTTTAATACTGTACTGAAATATTTGTGTAAGATGAATGACCCCCAGTGGTCATGTTGCAGATTGCCTCCTGTCAGTTGACACTTTCCTTCATAAAAGTGGTAGAAATGGAAGTATTTTGGAAGAACCATCCTTTGTAAATTATTTTGATAAGAAATTGCTTTCACTGTGAACTTGCAATAGGTCTGTTCTCAGATGTGTATCAGTTAAGAATTAGATATGTAGCGGTTCAGAAGACTAATGCATATGGAAGATAGAGGTAAACAGATATATTTATAGTTTTTTCATGTATGCTTTATGTGTACAAAACAAAAAGCTGTGTTCATGTTTGTTGAAGTGTTTCACAGTTACACATCTGTCTCTGTTGAAATACAGGTTCACTAAAGTTGCTTTTAAAGCCAAATGAAATGGCACTAGTAATAGGCAAGTGATTTTGATGTCTCATCATCATAATGCAGTGTTAACATTTAATATTGTAAAACATTACTTTATTAATTAGTTATCTAGATTAATTCACAGACAGACCACCAAAAAATCTATCAGGAAGCATTCTCTGAAGTGACAGAAAAGGAACATTTTATGGTTCTAGTTTTATCCAAATCAATAGGAATTATATTGGCAGCTTGGAGGATCAGACGCTATATACTGATATAAAATGCTAAGATTTTTTCCCTAGAGAAGGTTCATTTAATAGGCTTTTAATATCATATACATCTTTTTGACTAAAGTATCGATAACCAAAATGCAAAATATATACTCATATTTCTGTTATTTTTCCATAAAGGATAGCCATTAAAGTAAGCTTTTCAATTTATAGTAGAGATCTTCTTTCATATTTCTCTTCTTTTTCAGATGGGTGTACATGAGTTCTCTAGATAACCACTGAATACAAAATAAAGACGGTTCATAGCCATTCTCAGCTGTAAATCAGATTTGTAACAGTAAAGCTGGGTATTTTATTATATGTTTTTTCTAGTCTAACAATTAGGTATCCAACTCTTTGGCTTCCAAATGAATTTAGCTGCATCTGCTTCTTGTTATGTGAATAAATACACATGCATGTGAATGTCAAAGGATATTTTTTTCACTTATGTTTATTTAGAAGTTCTAGTCTTAATCTTTAGAAAGTAAAAAMTTTCACTTAAGGTAAGCCTAAATCAAAGGCAGAAGGAAAAATAAAATTCTTCAGGGTGATACATTATCCTCCTTTTTCAGGTATTAATGAGCCATCTGCACTGAATTTCAATTCACTTCAATGCTGGAGGTAGCAGTAAGAAAGATCTGCTGTTTAGAAGTATATTTTTAAGCAACAGAAGATAAGATTCTGTAGCAGCAAACCCAGGCTGTTTTTGATAAAAATGGAAGTGTCATTCATTGCTGCATTTTGCACGCTGTCCTTAGGCTGCTTACTCCCACTCACACCAGCTGCCAGATCTCTTCCAGCCCCCACTGAGGGTCTGCTGTAGGTTTTCATATCAAATCCTGATAGAATACATTTAATCTGGGCATTTATCTGATTCTGGAGAGTGGCACCTGGCAGTGCACAGGGAGACCACCTGAACTGGTGGAGTCTGAAATAGATCCTGGCAGACGTGAGGAGGGAATYGTGGCGTGACTGTGATGTGACCGACAAAGAATTCTCTAATCCTGATTCGAAGCTATTTCAAAGGAATGAATGTAGAAACACATTAGAGACAGAAATAAATTCTTTAAATCCCTGGTGGTTTGCCTGACAGAGATTGGGAAGTAGATGCAATAGAAGATAAGCCCAGATACATTTTGTAAGAGACATACAAAGCTATCAGAGGCTAGCAGAAACAGAGGAAATAGAGAAATCCAGGTCACTGTATTCAGGTGAATACATAGGTCAACAGCCTAATTGGCAAATCAAAAAAGCRAAGGTGTTTCAAAAGGAAACACCTATTTAATGTCTGTATTATATATACTTATAAAGCTCCATTTATAGGAGGCAGATTTAAGAAGAGTAAGCAGTGATCTAATGCTGATTTTTATACTGCCTATTAATGTGTTGCTGCTAGTGTGAAAAGAGGATCCATTTATCCCTTTGCACCCACTTCACAAAAAAATAGCAAGTCCCCATTAAAACCTGCAGTGTCTTCGCTGTGTATTTGAATTACTTGTAATTAGCGGGCAACCTCGAATTTAAACTTATTATGAGTGAAGAAGTTGGTGCTATTTTGTATGTGCTCATGTATAAAGTGAGTTCACCAGATACATTTCTATATGCTTGCTCCTTAAGAATATTTGTGCAAGCTTCTCTGGGATCTCCCTGGAATGGTTTTTAGTGTTTGTAACCATTATGGCAGCACTCGAGGGACTCCATGAACTCCAGGTCTCGTCCACGCTGGTGATGATGCAGTTCTGCTCTGCCTGTTGTGTGCGTTAAAGCACTAGAGAACCTAGCTCAGTGTGTCCATGAAGCATTGGCTAAAACTCTCAGAAAACAGAAAGCAGACAATGAAAGCAAAGCAAAAGTAACTCAGTGCTGGCACTTCAAGAAGTTGTAGCAAACGCTTTACCTCAGTAGGAGTTTGGGGTACCTCCCTATTTAAAGGATTTTCTTAAAGCAATGATGAATAAGGATWTAAAGCAGTGTTTTCAGTCCTTTTCTAGTCATTTCTCCTTTCTATAGTCCCTTCCACATTTTTTTTCCTAATACAAATCAATTAAAGCTAAAATAATCATGTTTCTTTAAACATAAGCCATTTTTTGTCACCATCATCTTTACTGAATTTACAGCACAGTTAAACCATACATTCTTCTTACTATGTTAGTAATAACAGCAGAAGGCCCAGAAAGAAGAAAAAAATTATCCAGACCTACAGCATTTATATAAGTTTTGATAAGTGAGCTATGGGAGTTCCCTTTCGCTGCACAGAATTATTAGGATGTCCCTCGGGGCTAATTTGTGTGCCATATTCTGCTGCTGTTACAGAAATGCTAAATACATATTTATAAAGGTGGAACTGTGCTTCAGTTGTATTTTTTTTTCCTAGATCCCAATCCATGCTCTTGATGGAGTATCCAGGTCCTGAATTCTGATTTAGGTGGCTCATCATCAGCCAAGCTGATGGAGCCTGACATCAGAGGGGCAACYCAAAGGAAAGAGGTTGTGCTGTGAAAACATCGAAAGGGGACAAAAATTTAGAGGCATTTTTCAGGAATGTTTTCTTCTGTTTTCAGGGGGAAGGGGAGGAAGGGGGAATGGTGATGATTAAAAGCCTTCTGAAATGTAGAAATGTAGAGATTTTTCTCCTTAGAATTTAAATTAGTAGAATTAAATAGTAGAAGAATTAAAACTAGTAGAATTAAATAGAAGTAGGTAAGCAGAATACGGACTGCATTATCTGAATTTAGTTCAACTGTTTAGATAAATGTTTTAATTGATTCCTTTGATGTTTTAATAGTTCTACACAGAAACTGTAGAGCAGTTGTCTAAAGTTCTTTACTCATAGATTTGTTGATAATCTGTGTAATTTCTGAGGTTAGACTCTTTAAAATATMATGTGTAAATTGAATTCATTGATGGCCTATAAAGAGAATGAGAAGCTATTGGAGTTTTCTTTGGTCTAGTCTTAGATGAGGATGATAACGCTTAACTTTTAATTTTTTTTTTTGAGGCCATCTCATTTTGACATCAGTGATGATAATTTGCAGATTTTTTCACTTAAATTTTTAAGTTGTGCTCATATTTCAGCATTAGTATGTGTGGTTTGAAAAAGGGAATGGTAATCTTCAGGTGACTCTGGGTGCTGTGCGAGTTTTCTTGTGATTCCTTTAACGCAATTGAGTAAAAGTTTGCAGTCAATTTGGCATCTCTAATTTAGGTGTAGCCATGTGCAGCAAGAATAAAAAAAAAAAAAAGGAATTCCTCAGATCTATAAGATATTCAGTGTTCTTGGTGATAACTTTTTTTAATTTTCCGTTAATACATGTAGTGTAGTAAAAGCATTTGGGGGTTAAATCTGCTATACTTGAGTGCTTTTTACAGGTAGTTTTATAGCAACTAAGGGACAATAATACAGAGCACGGAGAATTTTGAAGTGTCTTTTTTTTTTTTTTTAATGGACAGATAGCTAGAACTTAGTACTGCAGATCCAATTGTTGGATAAAACAATTATACAAACTATTTATTTTGTTTTTGTTTTAAAGGCTGTATATTTTTAAGTACTATTTTACTTAGAATGCCTCCTTCTTGTTCCTTCTGACATGGTAGCTAGCAATGACTCTGATCTAAATGTCTGCTTTTTCAAAATTGTTTGAATGTCCATAATTTTAAGCATATGTAAAATAATTAACATTCATAACTAACTCGCATTCTTACAGTGATCCAAACTAAGTGCTCTCAGTGACATATACTCAGTACATTAAATATGTACTTCTATACATTCAGATTTTGAAATTTGGTGGATGTGTCTAGTGGATATTACATAGGTGCTTTCTGTTTCACACACATTTGGTGCCTTGTTGAAATATTATTCATCTACTATAATTTTGCTGATCCTAACATGCTGTGCAGATAAGGCATTACCCATTTGTCCCTTTGAAAAAAATCTATTTTTTCTAAGATACAAAGACCATTCTCTACTTGGAGGAGGATTTGGGTTCTCTGATTTAAGCTGACTATTCCTTTTTTAATTTAATCTAGTTTTTGGGTTTGTCTTTTTTTTTATGTGGTTGTTTTGATATCCTTCATTTAAACCGTTTTTGAAGAATTAGCATAAACTGGGCTGTCATTTCTATAGATGAGTTGCATATGCTACGCCTTGTAAGTGGAGTTGTGAATAGGTACTGTGTCTTAAGTGATCAGAAGCAATAGTAGTTGGATTACAATATAGCAACTACAGGATATTTAAATAGGATTTTTGATGACTTATTTTCTATGTTCATTATATATTAATGTTTTCAACTAAACTACTGGTATTCTTGCTTTTGTTTTGGAATGTGATGAAATTAAGAAGATCGAGTAGCACGGAACACGTGGATCAATTTTGGGACTGTCCATTATACAGGAAAGTTGAAGGATGTTTTCCTTGAATGCCAAGGTTTTTGTTTAATATTACTTGGACRTATAAAAAGCAGTACATTGCTTTGTTATAAATCAAATAGTCTTGCATTGTCTAAACATGTATTGTGCCTTTTTACAAATAAGCCCTTCATGTCAAGAATTCATTGTGATTAATGTCTGAAGCACCTGTTTCATAAACACAGATGAAAATGGAAAAATGCACCGCTAATTCATGCTTCACTCTTGCACTTAATTCTGCAAGTAAACTTAGCATTAGAAAAATAAAAGGTTTTATTACGACCCTGCTAACATCCCAAAATAATTTGTTTGTTTCTTCTGGGTAATAATGCAAGGATTGTGGTGTTTCTATAGCTTCATTTAGAAAGTTACACCAAAGAATTTTGTTTCTATCTTTCCGTACATGTTCATGCTACTTCTCTTTTAAAAAGCCAAGCAAGCATCTATTTTGATGCTAGTGCTAGACTAGATTTTGTCAATCAAACTAAGGCAAAATAGTGTTTTTTGCCTTTTTCACCAAATTCCAATTTTCTCTAATATTTGAGAATATATTATGTCATATCATATCATATATATCATATAATAATTCTACTCATTGGAAATACTTGTGTGGCTGTCTACTACTTATGCAAGTAAGTGGATCAGTCAGAATGAGTATTACTCATATAGGGATAATCATAGAGGGATTATTGACAACTCTGCCARTTAATATTCTTGGCTTGGTGGACTCCCACTAGTGCAAGAAGATTCATCCTTTAAGTCAAGAAGCTTAGTCAGTTATTGATTTTATTGATGAGGATGCCAGAAGGCCTGTTGAAATTGCTGGTTCTATTTCCCTCAGTAACACAGGTTTCTTGGTTAGCTTCAAAAAAATCACCAAATGATTTTCAAATTTAACCAATTGTTGATTGGCTATATGCTCAAACAAGCTCTGGTTCTTCCATTATTTTTTACGCACAGGTACCCTCAATATCTGTATTTTTTTTTTTTTTTGATGATACCGTAATTCTTTAGGCAATATCGTCAAGTGTTTTATGCCTTGAAACACCTTACTGCTTAATGGAATTGTAGTGTTTTACAGTCTGGTCTATCTCCAAAAATTACTGTTTTTCTTACTGGATTTTTGTCTTTTTCCACTGCTTTAAGCAATGCTGGTGGAAACATGAATCCCTTAAGCTGTGCATTAGTATCAATGAATCATGGTTCAACATAATAATCATTTCTGCAGGTCCTCTGCGCAAGTACATTCCTTTTATTTATATGTAAAATGTTTTTTGATTTTTAAATAGTTCAATATCAATCAATACAAATCATTACAATAATATCAATTTGTCACATCAAGACTGAGTTCTTCAGTTGTACCCATAAGTAGCATATAAGTGCTTGCCAAAAGGGTTTTTAGTTTTTTTGGGAGTTTTTTGTGTAGTTTTGTTGTTGTGTTGGTCTTTCCTCCTCCAAGGAATTCTCCTTGAAGTCTCCCCTTAATTGGAAGACAGAATCATTCTTCACTTGGGGAACACAGCATAATTCTGGTCCACTGAGACTGTCTTATTCTTTTGCGAATGGAAGAATTTTCATAAAGAACAGCTACCCTCYGAATATTTTTCAGAGATGACCAAATTAAAAGTGACTTGGATACAACTGACCAGATAGATTTATGTATTCATATGGATATTGGTGAAGACCTCTTTTAATTTTTGAGTAGGTCATGGTGTTAGCCTCCTGATGCAAGCGTCTCAGATGGTTTTCACTTACACTCATTACTTGTGGAGTAGAATATGTGCAAATTTAGTCCTATGTGTAATCACAAATTTAGGTAGTTGATTKGAAGAGTTATTTGTTCCATCCATTAGATGGAGATTAAAAAACATACTCATTTAAATGAACCAGAAATTCCATTCATTTGATGGAGATATATGTAGGGTATGCAGATGTTTCTAATTTGTATGTTCCACTAGGTCTTAATGCTTAATGAATGTGGCTTGGAAATCACACTGAAACATTTTCTGATGTATGTTAAAGTGCTATAGCATTAGCACATGGTGGATTTCACATTGCTTTGAGTTCTGGTGATTTAGCATCGATACTCATGTTGAACCACCAAAGATTTCGGCCAAGAATATGAGAGGTTGCCCTCTTCAGTTGCCATGAGTAGAAAGGAAGGAACTGTCAATGGTCAATTTAAGTACCTTTTTCTTTTTTTCTTTTTTTTTCCTCCACATAATAAGAAGTTTGATTAATAATCCATTCGAATGGAAGTCTCTTAAAGGGATTCAGCTGTTCTATTCAAGTCAATTTGCAGTGAACTCTGAAAAGCACGAGTGCACTTGCGGTGTCAGAGTGGTTACAAGGCACCTGCCCCCATAACGTACATGCTGTCTCTTYGGAGGGAACTCTGTCAAGTGTAGCACACATGCATTGGCTCTTCCTGACACATTACGCATGATGACATCTGTTGACACTTAAAGTATTGTTAACAGCAGAGATCAGAAAGGCATGGCATGTGAAGGCAGTTGTGGCTGCCAGTCCCTCAGATTGAATTACATGGCAAGCTTGGAAATCTTTATTAGCCTGTGTAGGGTGTCAAAATTTAGGTAACTTGACAAGGCTGAGTGAGGAGTTTGTGGTTAGAGAGCTTAAGGATTTTTGACTGCCAAATTAAGGGCAGATGTTTCACAGTGGGAACTCCAGAGCAATGGATATGGGAGCAAAAACCGCTGCAATGATGTGTGCTCTCCTTCTCAGGGGACCTTCATGTCTCCTTGAGCCTTCTGGCTATCGTGAAAAAGACGTTACCAGGAGAACTGAGTTCTTCAGAACTTCAGGAAAGCAGAAAAGTGTCACTGGGAAAGGTCAACAGGCTGACAATGAAAAGAAAAGGAAAGATGTCCCAACACTTGGCTAGTCTCAGTGTGAATGATTTCACTGAAAGCATGTTGATAATGATGTGTTGGACCCTGCAAGTAGCAGTATGCTACTAATAAACTGCTACTTAAAAGGTCAACTGCCTGGAGGGCTGAAAACTTGAACTGCTCCAGGAAACAGGGACTGTGGAGCAGACTTTTACAGGTGCCATTTAGCAGTTAAATGTAGATATGACTGTGTCAGCAGTCACAAATTAAAACATTTAATAAGGTAAACAAATCCCTATTACCTCTTGAGAAACCCCTACCAAAGTTCACAATCTGCAACTTTTAATCTAATGGTGTCTTTATTTTCTGAAACATTCTCTTATTTAAACAGAGAAAATGTTGCTGCGAAGTAGCAGTTTATTTCTTCATAACAAACCTCTGTGATCTTTTGTCTGTGGTTTTCCCAGGAAGAAAAAAAAACCTGTCAGTAGTTAGAAAGCCTGTTAGGCTTTCTCTAAACAGAATTCAGAAAATTGTATTCCTACTTGTATTCATTTTATTTTTTACTTGTCATCAAGGCATCATTTAGTGTTTTATCTTGGCTTTTCCTTTTTTCATATTGCTGTTGTATTTCAGCATTACGGTAACTCCTACCGAAACCACAGATAAATTGTATTGCTTAGCTAGTGGACTTCCTCCTAAACAGAATAGGCTGACTTTAAATTAGCAAATGAATTGGTAAAATACAATGTTTTCTCATTTCTGTTCCTTTTTATGTGCTATCAAACTGCAGCTTTGTGGCTGCCAGTGCCTCCAAAACGCATAGGCGATTTATAATATGGAGCTGGCATTTTCCTAATGATACACATTTCTGTAATTACTATTTTTTCTTTAATGAAAATAAAACCTAGGTAGTGATTACAAAATAAAGTAAGTGCAGATAATTGCTCATTTCAGGTTAGTTCCAGCTTATTCATGCCATTAGCATAACAGCCATAAAACTATATTCTTGTTATCCTTCTCTCCCTGCTTAGAGTCTCTCAAATTAATTTTAGTGCGGAAGTCAATTTTGAAAGGCCTTCCTGGGGAAGACGGATTAGGAAAGCCACCTTGCCAGCAACACTTTACAGCTTCGACTTAAAAGTAAAAGCAGCAATTTATATTCCAGCAGCTCTTAGCCAAGCTCCCAAACCTGTGCCTGTGTTTCCAGCAAGAAATTTCCTTTCCCTTTTGCCCACTAAAACTTTTTCAGGGTTAAGCCCAAACCGGGCTATGGCAAGGAGTATCCCTTCCTGACGGCCCTAGGGCGGCTGCCTCTGGCTGCCTCAGACCGGTCCTGACCGGCCTCTTCTGGCGCCACCCCCAGGACAGGGCCAACCCGCCCCCCCCCCCCCCAACCCAGCCTCAGTGCCGCCATTTTGTGCCCTGTTCACCCTCACCCAGTGATGAGGAGGGAGGGGGGAAGCGATGGCCRACACTGCCCAGACAGGGAGGCATGGTCCCTGGAATGGAGCAGCCACCTGTGCTGATCGGTGGCTGTCACCCCAGCAGGGCTGGCCAGGCCTGGAGGTAGCTGAGTGCCCCGACATGGCCACAGTCCGTTCCCTAACATGGCCGCAGTCAGAGCCCAGACATGGCCACAAAGCAGTGCCTGGCTAAGCCTTGGTCCCTCTATGGGGCAGCAGCACATGCTCAGGCACTGCTGACTTTGAATATAGACCTGGAATGAAATTTCCATCTGATCCCAGGAAATAACTAGAGTGAGCAAAAGTGCCAACATTCCTTAAAAAAAAAAAAAAAAAAAAAAAAAAAAGTTTTTCAACATCTGGCTGTAGGTGTAACCATAAATATGTGAGGCACCACAGCCCTCTGCCTGGGAGAGCTTCGTGGAAAGGTTGTCGGAGCCTGCTGAAAGCCTGCAAAAATCAACATTGGGAGTATTCACAAGTTAAAGAAAATTTAAAATAATTAACTGCTACCCTTGAAATACATAGTGCAAGCATTATATGGAAAGTTATATTCTTTCTTCCTTTTTTAACTTGCCCTCCTAACTCCTCTTTTAAAATAAGTTTAAGTTATAGTCAAAATATATAATTTCTGGACAGTGACTTTATAATAGCTACCCACYAGACATAGAACATTATTGTTTTTATCCACACAAATCTCTCTAGTGATTTTTATCATATTATGTGTGCTAATTATACTTGTTGCTATAATAATATGATTTCATGCAGTTAGTATACTTCATAATGTATGATAATTCAGACTGTGCACCAGTGTGCAATGCAATTACATTAATTACCCAAATAAACTCTAATCAGCCAAAAATAGCTATGGTACCAAGACTGTGCTTGTATTAAAAATGAAAATTGTGAATTCAGAAAATTGCAGACTTGTGCAGTCAAGCACAATGGGAATTTCATTATGTTATCTCAAAGTTTCTAGGGACATCAAAGAGAAGATTGATTAAAAAAAAAAAAAAAAAAGATTCTGCTCCTCTAATTTTATTATTGTGAGACATGAAGTCCCCCAAAAAATCAGAGTTGTGTTTAGTCGTTCTCAGACAAATATAAGGTAAAATATGGAGTATGGTATGAGTATAAGATGAGTAAGTTTTGGGAAGAAGCAAAATTACAATCCTTGTTTTACAGAGAGGAGAGGAATAGGCAAAAGGATATGAAAAGAGGAGACCCAAACACTTTCTACTTGATTTTCAGTCTGTTGCCTTACTGTAGAATCATTATTCCTTTTTAATTTTTTTTTTGTTCTTTTCAGTTACTATTAGATAAATTTAGGTGTGTTATATCTCATTGATTAACCTGTCCCACAGAAGAACTAAAATCTTTTGTTTATTGTAGTAACTGAAGATAAATCGCTAAGATAAATCTTAACGATTCAGATTTTGATTACCAGTAGGAAATAGGTATGTGTGGAAAAAAAAAAAAAAAGGTTTTTTGAATGATAGACGTAAGACATTTAATCTTTTGTGAGGTGAAAGTACAACAGCATCACTGTATTTTCTTCTTAGTTGCACCTGATGAAAAATCACTGATTTTTGAATCAACGCTTGTCCATGCAGCGTGTTGGTCATTGCAGAAGAACTGAGCTGTGATTAGGAGCAGTCTGCTTCTTCACCACTTTCCTTTGATGATATGAATATTTATCCCCTGCAAAGTGCATTGAGATCACCAAGCATATACATCTACCGCACCTCCTTTTCAGATTTGGAAACTCTGGCTTAACATATAATTATTATTGTCTTACTTGCCAGCTTTCAAAATATTTGGTACTCCTATGATTTACTGTCACTTTTTCCTAATCTCTTGTTCCTTATCTCTTGAGCAGCTGCTGTTATCTCAGGAATTCTTGTCTGATTTTCTTGTGAGGTTGCATTTGCAGCTCCAGCTGGTAACTCGGCTGAAGGTCTCACTTGCCACTGCCGCAAACTCCTGTTCTCAGACTACATATTTCCTGGTAGCAGCTCAATCAGATTTGTTCTTTCCGTACAGAAAGGAAAAACAATTTGGAATTGGCCAAGAGAATTCCAATTAGAGACATCCTCAAGAAAGATGGATGGTTTGAGGGACCATCCATCATTGTAGCAATATTACTAGTCAGCTTTCTCCCATACTGAACTAGTAATTGCTAGTGAACATGATTTCTTTCTACTCACTACCCTTTTTTACCTATTTCTCCCAGCTGTGTAATTGGGCAGGACAGGTGAACAAGGGTAGAAGATGATGACATGCATAACTTGTTCTGAAAATTATGTGGGTGACAATTTTTAAAACTAATTTAGGAAGATTACTCTTTTATATATATATGGGAATGTGTTGGCATTGATTTTAATCTGTTCTAATCTGTTAATAGTAGTATATTGATTTTTTTTCAGCTGGTAACTAGAATCCAATTTCTTGGCATTCACAGTAGTATTTTGGCAAGGAATTGTATTATGTGGAAAAAAAAAAAAAAGTCCATATGACCTTCAGAGTCAGTCCCACTGCTTGTGGCTAAGCAAGCCCATTAAATAAAGCAGGCTGCTGTCCGAGGGTCCTGACCAATACTCAGGCTCATGCATCTTGCTCATCTGAGCCGTCAGGAGAATTACCCAACCTAAAACCATAACCTTTATCTTCTTGTATATGCCTGAATAATTCTCTGTTTCTGGTGTTGCTCTACCAGTTAATTCATGCATGGAGGGCATAGGCAGTTTGCTTCTATGGGACCTGTGCAACTTGGGTGGGTTTGTGACTGTGCGACTGATACATTCCTGAAGATCCCAGATAGGCAACAGTAGATTATGAATTCCCTTGATGTAAGTGTGATAGGGAATTGAGAGTGTAATGGGAGCCATTGTCACACACCTGAAGAGAAAGAACCTGGTGTCTGCTGGCTTGGTGTGCATGTCTCAGTAGATTACTGAGATTATATTACTGAGTAGATTATAAAAACATCTTGGCTTGCAGCTTAGTGAAAGATAAGGTTGAGTTCTTATAAGGGTAGGAATATCAATGGTGAACATTCTTGGGGTCTATTTTCTCTGTATTTCTTAAAACCAGATTTCTCCAAGTTTATGGATTCTCTATACTGTAAAAGTAGGTAGAACTAGATCCCTGTAAGTTTGTAGTATGACATGAGGAGCAATGATGGGAAGGGATTTCCTAGGAATCTGCAAGAATCTGTGGCTTTTCATCTCCCAATAGGAAATGATGCCTTTTTGTTTATGCATAAAGCCTTAGTACTTGGTGACGGAGATTGTAAGTACATGGTTGCAATGAGAATCCAAGTAATTTTGTCATAGGTTCTTCATATAATATGTGGAAGAGAATTTACAGAGCCATGACCAATAAATGTGCTATTCAGGGAGCTGACAGAAGAATCAGGATTTTCTCTTGATAGCAGAGCACTGTCATGGCTTGCTACTCCTTTCAAAGAATAATTTGGTGGTATTTTGGGAGAGGAGGTGCAGTGCTACATGATGGAAATATCAACAAATTTGGCAACAGACGGGACAACACTTACCTTTACTGCACAGGCATCTTCCTCTACAAGATTTTTCATTGTTACTATAAGGAGCATTTAAAGACACGTTTACTGTATATTTAAGGAAAATTACAAGGTATGACTTGAACGAGCTCCTCCTAAGTGCGAGACTTGCCTTGTAACTATTGTGGAGCCACTGAGGTGTGAAAAGAAGCTTGCTTAGACTATAAAGATATTGGTTATAGTGTTTACAGTGAAGATCCAGATCATGTGCTCTGGTCACAGAGCATTGGATGTTCCACCTCACACCTCCCAGTTTCCATAGCTGATTTTCAAAAGAACTTCAGAAGAATCAGTTACTTCACATTGCTGTGAGGTGTGAGCAAGAAAAATTGAAACTCCCAAGGGTGTTTCAAGGGTGGTTTTTCTTGGTCTTGAAAAATTCTCTCAGAAACAGTGGAGAAGACTAAAATACGAATTATTAAGGCCATTATCTTTCTCCTTTAAGACTGTATGCATTTTAGGAGTTGTTATTCTTCATCAATACATACCAGATGTGTGGGTAATACTTTTTAATGCCCTCCCAAGTGTTTCTGCATATATCTTGTTCGGGAGAAGACCCCATAGGGCCTTAATTTTCACCGTTTTGCCAATTGCTTCAATGGGAGTGGAGTCAAGCTTGTAGGGTGGGTATTTGCTGTTGTTATAGAAGTCAGGCAAAATTTCCTTTTAAAGATTTGATTATTTTAGAAGACAAGTTATTTGTAGTCTTCTAAATATCATCTTTCTTCAAAATTTGTTGAAAAATCAAAAAATTCCCCATGATGAGATCCTTTTGCAGTGGTGAGGAGTTGATTTGTCCTGTTGATGGTCTCTGGTGATGGAGACATCTGTATTAAAAGAACTGATGAGCTGGTTGTTCTTACTGACTGTTCCTAGAAATCATTGTTAATGCAACTTTAAAGCAGGATAAATTGTGCACTGTAGAAAAAGGCTGTACTTGTCAACCAACCAGTCTGTCAGCGTTTGTGTGGAAAACACAAGTTGTAGGAAGAGTGTGATGCCATCCAGTGGCACAGGAAGGAACAGTGCAGTGGCAGCTTTCTGGAAGAAGGTGCTTTTGCAGCACAAACCAGTAATAACTTATATGGAAGGCTTGACTTTGCAGAAAGTTGTTTTCTGTCTCACATTACTACACAGATAAAATTCAGGGTTATGGAGAAATAGAGCTTTTGTGTGGATGTTACTGTGAAAATTAAATCCATATTATTTTACATTGATTAGGAGTGACACGAACAATTTTTTCACACTTGGAGCCTTTTACAGTAATCAATAGAATATCCTCTCAGGTAGGAGATAAATCCAAATAAACAACTGGCCTGCATGAGAACAAACTCTGTTGGAACCAGTCTAATATTTTAAGTATCTCGCTCGAAGGGTACCAGGTGGAAGTTTGGAACTTCTTCTTTTTGGAAGGCAGAAAGGAAGATTTAAAAGGCAAAAAAAAAAAAAAAAAAACCCCTCTC